>NC_135958.1:0-338098 GCF_053455715.1 Rhinoraja longicauda | reverse complement strand
CGTTGTTGTGATGCTGGTGATGTTGGCGGTGATGAGAAGAGGACGAGGATGGCGGCGGAGGAGGGGGCGGTTGGAGGCAGCGCTGGGCCGGGGGCGCCGCGTTGTCGTCGGTGTCGCTGTCCTCCCGACACACACAGCTGTTTCCCCATGCGGCCTGCGGCGGCGCCGGGCGGCTCTCGGGAAAGCAGAAAGCCCCGCAGCAGCAGGCTCCTAGTGGCGTGGAATACGGTCCAGGCCGCGACGATCATCTAGGAGGGCAGCGTCACCATCCTGTCCCCGGCGCCGGCCTCTCAGTGCGGCTCTAGCGGCAGCACACACCCGCGCCGCGGCACCAGGCCGCCCGCCATCTTAGCTCCGCCACCGCCGCCGGCGCCGCCATCTCCGGATTACACACACAGGCCGCTCCCGCTCGCCCCGCTGCCGCCGCGCCCGCCCCGCCGGGTCTGAGGAACCGCCTCCGCCTCCGCCTCCGCCTCCGCCCGCCGCTGATCAACAACCGCCGTGTGGTTCACCGCCGCCGCCCACAAGCGGGAAGCCCGGCCCGGCCCGGCCCAGTGACAGTCGCGGCCGCCGCTCGCCGTGTATTTGTAAAGGCCCGCGCTCTGCCCGACCCGCCGCCGCCGCCGCGGCCCCCCTCACATTGCGATTGGCTCCTCTCGCCGCTCCAGCGCCCCCCCCCCCCCCCCCCGCTCCAGCGCCCCCCCCCGCTCCAGCGCCCCCCCCCGCTGCAGCGCCCCCCCCCCGCTCCAGCGCCCCCCCCCGCTCCAGCGCCCCCCCCCCCCCCCCCGCTCCAGCGCCCCCCCCGCTCCAGCGCCCCCCCCGCTCCAGCGCCCCCCCCCCCCGCTCCAGCGCCCCCCCCCCGCTCCAGCGCCCCCCGCCCCCCCCCCGCTCCAGCGCCCCCCCCCGCTCCAGCGCCCCCCCCCGCTCCAGCGCCCCCCCCCCGCTCCAGCGCCCCCCCCCCGCTCCAGCGCCCCCCCCCGCTCCAGCGCCCCCCCCCCCCCGCTCCAGCGCCCCCCCCCCCCCGCTCCAGCGCCCCCCCCCCCCCCGCTCCAGCGCCCCCCCCCCCCGCTCCAGCGCCCCCCCCCCCCCCCGCTCCAGCGCCCCCCCCCCCCCCCCGCTCCAGCGCCCCCCCCCCCCGCTCCAGCGCCCCCCCCCCCCGCTCCAGCGCCCCCCCCCCCCGCTCCAGCGCCCCCCCCCCCCGCTCCAGCGCCCCCCCCCCGCTCCAGCGCCCCCCCCCCGCTCCAGCGCCCCCCCCCCGCTCCAGCGCCGCCCCCCCCCCCCCCCCCCGCTCCAGCCCGCTCCAGCGCCCCCCCCCCCGCTCCAGCGCCCCCCCCCCCCCCCGCTCCAGCCCCCCCCCCCCCCCGCTCCAGCCCCCCCCCCCGCTCCAGCGCCCCCCCCCCCCCCGCTCCAGCCCCCCCCCCCCGCTCCAGCGCCCCCCCCCCCCCCGCTCCAGCGCCCCCCCCCCCCCGCTCCAGCGCCCCCCCCCCCGCTCCAGCGCCCCCCCCCCCCGCTCCAGCGCCCCCCCCCCCCGCTCCAGCGCCCCCCCCCCGCTCCAGCGCCCCCCCCCCGCTCCAGCGCCGCCCCCCCCCCCCCCCCCCGCTCCAGCCCGCTCCAGCGCCCCCCCCCCCCGCTCCAGCGCCCCCCCCCCCCCCCGCTCCAGCCCCCCCCCCCCCGCTCCAGCCCCCCCCCCCGCTCCAGCGCCCCCCCCCCCCCGCTCCAGCCCCCCCCCCCGCTCCAGCGCCCCCCCCCCCGCTCCAGCGCCCCCCGCTCCAGCGCCCCCCCGCTCCAGCGCCCCCCCCCCCCCCCGCTCCAGCGCCCCCCGCTCCAGCGCCCCCCCCCCCGCTCCAGCGCCCCCCGCTCCAGCGCCCCCCCCCCCCCGCTCCAGCGCCCCCCCCCCCGCTCCAGCGCCCCCCCCCCCCGCTCCAGCGCCCCCCCCCCCCGCTCCAGCGCCCCCCCCCCCGCTCCAGCGCCCCCCCCCCCCGCTCCAGCGCCCCCCCCCCCCCCCCCCCCGCTCCAGCCACCCCGAGCCCCCGCCCCGCTCCAGCGCCAGCCCCCCCCCCCCCGCTCCAGCCCGCCCCTGCGCCAGCCCCCCCCCTCCAGCCCGCCCCAGCGCGCCCCCCCCCCCCCCCGCTCCAGCCCGCCCCAGCGCCCCCCCCCCGCTCCAGCCCCCCCCCTCCAGCGCGCCCCCCCCCCCGCTCCAGCGCCCCCCCCCCGCTCCAGCCACCCCGAGCCCCCGCCCCGCTCCAGCGCCAACCCCCCCGCTCCAGCCCGCCCCTGCGCCCCCCCCGCTCCAGCCACCCCCAGCGCCCCCGCCCCGCCCCAGCGCCCCCCCCCCGCTCCAGCCACCCCCAGCGCCCCCCCCCCGCTCCAGCCACCCCCAGCGCCCCCCCCCGCTCCAGCCACCCCCAGCGCCCCGCCCAGCGCCAGCCCCCCGCTCCAGCCCCCCCGCCCCAGCTCCCCCCCCGCTCCAGACCCCCTCCGCCCCAGCCCCCCCCCCCCCGCCCCGCTCCAGCGCCAGCCCCCCCGCTCCAGCCCACCCCAGCGCCCCCCCCCCTCCAGCCACCCCCAGCGCCCCCCGCCCAGCGCCAGCCCCCCGCTCCAGCCCCCCCGCCCCAGCTCCCCCCCCCACTCCAGACCCCCTCCGCCCCAGCCCCCCCCCCGCCCCGCTCCAGCGCCAGCCCCCCCGCTCCAGCCCGCCCCAGCGCCCCCCCCCGCTCCAGCCACCCCCAGCCCCCCCCGCCCCGCTCCAGCGCCCCCCCCCGCTCCAGCCACCCCCAGCCCCCCGCCCCGCTCCAGCGCCAGCCCCCCCGCTCCAGCCCCCCGCCCCAGCTCCCCCCCCCCGCTCCAGACCCCCTCCGCCCCAGCCCCCCCCCCGCCCCAGACGCCCCCCCGCCCCCCCTCCAGCTCTAGCCCCCCCGACCCAGACCCCCTCCGCTCCAGCCCCCCCGCCCCAGACCCCCTCCGCTCCAGCCCCCCCCCCGCCCCAGCCCCCCCTCCGCCCCAGCCCCCCCTCCGCCCCAGCCCCCCTCCGCCCCAGCCCCCCCCCGCCCCAGCCCCCGCCCCCCCCCCGCCTGCCTATCTCAACCCCATTCTCCTGCCTATGCCCCATTACCCCTGACACCCTTACTAATCGAAAGCTGACTTCAAGAGACAAGGTCGGAGAAGGTGCAAGTAAACCCCTCTCCCCTGTAAGCCTGGGGGTGAGGGAGGAGGTTAGGGACAGGTGATGTTTCTCCAGTGGTTGGAGGGGAAAGTGCCTGGGCACAGGGAATGGTGTCTTCAATGCAGTCCCACCACCAGCCGCAGCTTCCCATCTCCACCACTTTCTACACAGACCACCCCCTCCAAGACGCCTTGGTTCACTCATCTCTCCCATCCCGAGGCACTTTCACCAGCTACCTACATAAGGGCACTATCATCCCAAACTTTTTCTCAAGCAAATAATATTCAAATAAAAAAATAATGAAAACTGACTGCAGTATTATACAGTTGTATCTGCAGAGTTTACAATAAATGTATGAGATACACAAGAGATCTCAAACATTCACATTCAACATTCACATGGAAAGAAACCTTAATTCGGTAAATGTTTTATCTCTTGTGGTTGCATGAAACTCTTTCTGTACTGACTGGATAATTTGGGGGTAATTACAATTTAACCAATTCATTGAAAAATGTACAACTATATTTTTCTGGGTACAACTAAGTGAAACAAAACAGTTAAATGGGCTTCATGTGGGAGATTTCAAGACTGCCAAGGATATATATATATGTTAAAATAATATTTGTCTCAATAGACAAATACATTGGAATGAAAGTGACCAGATTTTAATAATGTTTCCTGAACAGAGCAGAGACAATGAAGCGGACATGATGATTCGTATCATTGAGTTGCAACAAAAAGATTCAGTTAAAATTCTCATTCACAGTTACTTTCCTGTTACTCTCATTGCAGGAAGGAACCTACCAATCATTTGGTTCTTTTATAATTAAACTGGCAATCAGTGGCAAAAACAAACATTTCTCAGTTATGTTTGCCCAAATCTGATGTGGAGCAGATCAACGAAGCATTGGAAGCATTACAGTTAGAGCCATTTTATAATGTAACCCCATATTAAATCAACTGATTATCTGCAGAGTACTGTAAAATTAAATAATATGTTAAAGGGATGTAGAAGACAAAAACATGCAGAAAACAGCATTCAAATATAATGAGAAATGTAAAGTATGTGATAAGACCAGGAATAATTGCTATACATACATGTTTAAAGCTAGTCACATTTTTACACCAATTACTTAGAATATAGTAAGAAACGATAGTAAAATTAGTTGAATTGAGTTTTACTCTCTTCGGTGTAAACCAGTATCCACAGTTCCTTCCTGCACTGTTTCAGTTTTAGTGGGCATTACGGAAAAGCTCCAGTTGAATTTCTTGTCACTGTGAGCACAGCCACACAGATAAGAGTTTATCAGTCAGCACATGCACAACAGCACCACACCCCTGGGGCTACTGGAATGTTGATGACTCAGATGTGGCTGCCCCTGTTCTGCAAGAGAAGAGGGAATGTACTTCCAAGTTTAGTGAAACATAGTTGAAGAAGCTGATAAACAACGGCACCCACAGGAATGTCCTGTGTTCAAGGAAGTGACAATAGTTAAACCTGTAATGCATTTAGTAGATAACTTCACTGATCTGATCCACTGATTTTAGCAAACATGCCTCAGTTCTACTTGGTTTGGTCATTGAATAGTTTAATTACAATGAAAACAAATGCTTGAGAAGACTTCCCAAGGCTACCTACAGTAGGTTGCCATGGAGGTTTCTGTCAGGAACAACATAGCCTTCAGTAATAAACAATTTTGCAAGAGCAGTCATGCTGAGTTCCCACCTTGATACTTATTCTTTAGTTCTACAACTCTTGCCTTTGGTTCTGCTTCCACATTCTCTTTTCATTGTCCTAACTATTTTCCATGAGTCACTTTTTTCTTTGACTGTCCTTACTGTTCTATCGGTAAGACAATACTGTGATCAACCAGAATCGGTATCTTCCTTCCTCTCAGAACCTGCTTCTTCGTTGTCTCTCGCTTGTTCAGTCTCAGGTCTGTTTCATTCCCTGCTCTTGGATTCACTGTCAGATGTGAGGTTTCACGCCGTGCATATTGTTTCAGCATTTCCAACAAATACAGAAATTCTGGGTCAAGTAGCATACACCAGTCATGGCACACATCACAGCCAAGTAGCCTGCAGCTGGATTGGGAGAGGGGATAGTGGTCAGTGGGGCAACATGGACTGAGGACATATCAGTAGCCACAGCAGAAGCCATAAGGTGGGGTTGTGAAGGGCTCGGGAGGTTAAACGATTTTCACAACATTGAGGGAAGAACCTTCACTGTCGATAATGCTATTTAATTTCTCAAACATTCTTTGAGAAACTCTCTCATTCTCCTGCAGCTTCCAACCTTAGGATAGGAGCTTGCTAAATCACTCCCTCTTTGTCCCTCTTGCACTGTTTGCTCTCTCATTCACTCATACAACCTATTTATGATTTACCTTCATTCTCCACAAACCACTGCCCTTCTCAATGCACTTTCCCACCTAAGCAACACCTGCCTTTTTACCTCTCCTCCCACTTTCCAGGAACCCATACAGTCCTTCCAGGTGAAGCAGCGATTAACTTGTACTTCTCTCAATTTAGTGCATATGAAGCTCAAGGTATGGTTTCATTTACATTTGAGATATTAAATGCCGATTGGGTGACTGCTTATGCGTTGGAAGGAACTGCAGATGCTGGTTTGTACTGAAGATAGACACAATGTGCTGGAGTAACTCAGAGGATCAGGCAGCATCTATGGAGAAAAAGGATGGGTGACGTTTCGGGTCGGAATCCTTCAGACTGAAAGTCAGTCTGACTTTCTTGAAAGTTCTTGACTTTCAGTCTGAAGAAGTATTCCGACTCGAATCTTAACCCATCCTTTTTCTCCAGAGATGCTGCCTGACTAGCTGAGTTACTCCAGCACTTTGTGCCTATCTTGGGTGACAGCTGAGCTGAGCATGGTCTGCCTAGTGAGTGTTGAGCTGATTGTTATCACTCTTTCCCTATCTCTTGATTTGCACTGACAATATGGTCTTTAAAGGCAGCTCTTCCCTTCATAAGTGGCAAGCCCCATCTCTGGAATTGCTTTCTCAGCCAACCTGAGCTTTCAGCCAACAATCAGAGTAACTCTCCATACTACTTTGATCTCGCCATCTTCCATCTTCTTCTTTGCTCGACAAAGTTCAAGGTCAAATTTTCTGTCACATGCACGAGTACAGTTGGGTACAAGTACAATGAAAAATCTTGCTTGTAGCAGCATCACAGACACATAGACTCAGACAAACACGCAAAAACAAATTATACATAAGTTACACATAAATTAGACAAATTTTTAAAAGAAAGACCGTGCAAAAAAACAAACATTATGGCAAAAACATAATTAGAAAAGAGGCAAGTTCATAGTGGTGCAAGAGATGTCCCATAATGTTCCATAGTCGAGGTAGAATTATGGTTATGTATGTTGGATCAAGAATCTGATTGTTGTAGGATTATAGCTGCTCCTTAACCTGGTGGTGTGGGTCTTCAGTCTTCTGAACCTCCTTGCCTGATGGTAGCAATGAGAAGAGGGCATGGCCCGGATCGTGGGGATCCTTGATACATAGATACATAGTCAATAGGTGCAGGAGGAGGCCATTTGGCCCTTTGAGCCAGCACCGCCATTCATGTGATCATGGCTGATCATCCACAATCAGTACCCCGTTCCTGCCTTCTCCCCGTACCACTTTATTCTGTTAGCCCCAAGAGCTCTGTCTAACTCTTTTTGAATGCATCCAGCGAATCGGCCTCCATTGCCTTCTGAGGCAGAGAATTCCACAAATTCACAACTCTCTGCGTGAAAATGTTTTTCCTCATCTCAATATCTGATGATAGATGCCAGATGATAGATGATAGATGTCAGGCAGTGCCTCACGTTGATGCTTTTGATGGAGGGGAAGCCTTGCCCATGATGGACTGGGCTGACTCCACTGTTCTTTGCAGCCGCTTGCATTTTTATGCATTAAAATTGCAATTTCAAGCCATGATGCAGGTAATCAGCATACTTTCGACAGTACATCTGTAAAAGTTTGTTAAGAGTATTTGGAGAAATGCTGAATCTCTAAACTTCTAAGAAACCAGATGCATTGTCGTGCCTTCATTGTCGTGCCTTGTCGTGCCACAGTTTAAGAATAAGGGGTAGGCCATTTAGAACGGAGATGAGGAAGAACTTTTTCAGTCAGAGAGTCGTGAAGGTGTGGAATTCTCTGCCTCAGAAGGCAGTGGAGGCCAGTTCGTTGAATGCTTTCAAGAGAGAGCTGGATAGAGCTCTTAAGGATAGCAGAGTGAGGGGGTATGGGGAGAAGGCAGGAACGGGGTACTGATTGAGAGTGATCAGCCATGATCGCATTGAATGGCGGTGCTGGCTCGAAGGGCTGAATGGCCTACTCCTGCACCTATTGTCTATTGTCTATTGTGATCGCATCTATGTACTGGGTCCAGGCCAAGTAATCTGAAATATTAACACCCAGGAATTTGAAGCTTCTAACTCTCTACACCCACCAATTCATCAATAAATAACTGGGGCATGGTCTCCTGACAACTCCTTTCTGAAATCCGCACAATGGCAATGTCCATCTTCAGTCATCCAGCAGCAACAGTATTACAATAATCGTGAATGGATTCACTCTGATTTTCCCTTTGAGAAACCTGTGCAGTCGTTCCATTATCCAAATACATGTGGGTTTGTAGGTTAATTGGCTTCTGTAAATTGCTTCTAGTGTGTAGGAAGTGGATGTGAAAATGGGATAACATAGATTGACACAAAGCTGGGTTGCAGTGTGAACTGCGAAGAGGATATTAGGAGTTGCAGGGTGACCTGGACAGGTTGAGTGAGTGGGCAGATGCAGTATAATGTGGATAAATGTGAGGTTATCCACTTTGGTGGCACAAACAAGGAGGCAGATTATTATCTCAATGGTGTCAGATTAGGTAAAGGGGAAGTGCAGCGAGACCTGGGTGTCCTTGTACACCAGTCTATGAAAGTAGGCGTGCAGATACAGCAGGCAGTGAAGAAAGCTAATGGCTTTCCAGGGGCCACAGTCTAAGAATAAAGGGGAGGCCATTTAAAACTCAGGTGAGAAGAATTTCTTTCACCCAGAGTTGTGAATTTATGGAATTCTCTGCCACAGAGGGCAGTGGAGGCCAATTCACTGGATGAATTTAAAAGAGAGATAGAGCTCTAGGGGCTAGTGGAATCAAGGGATATGGGGAGAAGGCAGGCACGGGTCACCGATTGTGGATGATCAGCCATGATCACAATGAATGGCGGTGCTGGTTCTAAGGGCCAAATGGCCTCCACCTGCACCTATTTTCTATGTTTCTAATTAGTATGAATGGGTGATTGCTGGTCAGCATGGACTCGGGGCAAAGGGCTTGCTTCCAAACTGCATCTCTAAACGAAACCACTGAGAAGAGAGGAAACTCACCCAGTACAATTTTTTTAATATCGGGGCATTTTTTCAAAGCATTTTTTTCAAAAAATGTAATAATTGTCTGAAATCTATGAAACTTCTGATGGTCTTGGCCTTTTGTAATTAATTGTCAGAATAAAACCCTGCAAAAGTCCCCCAAATATCCAATATGATTTTCTTGATGTGGGGAAATAGTTGCATGTCCAAATCCTTCTACAGTTGGAATTGGTCTCAGCTGTAATTTTGTTTCTTTTTATGACTTAAAATCTTACAGGAATAGTTTTATTTTGTTAATACTTTTAAAAAGAAAGATGTTGAAAGAAGCGTCTTTCGCTAGACTGCGTTAACAGGCAGTTAACTGGCTGATGGACTGCGTTCTGAGCAGGGATGGTGTATTGGAACGATGCTCTAAGCAGCCAATGCTTGGGCATGGCATCGACCACCAGCCTTGAGTTCTGCATTACGATCTAACAGGATCATTTCTTACCCTGACCCATCCCTTTAAAGACACAAAGTGCTGTAGTCCCTCGGCGGATCAGGCAGCATCTCAGGAGAGCATGTGTTGTAGTTCGTGCCCTATGAACAGAATAGTCAGACAACCGAATTCGTATAACCTCTTTATTCTACTCACCCAGGTGGCAGAGAGTCTAGAAACCGGAGCGTTTAGAAACACTCAGGAAGCTAGTGTAGTCTCTCTCCCCGAATGCTAACAATTACACATATTTATACCCAAAATACATTTCCTGTTGCTACCATATATGGCAAGTTTTACAATGTCCTATAAATCTTTATGTCCCCTTTAGGACCCCCCATGTCCTCCGTGTCCTGTGTGACCTACATGTCCTCGGTATTCCCAGGACCAAAGAACAGTCGATATGACCAAATGTTCCCCTTAACCATCAAAGGATGGTCAACCATCAAAGCCTTAAAGCCAGTTGCCCATATCAAAGGATGCACTTAGCCATAAACCGTGCCTCTGTGCTGTCAACAGGATGTCCTGGCAACATAATCGAGCTGGAGCATTTACACCTTTTTTACACCCCTGCAATAAAACCCATATGGCCAAATGTTAGAATGTTTAACCCCTTACATTCCCCTCTTTGATTATACTATAATCACCGTTTGTGTTGTTTTCTTTTTCTTTTTAAATTGACCGATTAACAAGTAGTTGGCGTATACATGGACCGAAACAATAACAAATTAACAGAATCACTACAATTAACAGAAAGATACTGCCATAATGGAAAATCGGCCCCCACAAATATCCTAAACCAAACCAATCCCATCCTGAAGCATTAATTTGATTTTGGGCTAAATCTGCCCCTATTTTCCTAGTCAAGCCAAGTCAA
The DNA here is from genome assembly GCF_053455715.1 of Rhinoraja longicauda. Lineage (NCBI taxonomy): Eukaryota > Metazoa > Chordata > Chondrichthyes > Rajiformes > Arhynchobatidae > Rhinoraja > Rhinoraja longicauda. The sequence continues at coordinate 328,208 of NC_135958.1, read as the reverse complement.
TTTTATTTGTATAGCACATTTAAAAACAACCCACATTGACCAAAGCGCTGTACATCTGTTCAGGTACTAAGAACATACATACAATGGCACACAAACATAACAGCATATACATAAACAGTTCACTGCGCCCCCTCAGAGGGTTCAAACACTAAATGCTCTTTCTATAACCTCCTTCACATGCCCCGCGATATTGGTGATATTAGAGGATACATCTGGTACAAATGTACAACATTCTTGGCCTATCATAGCACAGGTATCCCCTTTCTCGGCTGGCAGGAAATCTAGAGCCATACGATTCTGGAGAGTGACAAGACGCAGGGCCATCATTTCAGTTGTTAACTGGCCTATTTGTTCCTGAGTCTCGTACAGTCCGTCAGCTGTACAATTTGCTAATTGTTCCAGGGTACTAGCTAAGTTTCTAATTTCAGTTCCCGCTCGGGCGGTTCCCCATCTTGGGAATACTATCCACCAAAACCTCTCAAACTCCGATACAGCTCGTTTGGAGCGCCACTCTGGATGCTGTAGGGGATGATTTATAATTCGTAAATGTGGGATTACAAAAGCTAGATAACAGCATCCTGTCCAGGTCTCATAAGATCCTTGATCATACTGTGGCGAAAGACCTGGTAACCAGACATATGCTCAGCTCCCACATATTAAGTAAGTCCCATTGAGAGGTCTTGGGGGAACTGTAGTACTGATATGGGTGCATGTGCTGAATCCCATTCTACAGAAACAGGTTGTATTTATTGGTGTTTCTGGAGAGTCATGAGGAGAATTAACTTGCATCCGGGGCCAATTCTCCTGTGTTTGATTAAGATAGGATCTCAAGAACCACCCATTAAAACATTGACATCCACAGTCATCTGATTGGTTGTCGTAATCCGTACACCAATTATTGGGGCCAGGGCTCTGTGAGTGATTCAAAAAGAACCGGGCAGACCTGACTTCACTCGGAGTGAAGGGGACCGGGTAAAGAGGCATCATGCTTTTTCCATGTGTTGAAACCTGGGGCGCACACCCAACAGGCAGACCGTTCCACCTGTGAAGCATATGTCTGACATAAACGATTTGTTCGCTTGGTTGGTCAAACGATTGGTTGAAGAAACGATTGGTTTGCCGGAGATCCGAGGTTCGTCCTTCTATCTGACTACCGAGGGTCAATATAATCCACAATCCCATCTCAGCCTCATGGTGTCCCGTGGTTTCTGGGCGTCTCGGACCTGAGAATGCTAGGCTGATAAAGATTGGGTTAATAATTTCATTTATTCAATTAAACGCTCATCCAGGTCGTACAGTTCATGGAGGTTGATGCACCCCTCTCCCTCCATCCCCCAAGGGGTTCGGAGTGGTTTCCCGTATAATACCTCAGCTGGGGCTAATCCTGTAGTAGAGTGGGGTTATACGCATAGAGGTTTTCTAAATGTGTTCCTCAGGCATTGAATAAATGAAAAGCAAAATACTTACTTTAAATATCTTATGTACCCACTGACCCAAGTAAATAAGCTTCAAAGGCTAATTTATCAACTAAGCTAGTACAAAAATGGGAAGGGTCCACAATTCCAGCACAATTGTAATCTTCAATTCATTCTCAAATATTCAATTCATCCAGTTAAAAAAAACAAATGTTGAAATGTGAAGCCAAAGATACAGATCCCAGTTCGTTTAGACCATCTACACTAGTCCAGCAGTCTTGTGCTCAAATTTCCTTCTTTGTTATATCCCTGTATGAAGGGGTACCCCAATGAGAAATGCTGAATTATTGCATGCACATCCTGAACACGTGGAACAGCCAGAATACTGGACGTGTGTAGAACAGCTGCTATCAACCGTTTTTGTTCCTGCAAAAACAGGCATTCATAATCCTTGGGTGACAACATCAGCTCTGTCACATGCTGACCTGGTGTTCTGAAACACCAGCTCACCCTCCGAGCAAATGGTTATCGCTCTCAATACTAGGCAATAAATAAGTCAATAGTAAAGCGTGCATGGAATAGGAGTAAGGAAAAGTATTATCCATAAAATAGTTCACCATGAAGTTGCTATGCCTGATTAAAAGCTTTGTCAACTTGTAACACGAATTTAAAAATACCTGGACTGAAAGACAAAATCTAAATTCATCTGTCAGGCATTGGAAATTAAACTGGCACAAAGCATGTCCACAGGGTACAACCCAATAGGCTTGGTCTCTCAATTGTTTAGCTCTGGTCTTATTAAACCATCCTGAGCAGGGTCCTATTCTTTCTGCCTTCCAGGGTATTGTGCCATTGCCTCCTCTGCATATCATCTGAACGTCTTTACATAAATGTCATGGAGTAAATACAGATTAACCACAATCCCATATAGATCTTGAGTGCACTTCCCCTAATAGCAGGAGTAACAATAGCAAAATAGCAACATCAATAGCAAAATCAATCCATCAGCTAAACACATCAACAATAACTAAGCAATACTTATAACTATGTACACGTGGCAATTCAATAAAATCAATTTGTAAACCCCAATGTATTTTGGGGTGATACCATGTAGCATTTATTACATCCAACATTCCCCTCTTACCAGCATAGGTAAGAGAGTGCACATAATGCAACAAAACAGGTAAAAGCGCGTTAGGGACACAAACTTTGCCAGAGGCAGTAACCCAAAGCAAGTCAGATTCGCGAGGGGAACACCCATCCTGGCTCCACTGGTGTCTCTCAGCCTCGGGGGCGTCCCCCTGAAGCTGGCAGAATTCCGAAACACTGGGCATAGCAGTATTTGCAGAAAACTGCTGTTGTTCACCTGAAGAAACTAAAATGGTAGGGGTCAGGGCCTCTGTGCGTACCAATGTGTCAGCCAATGCATTCCTGAAAGAAATGGGATCCTTGACAGATGTATGCGAATTACATTTAATGACAGCCAAGGTTTTCGGGAGTGTTAAACTCGCTAGTAGACTTCGGACAAACAGGGCATTTTTAATAGGAGTGCCTGCTGCAGTCAAAAAGCCCCTGTGCTGCCACAGGTTACCACAATCATGTGCAATCCCAAAGGCATATCGTGAGTCGGTGTAAATATTAGCACATTGGTCAACGCAAAGGTGGCAGGCCTGCGTGAGGGCAAATAATTCAGCCTGCTGGGCAGCATGAGGTATACTGACAAAGGCTAGGGTGGGCAGTATCATCAATCTCTAGCGCCGATCGTGCGGATTCTTGTTCGTGGCGCAACTTAACCCTTTGTCTGGGACCTATCCATAATCCCTGATGCTGTCTCATTATCGGGGGGTAGTCCCCAATATTCTGGCGGGGAGAGTAGAACCGGGACTGGCACCACCGCAGCCGGTGGCTCTGCCTGTGGGGCCGTGGGGATCGGACGTGTTCAGGGTTCCTCGTCACCCTCGGACTCCTGATTACCTAATAAAGCCGCTATAGACTCCAGTGGTTCGGATTCTGACTTTTGTTGTTGTTGGGGAGATATATCCCTTTGGTACCGGTTTTAAATGCACCTCGAGCTCGGGTAGCACGGTCAAGTCTTAGATCATACACCTTACATTCCGCTTGCAAAATATCGCATGTTTTCGGTATTCCCAACCTATCACACACTGATATCCCTCTACTACTTGCATTTTCCCTCCAACTTCGCTCCCTTGACTCCTGATGGTGCTTCCCCCTCTTTCCATTTTTTAAATCCTCTTTTTCCATTTCTTCACTGCTTCTCGCTCCCACATTAATTGTTACCAAACGATCAATTTACCCAGACCAAGACAATGTCAACAAGAGTGACCGCCCTTTACGTTATAATACCGGGGCACCGCCATCACCTTATCCAAAGTCCGTCTCACATGTCTGACATCCAATTACCAAACGAACAATTTCTCTTATATCCGTAGCCTGTCCCATTCCTGGCCTGACAACCAATCACTATATCACGTTATGAAATTATTCTTAAATTTACCCAGACCACAGACTCATGCGATAAAGACTCTTACCTCAATATCATCCTTATCCTTGCCCTTTTCCTTATCGGTTCGTCTGTGAATCTCAGTTGAACACAAAATCAACCCCAAACGAGGGACTTCAGTGTCTGAAAAACATCAACGTCCGGGGTCTCGAACAACGGTCGAGAAGTGCACTCTGTCCCCTTCGGACGTGTTTCAGTCACCGCTGCCTCTTAGTCGATCGTGGTTGACAGTGCCAAAGAGATCCTGCCGACTACGCCAAATGTTGTAGTTCGTGCCCTATGAACAGAATAGTCAGACAACCGAATTCGTATAACCTCTTTATTCTACTCACCCAGGTGGGAGAGAGTCTAGAAACCGGAGCGTTTAGAAACACTCAGGAAGCTAGTGTAGTCTCTCTCCCCGAATGCTAACAATTACACATATTTATACCCAAAATACATTTCCTGTTGCTACCATATATGGCAAGTTTTACAATGTCCTATAAATCTTTATGTCCCCTTTAGGACCCCCCATGTCCTCCGTGTCCTGTGTGACCTACATGTCCTCGGTATTCCCAGGACCAAAGAACAGTCGATATGACCAAATGTTCCCCTTAACCATCAAAGGATGGTCAACCATCAAAGCCTTAAAGCCAGTTGCCCATATCAAAGGATGCACTTAGCCATAAACCGTGCCTCTGTGCTGTCCTGGCAACATAATCGAGCTGGAGCTTTTACACCTTTTTTACACCCCTGCAATAAAACCCATATGGCCAAATGTTAGAATGTTTAACCCCTTACACATGGATAGGTGAACTCTCGAGCCTGGACACTTCTTCAAACTAATTTATAAAGGTAGACACAAAATGCTGGTATCACGCATTTAAACGACCCAAAACTTCACCCATTCCTTCTCTCCAGAGATGCTGCCTGACCCGTTGAGTTACTCCAGCATTTTGTGCCTACCATTTTGTACCAGCATCTGCAGTTATTTTCCTACACAAAATGCTGGAGTAACTCAGCAGGTCAGGCAGCATCTCAGGCAGCATCTCAGGAGAGAAGTATAGGGACGGGTGACGTTTCGGGTCGAGACCCTTCTTCAGACTGACCCGCTGAGTTACTCCAGCATTTTGTGCCTCCCTTCGATTTGTCCCAGCATCTGCAGTTTTTTTTCCTCCTCCTCTGTTTTATAAAAGTGGATAAAACCCAAATGCCAAGTCAATCCATTTATAATCCAGAGTTCGTTTATCGACAGGTGAATCGACTCCTCTTTTTGTTCCAAATGGAAGGTAAGAAAATAATAGTCACGAAGAAGAGAGATACAAGGGCGTGACATCAAATCGATGAACGTTTACCTTTGTTTCGATCGAAACCGCGATTAGGTGCAAACTATCTTTCCAGACAAAGTAGCGACGTGAGAGCAAGCGCCAGAGGTTAGCAGCAAGAGATTATTTCCCAGCACGTTGTTCGCGAATGTGTGAAAACCGCACTTATATAACTTGTCCCTCTCACTTTGTCCGCACCCATCACTGCGCTCTCATCTTTAAATGGCACTTCATCCGTCCCGCTTCTAAACTCAGCATTGCCATAACTTCAAACCCACAGATACAATTATTTACACAGGGAAGAAATAAAGAAATGACTAAAAAAAACACTACGCACCCTGAGAAAACGGAAAGCAATTGGTGCAGCCCTGAGAAGTCTCATGCAGCCCCCGTGACGGTGGGAGATGGGAGTAACGGAGATACTCTGGAACAACTGTTGGAAACAATCAAAGTCATCTGGATCACAGAACATTAGTGTTATGTGCTAAGCTCCAATATATCAGATAACAACGAGCGTGTAATGCTGGGACACTCCAGTGCGTTTGTCAGGACAACCGGCCTTTATGGTCAAGTTAAGACGCAATATTTTTAACAACTTTGAACTTAAAGGGGGGAAGGTGACGCAGGAAACGTGGCGACTCTTGTGTACTGCCTGAGTGTATCTACTAATCCCACACTCTTGTACTTGAGTATGAGAACTTGCTTATGTACAGTAAGACTTTTACTGAACTGTGTGCAAGAAATTTCACTGCACCTCGTGACAATAGTACCATTGAACACAACTCACTCAACATGAACAAAGGTCGAGTGGGCAATACTGTAAACTACTGACATAAGTTACAACTGTTTATTTCTTTTATAGCTATTACAAGAATGGGCAGCGCATCAATAAGGTTTAAAGAATGGTGATTGCCATTCCTAGTTTGAATCAAGGTGGAATTGGCCACGTTACTGGGGATAGCCCTGGGGAAGTGCATCAAACCTCACTGGGCAAAATGAGTTACAGTAAGTGTGCTTTGACAGTCACCACTTATTACCCAGAACAACTGATATAAATATCACCAGCAACCGCCTGCCAGAGAAAAAATAGCAAAGATAAAACTGCTTATGCTGATGAGCCCATGGGCAGCCAGCGTGGAGATGACTGGGTAACTCTCCTGCAGATCAAGCATGTTGCTCATACAGCCAGAAATAATTTTATGCAAATGCCAAATTTGTAACTTATCTCCCTACATTTTTCTACAGAAATTACCCCATTTTTATTGGAAGGCACTGATGTAGTTTCTTTTTTGTTCACTCATTAAACATGTTCTGATTTCCAGTATGAATTAACTTTGCTATACAAAAGGATGCTGATTCACCCATCTTCAATTCCTTGGCTGCACAGGATGTCAACAAACTAAATCAACAGAATTAAATACTGCCATTTATTTAACACCTTTGAGGCCCAAAATTTCACAAAGCAAAATCACACGAAAAGCTACGAGTTAGGTGGTGAGATGTTCTTAATTAGCGATGTTGAGCTAAGTATTAACTAAAGTACTTCAACTATTCACCTTCAAAATAATGCTGTGAGATCATGTACATCAATCTGAGAGGGATTCTGTTTTAAGGTGATCCAAAAAATGGTTCTTACGATTCTTGCACTCTCCTGCCACTGTACTGAAGAGTCAGTTTAGCTCTTGTGCACTGATTTCTTGAGATGGACTTGAACCTAAACTCTGTCGGTGCATCGACAAATTATGGTGAATACCTTGATAAAACACGCCCAATCTTTATTCACATGTGTGCTGACTACAGCACCAGCAACTTGCATACGTCTTGTTCCAAATGTAGTAAGACCTCACAGGAGCCTGCACATGGACTTTGTGAGATTGTCTGTAAAGGTAAGGATACAGAGAAAGATTTTGAACATGATGACAAAGCAAAAAATTGGGTAAAGAATACCAGAAGGCAGGAGCATTATGGCAGAGAGAGCTGCAGAACCAAATTCCATTCAAGTTGAGATGGAATCCACTTTAAAAATGTAGATGGTAGGAGGAGAACCTCATCAAGATTCATTGCTGGAAGGCTATGGAGGGGGAGTCACAAGGAATTAATGAGGTAAAGCTGGGTGGCATGGACAAATCTGGAAACTACAGTGTGTTTGCAAAATGTCACAACAGTGATAACAGTAAAAATAACGTGGCTATTGCTTCATATGCGAGTGTCGTCTTCCTGAATAATTCCAGTCTAGTTTATTAAATTGAATTATTAAGGAGATGGGTCTGTTCTCTTTTGAATACGACCAGTTACTAAGTAACTTGGAAATATGGTCAAAGCCACTGTTTGATCATTTTGAAATTCAGTTTGTCAAGTCTTTTCTTTCATTTTCATTCTGGATTTACTTCCAATTGCTCTACTTTTCCCTCCCTAGCTCAGGGGTTCGGTTGCATCTGAAACAGTCTTGCTGCAATTCTGTCTGAGATGGCTAACTCAGTGCTTCTGGCAAATTTTATTCATACGGTGTTTTGGACCAAATATTTGATGCGCCATAAAGAGTCCACATGTTGGAAACCTATCCTATGGTGAAAACCCTCCTAATATTTTTTTTCCTTTGGAGTTCCAGTAAACTTTATGTTATAGGAATAAAGTATATTAAGGATGGATTATATTGCTGTCTATAAACTCAGGAGGGAATAGAGCAGTCTGGATCAATAGTTTTCAGAGATGGAGATGGGCTACAATAACTTTAAAAACAGGAGCAATGGGTGAAATGAAAATGAATTATTGTTTGTAATTATTGCAAGGGAATGGCACCCAGAGAGAACAGACCACTCTGAAGTGTCACTCAGCAAAATACATTTGGGAGCCACAGGCTTTTATATTTAGTTCATTTAGATGTCACTGAGTTGGTGATTCCGATATATTTTTGGATTTGACTTTGTGCCAGCTGAATCAATTGGACGTAGATGTTTGGTTATGTTATAGTGTTGTGCGTGGCAACAACCATCACAGAAAGATTAAAGATCCCATCTCCTCAGCAGTTCTTTATCTTTGTCCAGAAATATGATCTTGCTGGATAATGAGCCTATGATGGCAATGTGAAAAGAATTTGATCTGGAGGAATGAAAAACATCTTTGCCTTATTTCTTTTCACAGTGGGAGGGTATTAACCAGCAGCTACGAAATGGACTTGACAAAGTGAGAAATTGATCCATTGCCAGAGAGGCTCTGCTGTACAGACTTGGAGCATAAACGTAGAAACATAGAAAATAGGTGCAAGAGGAGGACCTTTGGCCCTTCGAGCCAGCACCGCCATTTATTGTGATCATGGCTGATCATCCACAATCAGTAACCTGCGCCTGCCTTCTCCCCATATCCCTTGATTCCACTAGCCCCTAGAGCTCTATCTAACTCTCTTTTAAATTCATCCAGTGAATTGGCCTCCACTGCCTTCTGTGGCAGAGAATTCTACAAATTCACAACTCCCTGGGTGAAAAAGTTTCTTCTCACCTCAGTTTTAAATGGCCTCCCCTTTTTTCTTAGACTGTGGCCCCTGGTTCTGGACTTCCCCAACATTGGGAACATTTTTCCTGCATCTAGTTTGTCCAGTCCTTTTATAATTTTATACATCTCTATAAGATCCCCTCTCATCCTTCTAAACTCCAGTGAATACAACCGCAGTCTTTCCAATCTTTCCTCTATGACAGTCCCGCCATCCCAGAGATTAACCTTGTGAACCTACACTGCACTGCCTCAATAGCAAGGAAGTCCTTCCTCAAATTAGGAGACCAAAACTGTACACAATACTCCAGATGTGGTCTCACCAGGGCCCTATACAACTGCAGAAGGACCTCTTTGCTCCTATATGCAAATCCTCTCGTTATGAAGGGCAACATGCCATTAGTTTTCTTCACTGCCTGCTGTACCTGCATGCCTACTTTTAGTGACACCATTGACATAATAATCTGCCTCCTTGTTTTTGCCACCAAAGTGGATAACCTCACATTTATCTACATTATACTGCATCTGCCATGCATCTGCCCACTCACTCAACCTGTCCAAGTCACCCTGCAACCTCCTAACAACCTCTTCGCAGTTCACACTGCCACCGAGCTTTGTGTCATCTGCAATGTGCTAGTGTTACTTCTAATTCCATCATCCAAATCGTTAATATATATTGTAAATAGTTGCGGCCCTAGCACCGAGCCTTGCGGCACTCCACTCGCCACTGCCTGCCATTCTGAAAAGGACCCGTTTACTCCCACTCTTTGCTTCCTGTCTACCAACCAATTCTCTATCCAGGTCAATATCCTACCCCCAATACCATGTGCTCTAATTTTGCTCACCAACTTCCCATGTGGGACCTTATCAAAGGCTTTCTGAAAGTCTAAATACACTACATCCACTGGCCCGCTTTCATCCATTTTACTTGTCACATCCTCAAAAACTTGCAGAAGATTAGTCAAGCTTCATAAATCCATGCTGACTTGGACCAATCCTTTTACTACTATCCAAATGTGCCGTTATTACCTCTTTAATAATTGACTCCAGCATCTTACCCACCACCGATGTCAGGTTAACTGGTTTTTAATTCCCCGTTTTCTCTCTCGCTCCTTTCTTGAAAAGTGGGATAACATTAGCTACCCTCCAATCCATAGGAACTGATCCTGAATCTCATTGGAAAATGATCACCAATACGTCCATGATTTCTAGAGCCACCTCTCTGAGTACCCTGAGATGCAGACCATCAGGCCCTGGGGATTTATCAGCTTTCAGTCCCATCAGTCTACCCAATAATATTTCTTGCCTAATGCAAATTTCTTTCAGTTCCTCTGTCTCCCTAGATCCTTTGTCCTCTAGTACATCTGGGGGATTGTTTGTGTCTTCCTTAGTGAAGACAGATCCGAAGTACCTGTTCAACTCTTCTGCCATTTCCTTGTTAACCATAATAATTTCACCCATGTCTGCCTTCAAGGGACCCACATTTGACTTTGCTACTCTTTTTCTCTTAACATACCTAAAGAAGCTTTTACTGTCCTTCTTTATATTCTTGGCCAGCTTCCCCTCGGACTTCATCTTTTCAGCCCGTATTGCCCTTTTTGTTACCTTCCGTTATCCTTTGAAAGTTGACCAATCCTCTGGCTTCCTGCTACTCTTTGCTGTGCTATACATGTTTTCTTTTAGTTTTATTCCATCCCTAATTTCCCTTGTCAGCCACGGTTGCCTCTTACTCCCCTTAGAATCTTTCTTCCGCTTTGGAATGAGATGATCCTGCATCTTCCGGATTATGCCCAGAAATTCCTGCCATTGCTGTTCCACCATTATTCCTGCTAGGATCCTTTTCCAGTCGACCTTGGCCAGCTCCTGTCTCATGCCTTCATAGTCCCCTTTGTTCAACTGCAACACTGACACTTCTGATTTAACCTTCTCCTTCTCAAATTGTAGATTAAAACTATCATATTATGGTCACTACTTCCAAGCGGCTCCTTTACCGTGAGTTCTCTTATTACATCTGGTCCATTGGACAACACTAAATCCAGAATTGCCTTCTCTCTGGCAGGCTCCAGTACAAGCTGCTCTAAGAATCCATCTCGGAGGCACTCTACAAACTCCCTTTCTTGGGGTCCAGAACCAACCTGATTTTCCCAGTCTACCTGCACATTGAAATCCCCCATAACCACAGTGGCATTACCTTTGTTACATGCCAGTATTAATTCCAGCTGTTGTCCAACCTGAGATAACACTCCTATGAAGGTGTTACAACTTCAAAAAGGCGGACTGGCAGGGCTTTGCGTTGGACCTTGACCAGTCGATTGGGGATTTGGAGTCTACACCTGAAGCATATGACCAGTTCGTGCTAAGAGTATGGAAGTTGTCGAGAAGACATATCCCGTGAGGCTGCCGCACGGAATATGTACCTGGCCTTTCCCCAGATCCTGCTGCCATATATGCCTTCTACAAGGAGAAGTATGAATAGACAATAGACAATAGGTGCAGGAGGAGGCCATTCGGCCCTTCGAGCCAGCACCGCCATTCAATGTGATCATGGCTGATCATTCTCAATCAGTACCCCGTTCCTGCCTTCTCCTCATACCCCTGACTCCGCTATCCTTAAGAGCTCTATCTAGCTCTCTCTTGAATGCATTCAGAGAATTGGCCCCCATTGCCTTCTGAGGCAGAGAATTCCACAGATTCACAACCCTCTGACTGAAAAAGTTTTTCCTCATCTCAGTTCTAAATGGCCTACCCCTTATTCTTAAACTGTGGCCCCTGGTTCTGGACTCCCCCAACATTGGGAACATGTTTCCTGCCTCTAACGTGTCCAACCCCTTAATAATCTTATACGTTTCGATAAGATCCCCTCTCATCCTTCTAAATTCCGGTGTATACAAGCCTAGTCGCTCCAGTCTTTCAATATATGACAGTCCCGCCATTCCAAGAATTAACCTAGTAAACCTACACTGCACGCCCTCAATAGCAAGAATATCCTTCCTCAAATTTGGAGACCAAAACTGCACACAGTACTCCAGGTGCGGTCTTACTAGGGCCCTGTACAACTGCAGAAGGACCTCTTTGCTTCTATACTCAACTCCCCTTGTTATGAAGGCCAACATTCCATTGGCATTCTTCACTGCCTGCTGTACCTGCATGCTTCCTTTCAGTGACTGATGCACTAGGATACCCAGATCTCGTTGTACGTCCCCTTTTCCTAACTTGACACCATTCAGATAATACTTTGCTTTCCTATTCTTACCACCAAAGTGGATAACCTCACACTTATCCACATTAAACTGCATCTGCCATGCATCTGCCCACTCACACAACCTGTCCAAGTCACCCTGCAACCACATAGCATCATCCTCACAGTTCACAGTGCCACCCAGCTTCGTATCATCTGCAAATTTGCTAATGGTACTTTTAATCCCTTTATCCAAGGACGAGATATTAAACCGAGACCTTGCCAGCTCTCCCAAATAATTGTAAGATATCCCATGCAATAATGTTGAAGAAGAGTAGGGGAGTTTACTCTGTTAACCTGACCAACGTTTAACCTTCAGTCAATGTTAAAAACAGGCTACCTCGTCAGTACCATAGGGAAATAACTGCAGATGCTGGGACAAATCGACGGTATGTATTCACAAAATGCTGGAGTAACTCAGCGGGTCAGGCAGCATCTAGGAGAGAGGGAATGGGTGACGTTTCGGGTCGAGACCCTCATCAGTACTATATGTTGATTGTGGAGATTACCAAGCATTGAAACAATGACTACGTTTCATTGTCAAGAAGTGTTTTTGGCTATTGTATTTAAACTATTAAGTGCTTTAAAATGATTTCCAAAAGGGAATAGAAAGACACAATGTAAATGCAGAATTCCAATGCTTATTTTCATCCCATAATTGCAGGTTATGTTAAATCCTGGGTGGAACAAATACAGGATGCGCAAAATCTGTAACGGAATCTGGGAAAAGGAGAAAATTCCTCCCTAATTCCCTCAGATAATCTAACAAGGTCCAGGAAACAGGGGGGTACCCATGAAGCATTATTAGACATTCTCAACTATTCGCCCCTGCCCTGTTTGTCGCAATGACTGCAGGATCAAGAGCAGCTGGGAATATTTCTGTCCTTCAGGCTAATCTCAGCGCTCCTGGATTACATACTTTGCATTATTTTCATATCTTGCAATAACCCTGTCTGCCAAAAAGTGTCTCCAATAACCTTGTGAAACGTATAATATTGCCTCTCCCATTGCTGCATTGAGCAGTTTAAAACTGTGTTTGTCTTCTTTTTAATGCTTTAATCTTTAGTCCTTTGAATGAGAGCTCTTGTTAATATCAAGCATTGCCAAGGGATCAAGTTTTTTTTCATTCCTTTTAAGCTGTTAAATATCCCAACTATAACCTGCAAATAAAATATCCTTTAAATCTGTAATTGTTTCTCCCAGCCGGGGTACTAATATTCAGTAATTAACTTAATTACTTGTCTTTGTATTTACTCCAAGATCTGGATATCCCCTTGCGCTACAGTTCCGGGAGTGTAATCAGTGCAAGAGCCAATAATTCATGAAAATTAATTATTACTTCTGGTTACTTTAGTTTCATCTCTCAGAATACCAGTCCTTGGATTCATTTCTCTGGAATGTCAGAGTTGTGGGGAGACCTGATCTAAGTATGTAAAATTATAAGAGGCAGAAATGGGGTGCACAGTCAGAGCCTTTTTTCCCCAAGGACCCATGCTAGAGGGCATGGCTTGAAGGTGAGAAGGGCAAAGTTTTAAGGAGATGTGCGGGACAAGTTTTGTTTTACACAGTGGGTGATTAGCCCCGGAGCGTGCCACTGGGGATAGTTGTGGAGACAGATACGAAGGTGGCATTTAAGAGAATTTTGAATAGGCACATGGATATGCAGAGAATGGAGAGATATAGATCATGTCCAGTCAGATAAGAGTTGGTCTTGGCCTCATGTTTGACACTAATGTTGTGGGCTGAAGGGCCTGTTCTTGCGCTGCACTCTTCTATGCTCTCTATGTCTCCACATTATGTTAATACTGTTGTTTAACAAATTTTCTTTGCAAACTCCTTTATGGGTTTTGATTTTGAGATTCCTGTAGATTGTTTCCAGTTATTCTTTCAAGTTTCCCCAACTGCTGGGAATGCAACTCTCACCACATCACCAAGTGCATGTTACAAAGAAAACCTAATAAACAAAATATTCTTATTTATCCAGACACTGTGCACAACTGATTTCTTAGGATAAACATTATCGATTTCCTTTTCTGAAAGAGGAACTAAGGAATGTAATTCCATCATCCTGTCACACCATGGCACTATGCAACAAAGAAGTAAGAATCAGACAGTGAAAAGTGCTTTTCAAAACATTTTGTAGTTTTACTTGGAACTGGTGCATTTAGTGACCTGGACAGGTCACCTGCATTATCCTGGACAGTCTAGATAACCTGGGATCTGATGGTTGTGCATGTTCCAATGAATCAAGTAGGAACCTTTGTTTCAAAAATATCCCTAGAACCAGACTTTATGATGCGTTTATCAATCTGGAGACAAGAGTCTTACCTGCTTTACCTCTTTGCAATGTTACCTTACAGCTTACTTATCTTCTTGTTTGATATCAATATCATCAGCTAAAAGTGTAGGAAGGGACTGCAGATGCTGGTTTAAACTGAAGATGGACACAAAAAGCTGGAGTAACTCAGCGGGACAGGTGCCATCTGATTCCTTCTCTCCAGAGATGCTGCCCCGCTGAGTTGCGCCAGCCTTTTGTGTCTATCATCAGCTAAATGCATTTTCCTCATCTGGGCAGGTTAACATAACTACTTGCTTATGAGCAATTTCCCCATTGTTGTAAAGAGCCAGGATATAGGGAAGTGAGATGGCCTTGCCAATGTTTTGCCTGGGTTCATTCACTCCCCTGCATAAACACCTTCTCCCATGGGATGTATACAAGGGGGAGGGGCAGCTGGGACACCTTCAAATAATTATCTATAAAATTATGTTCAACAAGGTTCAGATGTCCTAAGGATGCACAATTGTCCCATGGAATTAAGGTGTGCATTCACCTCCAAGAATGAGCCTCCCGATGTTCCTTCTCCTGCTCCTCCCCTTTAATCCAAGGAAGAAACAAATAAATGACTGCATTTGATAAACTCAATTCATACCCCATGGTTCATTGTAAATGGTTCGATTGTAATTGTGTATTGTCTTTCCGCTGACTGGTTAGCATGCAACAAAAGCTTTTCACTACCTCAGTACACGTGGAAATAAACTAAACTCAAACTCAGCTCAATAAATAAATAAGTACCTATGTAGTACTTAGTTATTTACAGTTAAATTCTTCCCACATTGACGTATGTGGGGAACAGGGTAGTATATTTGCAAAGAGGAAGATCTCTCAAATGGCATTATGATAACAAGTTATTGTTCTTGATCCAAACATCACCTATCCATCTTCTTCAGATATGCTGCCTGACCTGTGGAGTTACCCCAACACTTTATGTCCTATTGGTTGCCATTGATTGGCTAAAAGTCTACTACTTTCCATTAGACTGGTGCCACGAGTTTTTATGTCCACCTTTAAGGACTGAGAAGGTCTTGGTTTAATGTCCCGTCGGGAGGATAGTGGCACTGAGGTTCTTTTGTGGTGGATTGTTTTTGTACAAAAGATGGTCCCCATGCTCTGCTGGTTTATTGCACCTTTCAAGGAACAATTCCTAGACCGTACTGGTATGAATGTCAGCTGAAATATGGTGCTCAGGTTTCTGGAGTGAGATTCAAACCCACAAACTTTGGATTCAACAAGAGTGCTCCTGCTCTCAGCTTCTCCGGCATGAAACCTAAACAAAGACTGAGTGCAGTACAGGAAAACAAATTTGTTTTCTCTCCCTCAACCATCCTGGGCATACTGTTCAGGTGATTACATAATTGGGTTATATAACTAGATGACTTTGTTTTCCAAGCGCTTCACAGGAAGCTGCAAAGACTCCTTTACTTCAACATACATAGTGTGAAGCGTGCATTGCTGTTTCTCGTACAATCCAGAACACATTCAAACACAATATCAAGGTCCTTCACCTGTCATTGAAATGATTTCAAAGTGCAGCCCATAAAATTAATGAACATAAAGTCATATTACTGGATTTATTTTCTATAATGCTAAAATTATGAGGCTCTGTTGGCAATCCGGCACCACACTAGCAGTGCATCCACACTTAAAATTTAGATGCCTGATCTTTGAAGATCAATGTGCAGATTTTCTGGAATTTCCAACAAATAATATAACCACAAAAAACTGAACTCCTTGTGAAATCCCACACCGAGTTTCACATCTCTGTTGAAGGTCCATGCAGGGGACACTCTACACGTAGAATGTGGGCACATGCAACGGCTCACTTTCTGGCTTGACTGGACAAATGCTTTGATTGGACATCAATAGGGTTATTTTGCATAATTTTTCATTTATTCCAAAGCTTTCAATTTGAACTACTAATTGCTACTAATCAATGAATGAATATATACATTCAGTCATTAGTAGCGTTGAAACTTTCAGCTAAATCTTTGCCTCTTCCTGCAATTTTTAGTGGATGCTTCCTTATTTACCCTCTTATTCTGCACAGTACCCCTGAATTATTCCAATCGTTGTGATTTAAATCACACAATAAAATATCTGTTTATTTGTCGATTTCCAACGTATTTCAACCTTGGCCCAGAATGTTCTGGAAAAATACTGCATGTTCAATGGATTCTACTCCTCCTGTGGCAGTAACTCCAATGAGGAAGTGAGAGCCTATAAATCATCACGGATGGTTGATGATTAATGTTGCTACACCACATGCCTCAAAAAAACACCATCGTTCACTCAAAGTTTCAAGAATTTTCTGCATTTGGCACAGTTAAAACCACATGACCTTGAAATTCTTCAGCATGATTGAAAGGACTTCAGTTTTGGGTCTGAGGCACAATGTGTTGTTATGATCTGGGAAGGTGGTGGAATTAGTGTCATAGAGTCGTACTGCATAGGCACAGGCACTTTGGCCCAACTTATCCATGTCGACCAAGATGCCTCAACTAGGCTCATCCCATTGGCCCACGTTTGGCCGGTATTCCCCGAACCCTTTCCTATCCATGTAACTCTCCATGTATTCCCCGAAGCCTTTCCTATCCATGTAACTCTCCAACGTCTGTTATCATATCTGCCTTAACTACCTTCTCAGACAGCTCATTCCATTTATCCACCACTCTCTGAGTGAAAATGTTGACCCTCAGGTTTCTATTAAATCTTTCTTCTCTCACATTAAACCCACGTTTCCCTTGTTTTTTGATTCCCCTTTCTTGGGTAAAAGACTCTGTGCATTCATCCTACTTGTCTTGTAGCTTCCTCTTACTCAACTGAGCATTATTTGGTTATTCTGTTATTGTCCTTTATTATTCTTTTACATTACTCAGATTTTACACTACGGTATTGCACCATTCTGTTGTTTTGCACTTGTTTTATTTATTGTTGTAGTTATCATTCCTATATGTATTCTGTGTACTCTGTCGGCATCACGTGAACAAGGAATTTCAATGCACCCTGGTGTATAATGACAGTAAAATAATCCAACACTTATGAAAAATGAAAGGCAAGAAATATTAAACTATAATCACAAAAGTAAAAATGCATTTTCAGAAAAATGGTTCGACGGTTCAATCTTTATTGTCATGTGTACCATTTAAGGTACAGTGAAATTTGATTTACCATACAGTCATACCAAAAAAAAAGCAACAAGACACACAACTACATAAAAGTTAACATAACCATCCACCACAGCAGCTCCACCACATTCCCTCACTGTGATGGAAAGTAATGAAGTCTTATCTTCATTTATCCAACCAATGTCTGCTTCCATTTAAATTCCTGAAACAAGCATCCTTCAAAAATATATCTGCATTCTTCCTTTTACTGTTCTGAATAACATCATTGGCAACGTTGAAAAGGTTCAAAAGAAGAGGAGTTGAAGATCACCTTCAACATCTCACATTTTTAGCATTCATTTTTTTCATTCTCCTCTCCTGGTTTTCCTTCATTTTTCACAACTTGCAGCAATTCCAGAGAGATAGACAATAGACAATAGGTGCAGAAGAAGGCCATTTGGCCCTTCGAGCCAGCACCACCATTCAATGTGATCATGGCTGATCATTCTCAATCAGTACCCCGTTCCTGCCTTCTCCCCATACCCCCTGACTCCACTATCCTTAAGAGCTTTATCTAGCTCTCTCTTGAATGCATTCAGAGAATTGTCCTCCACTGCCTTCTGAGGCAGTGAATTCCACAGATTTACAACTCTCTGACTGAAAAAGTTTTTCCTCATCTCCGTTCTAAATGGCCTATCCCTTATTCTTAAACGGTGGCCCCTGGTTCTGGACTCCCCGAACATTGGGAACATGTTTCCTGCCTCTAGCGTGCCCAACCCCTTGCAAACCCCTCCGTAATAATCTTATATGTTTCGATAAAATCCCCTCTCATCCTTCTAAATTCCAGTGTATACAGGCCTAGCCGCTCCAGTCTTTCAACATATGACAGTCCCGCCATTCCGGGAATTAGCCTAGTAAACCTACGCTGCATGCCCTCAATAGCAAGAATATCCTTCCTCAAATTTGGAGACCAAAACTGCACACAGTACTCCAGGTGCGGTCTCACTAGGGCCCTGTAAAACTGCAGAAGGACCTCTTTGCTCCTATACTCAATTCCTCTTGTTATGAAGGCCAACATTCCATTGGCTTTCTTCACTGCCTGCTATACCTGCATGCTTCCTTTCAGTGACTGATGCACTAGGACACCAAGACCTCGTTGTACGTCCCTTTTTCCTAACTTGACACCATTCAGATAATAATCTGCCTTCTTATTCTTACCACCAAAGTGGATAACATCACACTTATCCACATTAAACTGCATCTGCCATGCATCCGCCCACTCACACAACCTGTCCAAGTCACCCTGCAACCTCATAGCATCTTCCTCACAGTTCACACTACCACCCAGCTTTGTATCATCTGCAAATTTGCTTATGGTACTTATAATCCCTTCATCCAAGTCATTAATGTATATTTTGTTATTTATTAGCCATCACCATCCACATGTAGCTGCTGCCACCACCACTTGCACAAATCGCTCTGGACTCCACTCTATCACAGTCTTTTCTTTTGTTCTTTTTGCCTCTTTTCCCTTCTACTTAAAACTTGTTTTACTTGTACTTTCTCCAGTTCTTATTAAAGTTATTTACCTGAAATATTACCTCAGTTTCTCGCGCCACAGATGCTGTATGGCTTGCTGAGCACTCCAGCATTTTCTATTTCATATTACCAGCAGTATTTTCCTCTTAAGAAAACCACTCTTACCTTTGTCTCTTGCCTCACCTTGGACTTGCCATCCCTCCTTCATCTCTCCAAGATACCTGTGCCCCATCACTGGCAGCCCTGACTTCAACTGCCTAAATCTTTCAATCTTGCCTTGTTGATACTGCACCAGCCGCCGCTGTTGGGCTGTAAACGTGCAGTCCCTCATGCATGCAGTTGCAGATTTAACATTTAGTGTTCGCAAGCAAAAGTTTAAAAGATTTACTATCAGCAGCAGATTTTATCTGCGGTGGCCAAGGATTCCAAACAGGAATGGTTCTGGGGCACAGATGGGAAAGATACTCTCTCATCTGGCTTTAGTTATCGTCACAATATCTGCCTTTGAGACTGGATGTCCACTTGCTTGATGTCACAGCTCACTACTTTGATGGTGCCACATAAACACAGGTTGTTGTTGTTGTTGTTGACTGACGTTGGTCCAGGCTGCGTCTGCCCGCCCGCAGCAGCAGCAGCAGCAGCAGCAGCAGCAGCTCCTCCCGGAACCTTCGCGAGGGGCGCGAGCAGCGGGGGGAAGGAGTTGTGGCAGCGACGGGGAAGCGGTGCCGGACAGGTGAGGGTCCGGGGAGGCGCGCGGCCCGGGGGCGCTCGGACTGGACAGTCGCAGCTCGGCCTCAGGCTCAGCCTCACCTCAGCCCCAGCCTCGCCTCAGCCTGTGGCCCCCTCGGCTGGGCTCGGGCTTGCTGGGCCGAGCAAGTCAGCCGGGCCCCGGGATCAGGCCGGCCCCGGGCGGCGGCGGGGGGAGGGGGGAGGGGATGCTCCACCTGGGCCCGGTGTGAGGTCGAGGGATTGAGCTGCGCAGTTCTGCCATCTCCCCCCCGGCTCCAGTGTTCACCCACCGCCCCGGCCTCACCCACCGCCCCGGCCTCACCCACCGCCCCGGCTCCAGTGTTCACCCACCGCCCCGGCTCCAGTGTTCACCCACCACCCCGGCCTCACACACCGTCCCGGCTCCAGTGTTCACCCACCGCCCCGGCCTCACACACCGCCCCGGCTCCAGTGTTCACCCACCACCCCGGCCTCACCCACCGTCCCGGCTCCAGTGTTCACCCACCGCCCCGGCCTCACCCACCGCCCCGGCCTCACCCACCGCCCCGGCTCCAGTGTTCACCCACCGCCCCGGCTCCAGTGTTCACCCACCACCCCGGCCTCACACACCGTCCCGGCTCCAGTGTTCACCCACCGCCCCGGCCTCACACACCGCCCCGGCTCCAGTGTTCACCCACCACCCCGGCCTCACCCACCGTCCCGGCTCCAGTGTTCACCCACCGCCCCGGCCTCACCCACCGCCCCGGCCTCACCCACCGCCCCGGCTCCAGTGTTCACCCACCACCCCGGCCTCACCCACCGCCCCGGCTCCAGTGTTCACCCACCGCCCCGGCCTCACCCACCGCCCCGGCTCCAGTGTTCGCCCACTGTGAAATCCAGCTGAGGCGAGGCCATGTCAGGCGCAGAAGGTCAATGTGCCTCATACCTGCCAAAGGATGGGCCTCGCGTCCTTGCCAACGGTATCGACGGGCTGAGCGGCTCTCTTATCATATCCTATTGCAATGTCTTCCCATTGCATCCCGCAATCCAGCAGTTACATCAGGTCTTCGTATATTATGTAGTAGGACAATGGAGACAACAGCAAGGTGATGTAATTTTAAACTGAGCCAGATCATTCAAGAGTATTGGGAAACACTTGCACTCAAACGTAGATAATTTAAAAGTGAAATCCATAGATACTTGAGATAACAAAGCCGCTGAAAGTTCTGCACCCAGATAGGTGACTAGAATTGTTGGATCACCCATGATTGCATTGCATGGTCTAACGGACTTGGCTGGTCTGTTTGTATGTTCCTGGGGTGTGATCTTTTGTATCCACGCTGAAGAGATTAGCACCACCCATTACTGTAGTGGACATGTCTTCAAATATGGTGTAGGTGTTAAACCTTTAACACTTCTAACATGGGAACAAATATGCTGCCTCAGAACTATTGTTTTATTGAGATGCACCAGTTTCCTCTTATTTGTATCGTGAAGGTACAGAGAAATCAAAATGATGAGATGAATCACCATGTAAATATAAATTTGATTTATGCTCTTTCTGAATAACAGTAAATTGTTTATTTGTGTAATCTTATTTGTTCCTGTTTTATTAAAAGACATTCATTTCCCAAATAAAATATATTTCAAGGAGAGAGGAAAATGTAGCAGGGCAGGGGAATGAATTACTTTATAAAGAAGGAGTTTTGGACATCATATCCTGTGTATTTTTATTTATAATTTGTCAATGAATCTCTAGTAATCTGTTTAGTTTTCAGATTTTATCTAGTGGCTGTTTTTATTCAATATTATTCAGTTATTTTATTATTGATAAGTTACTTGAAGTGAAGCAACATATCGCAGTGTTTTGTTACATGTGATTCTATATCCATGGCATTTGATGTCAATAAAAGCCAGTATATTAGCTCTATTTTAAGGGTGGCACAGTGGCGCTGCCAGTAGAGTCGCTGTCTCACAGTGCCAGAGACCAGAGTTCTCCCTGTAACTGCATGGGTCCTCCAGGTCCTCCGGTTTCCTCCCACACCCCAAGGACGTGTGGGTTTGTAGGCTAATTGGCCTCTGTAAATTGCCCCGAGTGTGTAGGGAGTGGACACGAAAGTGGGATGGCAGTTGATTGATGGTCAGCTTGGACTTGGGCCTGAATCCATACTGTGCCAATTTAGTTGCAATTTATCTTGTTATTTTTTATAAATTCTGTTGTGGAAATGGAAACATATCGGTGGATTCTGCAGCCGCCCTCTACAAGGCCACAAGTGCAGATATTGTTGCAGTGATACTTTGTTATAGTGTGACCTGTCGCTCTGTGTTAGACATTTATAAATTATTTTGTTGAAGCTTTGAGTGCTTTAGGGCTTTCAAAAATACTTTGGAGTATCAGTATATAGCTGTGTTATATATATCAAATACAAAATAATATCCATTATTTTGTACTTGAGCTAAAGATAACAGATTCTTGAAACAACCCTTTGCCATAATTTATTTAGCTAAATTAATTTATTTAATTCCCAGGTATTAAATAATACCTGGGAAATGTCAAGAGTTTTTATGTGGCATGCACTGTATTTCTATGTCCACTTGTTTATGAACGATTGTCACTATTAAGCTTCTCTGGGTCCAGTGCTGTACCCTGCCTATTTAAAAAGTTGATTTTTGAAATAAGAATGAATTGGGGAACATAACATTCTGAATGTTAAAACACCGACAGTGGCTCATGAAAGTAAGCATGCAGGTACAGCAGGCAGTGAAGAAAACCAATGGAATGTTAACATAACAAGAGGAGTTGAGTATAGGAGCAAAGAGGTCCTTCTGCAGTTGTACAGGGCCCTAGTGATATCGCACCTGGAATACTGTGTGCAGTTTTGGTCTCCAAATTTGAGGAAGGATATTCTTGCTATTGAGGGCGTGCAGCGTAGGTCTACTAGGTTAATTCCCGGAATGGCGGGACTGTCGTATGTTGAAAGACTGGAACGACTAGGCTTGTATACACTGAAGTTTAGAAGGATGAGAGGGGATCTTATCGAAACATATAAGATTATTAAGGGGTTGGACACGTTAGAGGCAGGAAACATGTTCCCAATGTTGGGGGAGTCCAGAACCAGGGGCCACAGTTTAAGAATAAGGGGTAGGCCATTTAGAACGGAGATGAGGAAAAACTTTTTCAGTCAGAGAGTTGTAAATCTGTGGAATTCTCTGCCTCAGAAGGCAGTGGAGGCCAATTCTCTGAATGCATTCAAGGGAGAACTAAATAGAGCTCTTGAGGATAGCAGAGTCAGGGTGTATGGGGAGAAGGCATAAACGGGGTACTGATTAAGAATGATCAGCCATGATCACATTGAATGGTGGTGCTGGCTCGAAGGGCCGAATAGCCTACTCCTGCACCTATTGTCTATTGTATGTTCTAACGATGACCTGACATTTAAAAAAAATCATTAACTTTCTAAAGTATCTTTAGATGCTGACTTTTAGCTCTTGATATATGCCTGGCCAAATAACGTTTTACAAATGTTATTGTTAAAATTTAGTTTAATCCCCACTACGGTATGCAAGTATCATAATCCTCATTACGATACTTGCATATGACAAAGTTTTGACAAGGAGTAAACATGTCTAGTGGCTAAAACAATTTGAGATGAAGAAGCAAGGACAGTTGTTACAATTTAGAATGAAATAATAGAGGAAGCACATTGAAAATTAACGTTCTGAATGAATTTGGATGAAACTGTTGACCAAGAATAATTTGGTGGAAGATGGAGAATGACTGGGGAAATGAACTGATGCGGTGGCTTCTCGAAAAGAACTAGTCAGACATGATTTATTGAATGTTCAAATGCTACCCTGTATCATTCTCTGCTCCTGGTTTTTTAACACCAAGTGAATAACAGAATCACTAAAAAGTGACAATGTGACAGGAAGGTCTTTGACTCTGTATGGGTCCTGTGCAAGAACAATCTATCTTGGACCATTCCACTGCTTCTCCTCATTGCCCTAAAAACATGTTGCCTCACAAGTATTTAACCAGCTCTACTTTATCTGCTGCAAGTGAACCTGGATCCACTGCTACTCTAATGGTGCTTTCCAGATTTCAAGCATTCATCATGGTTTACAAGGTCACATTTGTTTCTTCTTTTTAAAATAGAGACGGAACATGTTAGAAATATTTGTCAAGTATAGGTTCTCTGCAGATGCTGGCTGACTTGCTGAGCTTTTTTAGACAATAGACAATACACAATAGACAATAGGTACAGGAGTAGGCCATTCGGCCCTTCGAGCCAGCACCGCCATTCAATGTGATCATGGCTGTTCATCCACAATCAGTACCCTGTTCCTGCCCTCTCCCCATACTCCCTGACAATGCTATCATTATGAGCTCTATCTAACTCTCTTGAAAGCATCCAGAGAATTGGCCACTGCCTTCTGAGGCAAAGAATTCCACAGATTTACAAATCTCTGAGTGAAAAGGTTTTTCCTCATCTCCGTTCTAAATGGCCTACCCCTTATTCTTAAACTGTGGTCCCTGGTTCTGGACTCCCCCAACATTGGGAACATGTTTCCTGCCTCTAGCATGTCCAATCCCTTAATAATCTTATATGTTTCAATAAGATCCCCTCTCATCCTTCTAAATTCCAGTATATACAAGCCCAGTCGCTCCAGTCTTTCAACATATGCCTTTCCTGCCATTCCGGGAATTAACCTAGTGAACCTACGTTGCACTCCCTCAATAGCAAGAATGTCCTTCCTCAAATTTGGAGACCAAAACTGCACTCAGTACTCCAGGTGTGGTCTCACTAGGTCCTGTACCAAAGTGGATAACCTCACATTTATCCACATTAAACTGCATCTGCCATTCATCTGCAAAGGATATCCTTTCTTTGTCCCGCCCCCTGACATCAGTCTGAAGAAGGGTCTCGACCCGAAACGTCACCCATTCCCTCTCTCCTAGATGCTGCCTGACCTGCTGAGTTACTCCAGCATTTTGTGAGGCCCTGGGGATTTATCAGCCTTCAGTCCCATCAGTCTACCCAACACCATTTCCTGCCTAATGTGAATTTCCTTTAGTTCCTCCGTCACCCTAGGACCTCTGCCCACTAGTACATCTGGGAGATTGTTTGTGTCTTCCTTAGTGAAGACAGATCCAAAGTACCTGTTCAACTCGTCTGCCATTCCCTTGTCCCCATAATAAATTCACCTGCTTCGGTCTTCGAGGGACCCACATTTGTCTTAACTATTTTTTTCCTCTTCACATACCTAAAGAAGCTTTTACTATCCTCCTTTATATTCTAGGCTAACTTACCCTCGTACCTCATATTTTCTCCCCGTATTGCCTTTTCAGTCATCTTCTGTTGCTCTTTAAAAGAGTCCCAATCCTCTGGCTTCCCGCTCATCTTTGCTATGTTATACTTCTTCTCTTTTATTTTTATACTGTCCTTGACTTCCCTTGTCTGCCACGGTCGCCTCTTACTCCCCCTAGAATCTTTCTTCCTCTTTGGAATGAACTGATCCTGCACCTTCTGCATTATTCCCAGAAATACCTGCCATTGTTGTTCCGCTGTCTTCCCTCTTTCCTGTCAACTCTGGCCAGCTCCTCCCCCATGCCTCCATAGTCCCCCTTGCTCAACTGCAACACTGACACTTCCGATTTTCCCTTCTCCCTCTCAAATTGTAGATTAAAACATCATATTATGATCACTACCTCCTAATAGCTCTTTAACCTTGAGTTCCCTGATCAAATCCAGTTCATTACACAACTTTTTCTTATTTTATTTCAAATTTCTAACATCTGCAATGTTTTTTGCATTTTTTTACTTCTTCACTTTATATCCTTTACTTATTGACCCTTGTACCATTAAAATTAGTTTATTTCTGTATGATCCTTCATAATTTTAAATTACTTGCATCCTTTCAAAACCTCCACACTCCCGATGAAAACAATCCCTGCTTCTTGTATCTACTCCATGTAACTGAAGTCTCGTGCCTGGAATGTTTACATTTGCTGAAGATGGCACTAGCATGGACATGGACGCATTGGGCAAAGGGTCTGTATGTGAGCCGTATGACTCAATAACTCGGAATGCTTTGATTAGTTCTGTCATTCATTAAAAAACCTAAACATCCATAAACATCTGGAGGTTTATGAACAATACTATCTTTTTGAATGTTTCAAAACATTTTTAAATGGAAATAAAATGAAGAAACAACATAATAATGTGAACCTTTGCCTAAATCCCAGTGGCAGATTGGTGACAAGTTGGTGAATTGGTTCCGGATGGGAAATGCTATGGAATTTGCCACAAATGGCTGGAAGGTGTTTTGGCATTTTCATGTTTGCATGTGTATAAATCCCTAATTTTCTGTGATTTACATGGGGAATCTGAATTTCAGAGTTGCATGCAGAACTGCCTGCATTTTCCTGCAATATTTTCATATTATGGTACTGTTACCTGTGAAGATGTGTCAGATATATTTGCAAACACCGTATCTTAGTTTGAAACAATGTTGTTAAAAGTTCATTTAAAAACTAACAAGGTGATGGTATTGAGTGAATGAGAAGTCTTTGGGATGATAAGTGATAGGAGCAGAATTAGGCCATTCGGCCCATTAAGTCTATTCCACCATTCACTGATTGATCTGATTTATCTCTCCCTCCTAACCCCATTCTCCTGCCTTCTCCCCATAACCTCTGACACCTTATGACCTGCTGCTTCTGGTAGGAAGTGGTTGGTCCATTCAAATCATGACATTCATTGCTGTTGGATGGTCGTACCTGGGGAAGCAGTAATAATAGCAGCTATGCTCATTGCTGTTGGATGGTCTTACCTGGGGAAGCAGTAATAATAGCAGCTATGTTCATTGCTGTGGATGGTCTTACCTGGGGAAACAGTAATAATAGCAGCTATGCTCATTGCTGTTGGATGGTCGTACCTGGGAAGCAGTAATAATAGCAGCTATGTTCATTGCTTTGGGAGGTCTTCCAACTTTGAGCAGAAACTGGATGATGACAGGTTTAACAGCTGCTTTCGCAGATACCTCACTTCCATTTCATTTCAAGTCAAAATATCAGAGGGCATTCATTGGTTGCCCACGAAATAATCGCCCCTGAAGGATGTCAACGTTATCACAAATGGAGAGGAAATTGTTGGTCGACCAGAAATTCATATGGACGAATTGCTGGATCACATATGTACGATACCATACCATACCATACTGAAGAAGGGTCTCGACCCGAAACGTCACCCATTCCTTCTCTCCTGAGATGCTGCCTGACCTGCTGAGTTACTCCAGCATTTTGTGAATAAATACCATACCATACCATACGATAGAACTTTATTTATTCCAGGATGGAAATTGATCTGCCAACAGTCATAAAAACACAAAATACATGAAACATGAAATTAAAGTGAATGTGGTGCAAGTGAAGCTAGTTACAGAAGAGGGAAAGGTGGAGCTAACACAATGATTAGTATGTCATGTTTTTGTCCTACTAAAAATGTTTTGAAATTCTGGCTGGTCAGATCACCAAGTTGTTGTGGTAGTATCTGGTTTGCCCATTAGGTGGAGCTCGGTCAATGTCTTTTCTGGTCCTGCTACATGAAGCATCTTTTCAAACAGCTGAACACCACCAATGTAATTTATACGCTGCAGCTGCAGCCTCCATAGAACGAGCATGCGATGATTTTTATTAGTTGTTGATTTTATTTAACTTTTGTTTCTGTTTTGACACTGCAATAACCAACGTGATCCTTGTATTCTTTTACCTGTGGCAAACAATCAAACGTATTTACACCTGACAACAGTTGATTCATACTTTAACGTTTTTGGCATTTCAATACATTTATTTTGATTTTTCTCTGTCTTTTTAGCATTGCACAAAATTAAGGGTAGCAACAAAAACAGGACCAGAATTCCTGCAATTTTGCCAGCTATTGTGACAAACGTATCTGCTTGTGATGGTATTTCGACAAGAGCACAGTGTGTTCTTGAAGGTCACAGAGAATAAATTGTTTGTGGTTCCAACCTGGTCCAGGCAGATCTAGCTGGGGAACCAAAGGGTTGCTTCACTCCTCCACGTGAGTTTCTGGTCAATGGTGACCTCCAGAATATTGATGGTGCGGGTTTTGACGATGGCAAAACCATTGAATGTCAAGGGTAGATGATTAGATACCCTCTTTTTGGAGATGGTCATGGTTGGGAACGCCTTTGCGCCACTCCTTATCCCAGGTTTGAATGCCGTCTATGTCTTGCTACAAGCTGAGGAGTTGGGAAAGGAAGTGAATATTGTCTACTCATCAACAAATATATCCACTGTATAAGACTCCAATCTTGATGTGGTTTCCTTTGATAAGTATCGACCAGTTCACGAGGGTTACAATAGCATATTTAGTTAAATACTGGTCTCTAGCTAGGATAGTTGCTATTTCCTCAACTCTGGAGTCTAACTCTTAAGTTCATATTTGAATCAAGCCTGTAATAAGATATGGAACTGAGTGGTCCTAGTAAAACCCCAATCTCTGCATGAGTGAGTAAGTTATTGGTGAGTCAGTGCTCATTAGTAGCATTGTGACAACAGCTTCATCACTTTGCTGAAGATTGAAATCAGACTGATTGGACAGTAATTAGCCAGATTGCATTTGTTCAGCTTTGTGTGAATGGAATATACCTGGGCAATTTTCCACATTATTGGGAAAATGCCAATGCTGTAACTGCACTGAGTTTTTTTGGCTCGAGGATCAATTAGCTCTGGAGGACAGGTTTACAGTACTACAGCTGGGATGTTGTCTGGTCTCTTATCTTTGCTTATGGTGATGAACAGCCTAGATGAACTAATTTTAAAGTCCTTTGGGCTTCAACTTGTATGCGGCATGGCACTTTTTACTTTCCAGCCCACTGAGTCTATGAGTAATCACTCGCCCATTCGCAGTCATTCTACGTTATCCCACTTTCTCATTCATTCCTTTTACAAAGACCAATTTACAGAGACCAATTAACCCACAAACCTTTGGGATGTGGGTGAAAACCGGAACACCTGGAGGAAACAAATGTGGTTGTATGAAAATGGTACAAACCCCACATAGACAGCACCAAAGATCAGGATCAAATCTGGCTCTCCGGTGCTGTGAGGCAGCAGCGCTACCAGCAGCACCACTGTGCTGCACTTCCCCAGCTGCACCACTGTGCTACACTTCTCCAGCTGCACCACTCTGCTGCCACTTCTCCAGCTGCACCACTGTGCTGCCACCTCCAGCTGCACCACTGTGCTGCACTTCTCCAGCTGCACCACTGTGCTGCACTTCTCCAGCTGCACCACTGTGCTGCACTTCTCCAGCTGCACCACTGTGCTGCACTTCTCCAGCTGCACCACTGTGCTGCACTTCTCCAGCTGCACCACTGTGCTGCACTTCTCCAGCTGCACCACTGTGCTGCACTTCTCCAGCTGCACCACTGTGCTGCACTTCTCCAGCTGCACCACTGTGCTGCACTTCTCCAGCTGCACCACTGTGCTGCACTTCTCCAGCTGCACCACTGTGCTGCTACTTCTCCAGCTGCACCACTGTGCTGCACTTCTCCAGCTGCACCACTGTGCTGCACTTCTCCAGCTGCATCATTGTGCTGCACTTCTCCAGCTGCACCACTGTGCTGCTACTTCTCCAGCTGCACCACTGTGCTGCTACTTCTGAACATTTTGGGTACCATTGGCTCATTCATACATGGGGTAGAAATGTTGTGTCTCGTGAAATTAACTTTATATTTTACACGTACAACTATTGAATTGAAAAAAATATTTAATCTATTTTCAATGTCATTATTTTACTCACTAATTTATGTAAATTTCTGATAGGAGTGGAGTTTAATCCCCCAATCTGATGCCCAAAGCAGTCATCTTCTATTCAGAGAACAGGATATTTATTCTCTCATCATTCAAACCTTCTCCTTTATTACCCCAACATGAATTTGAGAGGACCTTCTCGGCTCCCAGCAACAATTATGTAATTTTAATTATTGTTTGCCATCTTGCTTACTAAGTGGCAGACATTTTGGATTAATGGATGCTTAGTCTCCAACAGATGTTAGCAGGACTCCCACTTACATATGTTTCAAGTCACCCCCTGGCCCTCTCTTTGCCTTCTCTGTCAAGCCATCATTGTGAACAGTAATCTCAGCCTCGTAGCATAAAGGATTTGTTAACATGAATGACCAGAGGTCCACCAAAGGTAGTAAGTGGATGAATGTAAGCATTATATTGCAGCTGGTAGTATATTTGACAAATGTAAGTGAATTGAACAGCAGCTATGATGCTAAAACTGCTTAAGAAAGTGAAAAATTGTAGAAAATGGCCAAATGAGGTATATTGGTGAACTTAGCCATTGTGCTGTCACTTACATCATGCCTTGCATCCTCAACCAGTCAAGCCATACAATACCATTCACAGCATATTCTGAGTTAGAGTGGATGGTTCATTCTGTTGGGGAGCAGAGTTATTTTGGTTATGGCATAGTAGAAAGCAATGCCTTGTTTATGGATGATTACTGCAGTCATTAAATGTGGCAGCAAACAGCTTCTTGATTCCTAAGGTTTCATGTCACTATGTCTCCAGGCTCAGTATAATTCTCAATGTTTCACTCAAATAATAATGGATTAAAAGAGACGCTTGATAGACAAAACAAAAGTTATGTAATACGAAAATTCCTTATGATAGTCATAATCATAATAATCACAATCGTAATTTATTAGCCAAGTATGTTTTGCAACATACAAGGAATTTGGTTTGCCATACAGTCATACCAAAAAAGCAACAAGACACACAACTACATAAAAATTTGACATAAACATCCACCACAGCGGCTCCTCCATTCTCCACTGTGATGGAAGGCAATAAAGTCTTATCTTCTTTTCTCCCGCGCGCGAGGGAGTCGAACCACCCACAGTCGATTGAAGATTGAAGCTCCCGCAGCAGACAATCGAAGCTCCCGTGATCGGGGCGGTCGAAACTCCCAAAGCCAGTCGCTAACCAGGGACCGCGAGCTCCACGATGTTAATGTCTGTAGGCTCCCGCGCGGTTGGAGCTCCGAGGTCCCAGTAAGAGGCCGCCAGCTCCACGATGTTAGGCCGCAGTGCAGAAGGAGATACCACACGGAAAAAAGTCGCATCTCCGTCAAGGAAAGAGATAAAAAGAGTTTCCCCCAACCCCCACGTAACACAAAACTAAAGATAAACTAAAACATACATTTTACAACAAATTAAAAACACAAAGGGAAAAGACAAGACAGACCGTTGGCGAGGCAGCCCCCTTTTAAATGCTTGAGTGAAGTTAATATGAGAAAATATGTACTTTGTTTTTGTGTCCCCTGAAATTTGAAATGTAACCAGTCGTATAAATGGAAATATTAGGGTATTTCAGCTTTCAAGTCTTCAAAATGGCAAGCAAGATAAAATGATCCCCTTTTTTGATATCTATGACAAAGTGGACATTGATAAAAATAATTGATTTTCTTTATTGTTTTGATCTCTATTGAGACCCTAGTTTTAATTTTGCCGAAATGTCAGCTTGTACAACATTAACCTTCATTAAGCTTTTAAATTTGTTTCAACTTTCAGCAGAAATTTCCCAGTGGTACTTTCCTCTGATAATGATAACGCATTTGCATGTCAGTCTCCTGCTGTGCTTTATTTCTGTTTTGCTTTGGTGCTGAAATATGCCCTCAATATATGAGAGCTACACACAGTAGGCTGCTTTTTTTCCCCCATCTTTCCTCTATTTTTTCTCCACATCCCTCCACGGAGATAGATTTTTTTAGCATGCCTCTCTAATTTTGTTAATTAGTGCTTGATACCTATGCAAGACAGGATCCCGCCCCCCCCCGCCAATTTGCTTTAATTGTGAAGGCTAATCCCCAATCAGTAAATATTTAATTGATTTGGAGCAAGGTCAGGAATGTTTGCCTTCCCAAATTATTGACTATTCTAGCATGTTTACAATGGCCTACATGTACTTTAAAGGTATTCTGAAGAGTTTCACAATCAACAAATAAAGTGTTGTTCAAATGCAGTCACTGTTGTAATGGAGGAATAATCATAAATAACCATAAATAATACTCCAGCATTTTATGTCTACCTTCAATCCTTAACCAACCTGTCCTCCCGGTGGCTGAGCACTTCAACTCCCCCTCCCATTCCCAATCTGACCTTTTTGTCCCGGGCCTCCTCCATTGTCATAGTGAGGCCCAGCGCAAATTGGAGGAACAGCATCTCATATTTCGCTTGGGCAGTTTACACCCCAGTGGTATGAACATTGGCTTCTCTAACTTCAGATAGATCCTCCGTCCCTCTCTTTCCCCTCCCCCTTCCCTGTTCTCCCACTAGTCTTCCTGTCTCCTACTACATCCTATCTTTGTCCCGCCCCCTCCTGACATCAGTCTGAAGAAGTGTCTCGACCTGAAAAGGTCACCCATTCCTTCTCTCCAGAGATGCTGCCTGACCCGCTGAGTTACTCCGTCATTTTGTGTCTACCTTCGATTTAAACCAGCATCTGCAGTTTTCTTTCCTACACACCATAACTAATTTGTTCAATGTAAGATTTTCCGAATAATGATAAAGAACCAGAAAATCATCTTCTCCATTAAGTTTGGTTGATGGGCAAGGTTTCTTATTCCTCTCCAGCTGAGCAAAATGTATCATCCCAGTGGTAGATGCCCCAATATAAATGGGAATGAGGGGTTTTCATTTTTTTCTTGTTAAATAGCAAAAGGAGGTTTACATTCTGTACATATAAACTTTTGTTTATGACTAAAATGTCTGATGCAGGATAACTAGATCTGTATGCAATCTCTGTTTCACACCTTACCCTTAATAATAATAATAATATATTCCTTCGTCCCACACCGGGGACATTTACATCCATATCTCTAGACTCCCTCTCCCCTAACTCTCAGCCTGAGGGTCTCGACCTGAAACGTCACCCACTCCTTCTCTCCAGAGATGGTGCCTGACCCGCTGAGTTACTCCAGTATTTTGTGTATTCGGTGCAAACCAGCATGTGCACTAAATAAGATTAACCACAAATATTCAATTCTCATTAAGAAGGAAATGGAATAAAATTAAATGCAGTGTAATGGTTACTTATTTATCAAAGAACTATTATTGTTACAAAATAATTGAACATCTGAGGATGTGCGATCACGTTACGAAGTTGTTGATTTTGATAATAAATTTTATTTTGTACATGGTAGATAGGCACAAAATGCTGGAGTAACTCAGCGGGAAAGGCAGCATCTCTGGAGAGAAGGAATGGGTGACATTCGAGTTGAGACCCTTCCTCATTTTTTATATAAGGCCTTTAAAATAGTCATCGCAAGGGCCTTCACACCAGCATCATCAAACACAAAGGAACAATCTTAAAACGTGTGCAAAGATTCTCAAAAACTTGAACAGCATGAGGAAACAAGAGAGGTGGCAACGTTTAGAGGGGACATTTTGGAGCTTGATGCCAGTTAGTTAAAGCTATACCTGCCATTAAGACAGTGAGGAAAATTGCTCAAGAGCCTAGATGTGTATTTAAAAGCATACTGCACGATTTATGTATATATTTCTGCCTTTTATCACACTTGTGATGAGAGTCAATGCATAAAAAGTGGAGAAATTGGGAATTTATAAAGTTGATATCTTTCCTTCATCAAATGACAGCTACTGCCTGATTTACTTTTACAAATTCATACTTTAGTCTCCATTTCCCAGTGAATTGAATGGTCCATTCATTGTTTAATGATGAATGAAAAGAGCCTCATTACTGATGCAGCTTACCCAAGAGAATATGCTTGTTCCAAGGGTGATTTATTTTCTCTTTGTTTTATGATTTATGATATTTAAGATTGAATAAAAGAAAACTGAAGTCAGTTGACAATGGTGCTCATTATTTCCGTCTTGCTCGTCTTTGGTTTTAACTATCTCTACATATTTATTTAATTCCCCATTGCTTCAAGCCAGTTTCTGTAGTATACTTCATTGCATGTTCCCGATGCATTGCTAAATTGTCATTATAAATAATATGGCTGTTTCAAAGTACAAGTAGTCGTCAGTGGTAATGTTGGCTTGCGATTACACATTTGAACATTACATCTGAATTAGAAGACTAAAGAAATCATTTGCTAAGATATTGGTAGAAATGGGCGGGGAAGAGTTCATGTGCACAAGAGTTTGGGAAAATGATCTAGTTCTAGAGCTTGTGATTGAAAATGTAGTCTGGATGCTCTCAGCCTTGGAGTTTCCAGTTTTGAATTCTGTATTAGGAAATTAAATCTGTGGGTTTGGGAACTTCTAACTTCTATCACAATGTATGTCAATTTTTTGATCATGTCACCTTTAGTTCTTTTAAGCACACCCCATTGGCAGATTGAGGTTGGACAGTCAAGTGAACAGCACAGATGAATGTCAAATTATTTACTTGTTTTGCAGTGACTTCATTGAAGAATGGAAAGTGGGACTGAAGGGAGCCTCATTAAGAAACGGTTTGTGACTGAGGCTGAATTAGATGAAAAGCGCAAAATAAGACAGGAGGAATGGGAAAAGGTTCGAAAGGCCGATGATCCAGAAGGTACAATACTATGTTCTAAGCCATTCTGGTGCACTGCATCTTGTGGGGAAAATAATAAGGAAAGGTTTTGCACCTTTTTAATGGGGATAGGAATTTCCATGTTTTCCTTCTAAATTTAACATCTCATGAGTTTGTAGAGTTTTACATTGAGGTATAATTGTTCATCAAATTTTTACTGTTTATGCGTTGTTTATCCACTTTGCTTATTTGAATTCCATGCTGCATTATCAGAAGAAAATATTTGCTGCAATTATTGTTGAATCTGAAACCAAGTGTCAAGGTATAAAGTTACAAATTTGAAAAGAACAGATGAAAAAATGGATTATATCCTATTCACAAATGAATGAATATGATAAACAATATGTGATTCTGCGTGCTATTCCTGTATTATAAAATTGTAAATGTTACTCTGATGGCAACTTTATGTGACCTGAGAGGAAGAGAATATCATTCTTGTTATCCCCCTCCTGGAGGAGGGCACCAGCAGCAGTGTTATCTTCATTACTGCAGTCACAGAGTTATACAGTGTGGAAACTTGCCCACACCGACCAACATGCCCCATCTGCATTTGGCACTATCCCTTTAAACCTGCCCTATCCATGTTCCTGTCTAAATGTTTCTTAAATAAATTAAGGTTGCGACAGTAAATGTGATTTGGGGTAGAACATTAATCCAGTTGCATTAAGGATTATTGATTTTCTTATCTCTCCAAAGAAGGTGTATAATCTGCTGAATACTTCAGGCAGTTTCTCTCTTTCATCCAACACTTCTGTTTATGCCATTATTTGTGTACTACTTGTTCCTTTGACCTTTATAACCTTTAAACAGCAAGGTACATGTAAATCTTCATGCAAACTAGAGTCGCTGCATTGTTGGAATTAACCTCCCACTCTGTTTGGATGGCCTGAATTCAGCACGAGAAATCAGACCAAAGTGTGCTGATATTGAAAGCTACACTGTACAAATTATAAAACCTATCACAGGAGGCAATCAATGCAATTGTTTTCCCCGGGAAAGTTGTTGCTGGGATATTTTGATGTAAATTGCAGAAATTATGATATTAAAGGTGATAATAACAGGCAATTTTTCGCCTTTGGCCTTGAAATTTTCATTTTACAAGCATGGAGTTTATAGCTACAGAAGTTAATGTTGGAGATTCTACTCTCTTTATTACAACTTTCTTTTAAACCAAATTTATTTGTCAATCTGGCCAGTTCTTTTTCCCAACATCTTAACTTGCATTTCTTTGGTGTAATTTGTTTTCTTATTTTTAAACTTGGTTTAGACGCTGCCGATCAGGTGAGGATTCTTTACATGTTCTTTTATTTTGAATGGTTTCACTGTTTCTTCTGCTGCTCATACAGTGCATTCAGAAAGTATTCAGATCCCTTCACCTTTTCCACATTTTGCTACATTACAGCCTTATTTTAAAATGGATTAAGTTATTATTTTTAATCATCAATCTACACAAAATACCCCATAATAAAAAAGCGAAAACAGGTGTTTAGAAATATTTGAAAAAGTAACTATAAAGAAATAACTGAAATATCACATTTACTTAAGTATTCAGACCTTTTGCTATTTCACTCAAAATTAAGCTTATGTTCATCCTGTTTCCATTGATTATCCTTGAGATGTTTCTACAACTTGGTTGGAGTCCACCAGTGGTAAATTAAATTGATTGGACATGATTTGGAAAGGCACACACCTGTTTGTATAAGGTCCCTCAATTGACTGCATGTTAGAGCAAAAACCAAGCCATGAAGGTGAAGGAATTGTCCATAGACTCCGAGACAGGATGGTATCGAGACACAGATCTGGGGAAGGGTATAAAACAATTTCTACAGCTTGCAGGTCACGAAGAGCACAGTGGCCTCCGTCATTCTTAAATGGAAGAACTTTGGAAC
Organism: Rhinoraja longicauda; assembly: GCF_053455715.1. Lineage (NCBI taxonomy): Eukaryota > Metazoa > Chordata > Chondrichthyes > Rajiformes > Arhynchobatidae > Rhinoraja > Rhinoraja longicauda. Next base: position 292,046 of record NC_135958.1, on the reverse strand, counting down.
CGTCGAGTTCGCGTTCCCGGTCCATGCGGAGTCCAGTGGCCGAAGCAAACAAAAAGGACAGATCTGGCTCTGCGTTCCTCATCTCCACAGAACCACCAGGACTCTCCATAGAACTGGCCGCCCGACCAAACTGAGCAATCGGGGGAGAAGGGCCTTAGTCATGGAGGTGACCAAGGACCCGATGGTCACTCTGACAGAGCTCCAGAGTTCCTCTATGGAGATGGAAGAACCTTCCAGAAGGACAATCAGGCCTTTATGGTAGAGAGGCCAGACGGATGCCATTCCTCAGTAAAATACACATGACAGCCCACTTGGAGTTTCCATAAGGCACCTAAAGGACTCTCAGACCATGAGAAACAAGATTCTCTGGTCTGATGAAACCAAGATTGAACTCTTTGGCCTGAATGCCAAGCGGCACCGCTCATCACTTGGCCAATACCATACCTACGGTGAAGCATGGTGGTGGCAGCATCATGCTGTGGGGATGTTTTTCAGCAGCAGGAACTGGGAGACAAGTCAGGATCGAGGGAAAGATGAACGGAGCAAGAGAGATCCTTGATGAAAACCTGCTCTAGAGCGTTCTGGACCTCAGACTGGGGCAGAGGTTCACCCTCCAACAGGACAACGACCCTAAGCACACAGCCAAGACAACGCAGGAGGGGCTTCGTGACAAGCCTGTGAATGTCCTTGAGTGGCCCAGCCAGAGCCCGGACTTGAACCCGATCAAACATCTCTGGAGGGACCTGAAAATAGCTGTGCATCGATGTTTCCTATCCAACCTGACAGAGCTTGAGAGGATCTGCAGAGAAGAATGGAAGAAATTACCCAAATACAGGTGTGCCAAGCTTGTAGCGTCATACCCAAGAAGACTTGAGGCTGTAATCGCTGCCAAAGGTGCCTCAACAAAGTACTGAGTAAAGGGTCTGAATACTTATGTAAATGTGATATTTCAGTTATTTATTTTTAATTACTTTCAGTAATATATATCAGTTATTTCAGTTATTTCTTTTAAATTAATTTCTAAAGACCTGTTTTAGTTTTTTTATTATGGGGTATTGTGTGTAGATTGATGATAAAAATTTTTTTTTAATCCATTTTAAAATAAGGCTGTAACGTAACAAAATGTGGAAAAAGTGAAGGGGTCTGAATACTTTCTGAATGCACTGTAGATCTCAGTGCTTTTTGAGGGCACCATGCTGGAACAGAATCTAGGTTATTGCAAATATGTCCGATACAGAATAGTGAAAGGCTTGGATAGAATGGATGTGGAGAGGATGTTTCCACTAGTGGGAGAGTCTAGGTCTAGAGGTCATAGCCTCGGAATTAAAGGACGTTCTTTTAGGGAGGAGGTGAGGAGAAATCTCTTTAGTCAGAGGGTGGTGAATCTGTACAATTCTTTGCCACAGACGGCTGTGGAGGCCATCAGTGGATATTTTAAAGGCAGAGATGGATAGATTCTTGATTAGTACAGGTGTCAGAGGTTATGGGGAGAAGGCAGGAGAAAGGAGTTAGGAGGGAGAAGTAGATCAGCCATGATTGAATGACGGAGTAGACTTGATGGGCCAATTGGCCTAATTCTATTCCTATTCCTTATGAACTTATGACCTAATGCCAAGAAAATGTTGTGCTCAATAAGGCCAATGTGTTTGGAATATACATTACATTGAACCTTCTTAGCAGAAGGTAAATAATGTTTGCAATATTTATTCCAAACTAATTATTTTATAATTGGCTTTAATATAAAGTGTTATCTTTGTAATTTTATAAACCTTGGTAATTAGCCTAATCTCTCCCTGAAAGAGAACAAATTGATATTTTTAATATTCTCTGCCATAATCAGTTGAATTGTAGTTATGGGTGTAAATAATTGCAAGTTAAATTGAAAGAAGTCGCAGTCATTAACATGACAAAACAAATTGCATTGTAGTGACTTTAAATTAGGTATTCTTCGTCTTTTCTGCTTGGCAGCAGAAAAATAATTTCAGGAATAAAAAAACATCGTGACCACGTTTGATTTCAAAGTGATCCAAATACTAGTCTTAGTGCTACTAGAATTTGAAAGAATGTGCCAGCATCTACAGTGGTTTTTTTCATGAAATTCTTTTTGTGCTGCAGCATGCAACATTGAGACAGCAGATTTTAATATTAGCCATTTGCCTTTCTGGAAATGTGGGCTAGCTTGGCTGAGTAATTGGAATGCCACTCAAAGCTTGCTTGCTTAATGAAGCTGTAAAAAACGACTGCATTTAATTGACACAAAAAACACGGGTCACAATGTTTTCACAGGATTGACCTGATTGTTTGGGGGAGTAACTATCGGTTCTAGGTTTGAATGAGTACTTTATATTTAAAAAACATGTCTTTTTATTATTGATGTCAGATAAAGAATTGGGATTTTGTTGTTCATTGCAGTAATAGTTATCACACGCTGAGAGGAACCTTTTATCCTAATCATTGGGAAAGATCATATCGATCCACATAGATCAGAATAGATCATTAACACACTTGATCTCTTTCTTTTTCCTCATGATTTAGATTTAAATTTGTAACATTTCTGGAGTTTGTAGAGTAGGTTGGCCTGTTACAAAATGGGGAGATTTTGTTTAACTCTTTCACGATTAGATTGCATTTACAATATTTTTACAATAATTTTTACTGCAGAATTAAATTATTAGTGTAATCATCTTAAATCAAAAGCTAAAATAATTTTAAAACGATGATTTTTAAAAGCTAAAAGGAGGAATTACTTTAGCCAGAGGGTGGTGAATCTGTGGAACTCATTGCCACAGGCACCTGTGGAAGCCAATTAATTGGGTATTTTTAAAGTGGAGACTGATAGGTACTTGATTTGTAAAATTTGTCAAAGGTTACAAGGAGAAGGCAGGAGAACGGGGTTTAGAGGGGAAAAATTAATCAGCTATGATGGAATGGCAGAGCAGACACCATGGGCCGAATGGCCTAATTCTGCTCCTTTGCCTGTTGTGTTCTATTAATATTCCTGCGAGGAATCTTTCAGGTTAAATTAACATCAAACGAATGACTACGTTCCAATTTTGTTTACTTGCATTAGTACTTCAAATGGTTTTTAAAAAATACCTTTTGATTTTGAGTCAAAACAACTTAATAAATGTTTTCAAGAACTTATTAATATACTGCTTGTTTCCTGACCCCTCATTGACCTTCTAAATAAGCAATGTAATCCAGGTGGATTACTAAAATGATTATTTCACTTTTTAATCAAATTTAAATGTTTTACAGAGCAAGCCTTACAGTGGCATGCATGCGCAACCTGATATTATGTTCAATGTGGCAGGACATCACTGTGCTTCAGACTGCATGCTGCTTTGACAATACTTGGTTTGATTCACGTTTCTCTTCGTAGTTGTTCCATTTGGTGCATTACAGTCTATTTGCAAGTTGGCTGTCTATTTTGCTGTGCCACATTTGATCTGTTTTTAATTTGCAGTAAAACAAGTGGGGCAGACCAGTGAGCTGTATTTTATTCATCATCTTCAGATCTAACATTCTAAACATACTGAACCTCGCAAGAAAATATTAAGGTAGTTGCCTAAAGCTGGCGATTATCAAAGTGCAGTTGAAAGGGACAATGTTTTCCAATAATCTTGCCAAATAAATTATGTGGATGAGAAGTAAAAGGGTATGTAGTGTAGATCTAAGGGAAACTTTGGGGCATACAGTGGGAGAATGAGCAGATACTTGTTACTACCTGCAAGAGAATGGACAGTTAAGGAACCGTGTGCATGTGATCCCATTCAATAGACAATAGGTGCAGGAGGAGGCCCTTTGGCCCTTCGAGCCAGCACCACCATTCAATGTGATCATGGCTGATCATTCCCAATCAGTACCCCGTTCCTGCCTTCTATCTAGCTCTTTCTTGAAAGCACTCAGAGAATTGGCCTCCACTGCCTTCTGAGGCAGAGAATTCCACAGATTTACAACTCTCTGACTGAAAAGGTTTTTCCTCATCTCCGTTCTAAATGGCCTCCCCCTTATTCTTAAACTGTGGCCCCTGGTTCTGGACTCCCCCAACATTGGGAACATGTTTCCTGCCTCTAATGTGTCCAACCCCTTAATAATCCTATATGTTTCAATAACATCCCATTTCATCCTTCTAAATTCCAGTGTATACAAGCCTAATCGATCCAGTCTTTCAACATACGACAGTCCCGCCATTCCGGGAATTAACCTAGTAAACCTACGCTGCACGCCCTCAATAGCAAGAATATCCTTCCTCAAATTTGGAGACCAAATCAGTGCCTTCTGCGAGTGTGGGGACCCAACACAGACAGTGGAGCACATAGTCACCAGTTGCCCCAAATACCGGCCACCGAATGGTGAACGAGGTCTGATTGACCTGGACGATGACACATTGGCCTGGCTCGCCTCAACGGAGCTGCAGGTCTAAAAGACATACGACAGAAGAAGGAGAAGACCAAAACTGTACACAGTACTCCAGGTGCGGTCTCACTAGGGCCCTGTACAACTGCAGAAGGACCTCTTTGCTCCTATACTCAACTCCTCTTGTTACGAAGGCCAACATTCCATTGGCTTTCTTCACTGCCTGCTGTACCTGCATGCTTCAGCTGAAAATAAATAGAGGTATTTTCCTGGGGTTCATCTTTAATATGAAATCTTAAATTAGTGACTGAAACAAGTTTCATACTGTCTATTTGCAATGTTATATCTAAAAGCTGTGTCAATATAAACCCCATGAACCTTTTGTGTATATCAGTATGTCTGAGAACCGTGCTCTAAAAAGAATATTGTAACTCATTCTAATCTTCTCATTTCAAATGTGCACGAGTACACATCAACAGGAAAGTTAGCCTCTTTTAAACACAGAAAGCAGTTATAAGCCGTTGACCAAAATGGGTTAAAAGGACCATTTGGAAGCTACACAGTCATGATTAGCATCACATAATTGGTTGGGTCTGGTATAAATAGACAATAGACAATAGACAATAGGTGCAGGAGTAGGCCATTCAGCCCTTCGAGCCAGCACCGCCATTCAATGCGATCATGGCTGATCACTCTCAATCAGTACCCCGTTCCTGCCTTCTCCCCATACCCCCTCACTCCGCTATCCTTAAGAGCTCTATCCAGCTCTCTCTTGAAAGCATCCAACGAACTGGCCTCCACTGCCTTCTGAGGCAGAGAATTCCACACCTTCACCACTCTCTGACTGAAAAAGTTCTTCCTCATCTCCGTTCTAAATGGCCTACCCCTTATTCTTAAACTGTGGCCCCTTGTTCTGGACTCCCCCAACATTGGGAACATGTTTCCTGCCTCTAATGTGTCCAATCCCCTAATTATCTTATATGTTTCAATAAGATCCCCCCTCATCCTTCTAAATTCCAGTGTATACAAGCCTAATTGCTCCAGCCTTTCAACATACGACAGCCCACAGCTAACAGGGAAGTGTTAGGTTGAAGCAGAATTTATGGTGCTATACACAGGCTTATAATGAGTGGATAAGAAATGGGGACCAGATTTGCCGTAAAACACATGGTTGTTTTGCTTAAAGAGTCGCAAATAGCAAGAATACAGCTGACAGGGTAGATTCTCAGTTAATTTTGAAGCCTGTGTTACACAGTTGACAACATTTGTCTTAGGAGTTCGTTTAATTTTTTTTAAACTTTCATTCAAAATCTTTACTACTAATAATTTGTACTTTTGGTAATAAATCACAGGTTGTGGCGGGAACGCGAAGGGGTCCAGCCAAAAACTAATCGGACACGAGTTGCGTGCACTAGATGTGTTTATTCTCTCCAATACAGCTCCCTACTCCCCTTCAAGTCACGGGTGTTGCCCGGCCTTAAATACCAACTCGGGTACCGACCCCCTGGCTAGGGTCTCCCACACCCTGAGCCGATGGTTCGTTCTGCCCTTGGGTTGCCACCAGGTGTCATCACAAGGTTTTAATTTAATGGATTTATTGTGGTACTGTGTAATTATTATAATACAAGCCCATGAAAATAGGTATAAAACGGTCAGAACTGGTTACTCACCATGAGGCACTACATACACATACAGAGGAGATCCAGTTTACTAAGTGTTTTAAAAATGACAGTTGCGTAAAATAAAAGGAAATAAAGTTGAATAAAATATATTTTTTCAATGTTACCATTCTTCATTTATTCTTTTAAGAGTCACATTCAGTTTATTTTTTATAACTTAAATGCATGTATGGCAGACGAGGAGTAGTTGTCATGTGATTCACACCCACCCATGACATTGATCATAACTCGTTTGTGATGGTATCGATCAGCCAACTTAGATATTAATAGCATTGGATATTACATACCATTATTCCTAATTTATAATATGTTCAAAACAAAATACAACCATATCATCTTTCGATTTAGTCACAGCGATGCAGATGTGATACTGGAATGCAGACTTATAAAATACAAATAGATCAATGCCAATAGCTTTATCAAGCCAGCATCATAGATATTGGTAGATTGCAGCATTCTATGTTAAAGAAATCAGTCTTTGGATGACTTGAGCAAAACAAATTACAATATACCACCATCTTTGACCAACAATGGTTGAATTTGTGCACAACTGTTGTGAAAAGAACTGTTAATACTTTTTTAAAGCCCGTTTTAGGTCTTCTCCAGAACTCTAGCTATGGTATGATCCATAATGAGTCTTTGTTCTCCTTTGTACATCTCTCAAGTTTTCAGTAGGTATGTTGATGAGGTAAAGCTATTTTTCAGTAGGTATGTTGATGAGGTAAAGCTATTTTGAATGGAGAAGCAGTAACAACTAATGATGAGTATTCTGGAGAAAACATAGTAAGCATCGCAGAAGATGCATTAAATTGCAAAATTCTTTTAACAATTTAAATGCATGGACATAACCACACCAAATGGGTTTTAATGTACATAAATGTGTGTTCATCCACTTAGGCCTAACAGGGTTGGAACAGAGTACCTGCTAAATGACAAAAAGCTGAAAGTATTACATGTCCAAAGATATTTGGGCATCCATATAGATAACATAGATTAAAAAATCTTCAGAAAACGGGGCTTCCCCTCCCCCATTATAGATGAGGCTCTCGCTAGGGTCTCTTCTACATCCCGCAGCTCCACTCTTGCTCCCCCTCCCCCCACTCGCAACAAGGACAGAATCCCCCTCGTTCTCACCTTCCACCCCACCAGCCAGCGGATCCAACATATCATCCACCAACATTTCCGTCACCTACAACGGGACCCCACCACTGGCCATATTTTCCCATCCCCTCCCCTCTCTGTGTTCCGCAGAGACCGTTCCCTCCGTAACTCCCTGGTCCACTCGTCCCTTCCTACCCAAACCACCCCAACCCCTGGCACTTTCCCCTGGAACCGCACGAGATGCAACACCTGTCCCTTTACCTCCCCCCTCAACTCCATCCAAGGACCCAAACAGTCTTTCCAGGTGAGACAAAGGTTCACCTGCACCTCCTCCAACCTCATCTATTGTATCCGCTGCTCTAGATGCCAATTTATTTACATCGGCGAAACCAAGCGCAGGCTCGCCGATCGCTTCGCTGAACACCTGCGCTCGGTCCGCATTAACAAAACTGATCTCCCGGTGGCCGAGCACTTTAACTCCCCCTCCCATTCCCAGTCTGACCTTTCTGTCATGGGCCTCCTCCAGTGCCATAGTGAGGCCCACCGGAAATTGGAGGAGCAGCACCTCATATTTCGCCTGGGCAGTTTGCAGCCCAGTGGTATGAACATCGACTTCTCCAACTTTAGATAGTTCCTCTGTCCCTCTCTTCCCCTCCTCCTTCCCAGATCTCCCTCTATCTTCCTGTCTCCACCTATATCCTTCCTTTGTCCCGCCCCCCTGACATCAGTCTGAAGAAGGGTCTCGACCCGAAACGTCACCCATTCCTTCTCTCCCGAGATGCTGCCTGACCTGCTGAGTTACTCCAGCATTTTGTGAATAAATAGATAACATTATGCCTTGGATAAGTGCAGAAAATGATCCAGAAGGTCATGGATATGCATCCATCCATATTTAAAGGACTGAAGAACCAGCAGGTATCTACTCTGCCTTGCTTACTTTAGTTTATTATTGTCACGTGTACTGGGGGATAGTGAAAAGCTATTTTTTGTGTGCTATCCAGTCAAAGAAAAGACTATACAATCAAGCTGTGCACAGATACAAAATTTAGTGTAAGATATAAATAAATGAAAGTTATTGAACTAAGACCATACTTGCAATATTTTACGTTTTTTCTGACCACCCACATTTGGAAGGGATATACTGTAGGTCTTGGTCTGAATGCCCTATAGATTTATCAGAATGATATCCAAACTCCAAGGTTTGCCCTGAGACAACAGTCAAGGGTGTTTAATTGTAAAATATACTGAAATGGAACAATTAAATTTGTACGTAGAGCAGCATAACAGGTATGTAAACACAGTACTCAACAGATATCAGAATTAAATCAAAATCAATAAATTAAAGAAAACAATATTAGTCCAAAACAAAACAAGATTCTGAAGTCCCACTGGGATAGTTTGGAATTTAATTGGTATTTGTAGTGTTCAGTAATCTGGTGGCTGTTGGGAAGAGACTGTTCCTGAACCAGGAGATCACTTATTTTACAGACTCCTGTACCACCGTCCTTATTTCAGGAATGAAATGGGAGCATAGCCAGCATCATGTGGGTCCTTTGGCTGTCCCAAAGTATTACAGAAGCAGGTTATTATCCTAGGAATTTAGATAAGTTTAGGATTATGTGACAGGTTTCCGTGATTAAAGGAGAACTGATACTATTTCCACTGATGGAGAAATTCAAGACTTCGAGACATTGGCTAAAAATTAGAGCTGGGTAATGCTGGATTGAAAAAAGCAGAGCTTGTGGAGGAACTCTGGCTTGAGTGGCTAATGATTTACTCCTACTATGTGAGATCTGGGTTATAACCACAGCTGCTACATCTGACATCAGCTTGGCTTCAGAACCGGCAATGAATGGATTTCAAATACCTATGCATAACTTTTAGTTAATTTAATATCCACTTTGAAGGCCAGATACCGTTCTCACAGAATGATGAGCAATAAATCCCAGGATACCTTTTAATATAAATTGAATTTGTCTTGTTCACTGTAAATCATTGGTTTTGATGCATCCTTTACATCTATCTATTGTTATATTACTAAAAATCTCATCGTGTTTGTTCCGTCTGTTTGTTCCTGTTATTTCCGTGTCCGTTCCTGTATGCGCTTATCCACAAAACAACGGTACATGACCCGCACAATTTTAGGCCCACCTTACCCACCGTTGTCCTGGGGACACATTCATCAAAGTTTCATTCAAATTGCTCTTATATTTTTCAAGTTAGAGAGGTTTTAGTTTAAAAAATCACCTTATTAAACCGATTGCTTGCCATGTTCAGCGTGTGATGTGACAATGGGACCCGCCCGACTGACGACCAATGAGGCCACGATGGGTGGGGTGGGGGGGGAGGGGAAGGGGGGGGGAATGGAGTGGGTCAGTGGGGGAGGGGAGGGGGAGATGGAGAGGGGAGGGTGCTAGACCAATGCAGGGGAGGCTTTGGGTTCTCGGCTCCCTCTGGCTGCAGCGCTGGTGTCATGGGGCCGAGGTGAGGGCCTCCCTCTCCCCTCCCCTGTCCCCCCTCTCCCCTCCCCTGTCCCCCCTCTCCCCTCCCCTGTCCCCCCTCTCCCCTCCCCTGTCCCCCCTCTCCCCTCCCCTGTCCCCCCTCTCCCCTCCCCTGTCCCCCCTCTCCCCTCCCCTGTCCTCCCTCTCCCCTCCCCTGTCCCCCCTCTCCCCTCCCCTGTCCCCCCTCTCCCCTCCCCTGTCCCCCCTCTCCCCTCCCCTGTCCCCCCTCTCCCCTCCCCTGTCCCCCCTCTCCCCTCCCCTGTCCCCCCTCTCCCCTCCCCTGTCCCCCCTCTCCCCTCCCCTGTCCTCCCTCTCCCCTCCCCTGTCCCCCCTCTCCCCTCCCCTGTCCCCCCTCGCCTGCCCACAGCCCCCGGGGGACACTCCCTGCCCGGCAATGGGCTTTGTCAGTTGGAGAGGGTAGCCGGGCCCGCAAGATCGTCAGTTGGGGGAGGGTTGCCCCAGGAGAGGCCCCCAACCAGTCCACCTCCGTCTAGTATATTATACTACTAAAACTCTCATCTTGTATATTTGTGGGTTTGTGGATAGATTTGTTCCCAAAATACAGCCAAAACAGTACGCGCTAACGCAACTATTTTATGCCCACCCTACTCACCATTCCCCTGCGGTCTCAATTTTTGTTACATTTAAAAAATAATGAACTTAATAAACTTTAATAAATGTGATTCTTGCCCCCTGCCGGGAGGACCAGCGCCCGTCCTGACATGCCCGTGCCTGATGTTCCTCCTGTGGTGTAGCGCGGCGCGGCGGCAAGGGGTCAAACAAGATGGCTGTCGCCGCCGAGCTGCTGCTGCAGGAGACGTTTCCACCCAACAGCTGGCTGCCCGGGACTGAGGTGAGTGGCTCCCTCTCCCTGTTCTCTCCCCCCTCGCCCACCCGTCGGCCTCTCCCCGACCGGGAACGGGCCCACGGATCGTCAGTAGGGGGAGGGTTGCCGCGCCCGCAGGAGAGGCTTGCACCCAGTGGGGACTACCACGCCCGCAGGAGAGACTTGCACCCAACGGGGACCACCACGCCCGCAGGAGAGGCTTGCACCCAACGGGGACCACCACGCCCGCAGGAGAGACTTGCACCCAGCGGTGGCTGCCGCGCCCGCAGGAGAGACTTGGAACCAAAGTGTCCACGCCGGGCTAGTGATATATAAATCCCCGATGTTACACAAAGAATGTGCACTGATATTCAGCAGACCAGTCCGTTTTGCTCATACATAGGCATTGTAAGATTTTTTTTGAGCAACATATGTTCAGGTTCACAAATAGATTAAAATTCTGGAAGTTGGTCTCAGCAGCATAGCACTAAATTTTAAGTCCAATTCTCCAGTTTTGGCAGTAGCCTTCCAAAAGCAGTATTTTCAGTGCTCTCCTCACAATGTATTAATTCTATTGCTATGACAACCCAAGAGGGTCAAACGTTGGGCTGAAAATCTCGAGATGCTGTGGCACAAAGAGAAAGATAACCTTTGATAACCGTTCTTTTTGAAAAGTTGCAGAAATAAATGGCTAGATTTTAAAACGAACGTCTTATCAAGAATAATTAATTAAAAGCAGGAAATACTTGTGCCAAAAAATGATGAATAAGTATTCACCATGATATTGAATGTTTCTCTCCTGAATTCACCGATCCTCCTGTTTATGTGCTATACAGAAAGGGCCAGAGCAGACTTTATCTGCTAAGGAGACTCAGGTCCTTTGGAGTGCAGAGGGCACTCCTAAGGACCTTCTACAACACGGTGGTTGCATCGGCCATTTTCCATGGAGTGGTCTGCTGGAGCAGCAGCATCTCAGCGGCGGAAGGGAAGAGACTCGACAAGCTGGTCAGGAAGGCCAGGGTTGCCCCCTCGACTCAGTGCAGGTGGTGGGAGAGAGGAGGATGATGGCAAAACTAACATCGCTGCTGGACAACGACTCCCACCCCATGCAGGATACTGTCACTGCACTGAGTAGCTCCTTCAGTGACAGACTCCTTCACCCCAAGTGTGTGAAGGAGAGATCTAGGAGGTCCTTCCTTCCCGCTGCTGTGAGACTGCACAACCAGCACTGCTCCCAGCAGACGAGTCAACAGTAACAGCTAAGAACACACAGAAAACTGATGACAATTTATGTATCTTTTATTTATAATGAATGATCTCTTGCTCTCCACTTTGCTGCTGTAACACTAAATTTCCCCGGTGTGGGACGAATAAAGGAATATATATATATATATATATATATATATATATCAGTGTTTTGCAAGCCTGTAAGTCCTCATCATCACATGGCAATATATTAAAACAGTGGAACCAAGCCAATTTGTTACCGCATTATTCCTCTTTACTAAAAGCTCACCGGGATTTCAATAATTAGATTCTTGAGGGTAAGGAGGATGTTTATTCAAATTTACTTGTGCTACAGGGTTATTTATAGCACAGTTTCCAGTAAATTGGGTTGAGCATTTGGACATAACCTGTACATAAAAATTGCAATGTCCTCCCACAACACTAATAACTATCTTTTCAACATTTAATAAGGTTTTACATGCATTATGCAGCTGTTAAATGTAAACAAGACGTGACTGACCAAAGAATAATCAGAGGCACAGTTGCATACAATATTGGAATAGCTTAATGGTCCTATTTTTACTGATTAGTTCATTGAGATTGGGCAAACTAAATTCTTTCATGATTAATCTACACTAAACAAAACACGTAGAAGGGTCTGTTTCTACGCTGTAACTCTAAACTAAACTAAGATGAGATCAAAATGCATAAAATCACAGCACTGGAGTCCCAGATTCAATTCAAACTATGGATGCTGACTGTGTGTAGGATGGAACTGCAGGTGCCGGTCTACACCAAAGATAGACACAAAATGCTGGAGTAACTCAGTGGGTCAGGCAGCATCTCTGGATAGAAGGAATGGATGATGTATCTGGTTGAGACCCTTCTTCAGACCTGTGTGAAGTTTGCACACACTCCATGTGCGTGGGTTTCCTCCGGGTGCTCTGGTTTCCTACCACACCCCAAAAATGTACAGGTTTGTTGGTTAATTGGCCTTTAAACTGTGAGTAGGATGAGAAAATCGGATAACATAAAACTATCAATGGTCAGCATAGACTCGGCGGGCCAAATGGCCTGTTCCATGCTGTATTTCTAAACTAAACATTCTCCCTTGGCATGATAAAATAATTCTTCAAACAGCTTGTTTTCTTTGTGACAGTATGTCCTTGGGTAACCATGTTGTGCACAATGTCTTATCCAACCCCTTGGGGACATGATCTATTATCAAACCTGTCCTCTAATGTTTCAATAGCGCGTTGAGGCACCGAGTTTATGTCCGTGGATAAAGGTCTATTTGCAAGATAGCACATCCGGTCTTTGCATGTTACGCCTTTAAGCTCATGATACAAACAGTTGCGTTTTGTGTTATAGACACAAAATGCTGGAGTAACTCAGCAGGTCAGGCAGTATCTCTGGAGAAAAGGAATAGTGATGTTTCTGGTCGAGACCCTTCTTCAGATATGTTATGTTCTTTGAGAGGCAGGCACACCACATCACATTGTTGCCCAATCTATTTATTTGAAGCTGGATTTGATCTGAGAAATTATGGAAAGTTTGATGCAGTATAAATCAAACTGAGGGTCATTGTCAAAGTGAGCTCTTCAACTAAATTGTGATATGCGTGTGGGTCTCAATGTATTAGAGTGACGACACAAGGAACTGCTGATGGTAGTTTACAAAAAAAGGCACACAGTGTTGGAGTAACTCAGCAGGTCAGGCAATATCTCTAGAACATGGAAAACTACTGCAAATTATTTATTTACATTGCATCACTCCATTATCCGAAGAAAAGTCCTGATCTGAAATGTCATTTATCCATGTTCTCCACAGATGCTGCCTGACCCGCTGAGTTACTCCAGCACTCCGTGTAACGTCACCTATCCATGTTCTCCACCTATGCTGCCTGACCCACTGAGTTACTCCAGCACTTTGTGAAACTTCACCTATCCATGTTTTCCACAGATGCTGCCTGACCCACTGAGTTACTCCAGCACTCTGTGAAACTTCACCTATCCATGTTTTCCACAGATGCTGCCTGACCCACTGAGTTACTCCAGCACTTTGTGAAACTTCACCTATCCATGTTTTCCACAGATGCTGCCTGACCCACTGAGTTACTCCAGCACTTTGTGTCCATTTTCTTGTAAAAAAAAATCTGCATTTCCTTGTTTCTCCATTATACCCATACTCTTCTTGCCCTTTTATAGTTTTTGATGTTTAATTTACATTTCAGACACACAAGCTTATTTTGGCTCCTTGCTGAATTTTGCAAAGCCCTGGGTAATAGCACCATTTTTTTCTTCCTCTAAAGAAAAGTAAGTTCATTAAAATTTTAGATGTAGGTCTACCAAATATGAATATTTGTATTAATAATTCTGTTTCCCATGGTAAATACACCTTTAGCTTGATAAGTAAATCACCAATTGGTGAAATAATGGCTGAAATAAACAATATTAAAAGGGGCAAAGATTATTTATTATTTTCTTGATGTACAGTTATTTTATGCATGTACGGTTATTTTCTTCATGTACGGTTATTTTCTTCATGTACGGTTATTTTCTTCATGTACGGTTATTTTCTTCATGTACGGTTATTTTCATGTACGGTTATTTTCTTGATGTATGCTTATTTTATGCATTGGAAAGGCCACCCATGTTTGATAATTAGTAAAAAATTGTATTAATTGATTCACAAATTCATTGATATGAATGGAGTCCCTGAACAGGTTCTGAAATCAAGCCCCAATCAACTGGCCATCTTCAGCCTCCCACTTCAAAGGTTCACTGTCCCCATCTGCCTCAAGGAAAGAAACCTCCATCATTCCCATGCTGCAGCATATTTACTTTTAGGTATTTGTGAAGAATCGGCACGTTGATGAGAATTCTCTCAAACGTCTACAGTTATGCTTTCGAAGGTATTCTGACAGGATATGTCTCAGCCTGGCAGGGCAACTGCTCTGCTCTTAACTGACTGACCAGCAGTCTGAAGAAGGGGCTCGACCCAAAAAGACACCTATTCCTTTTCTTCAGATTCGCTGAGTTACTCCAGCTTTTTGTGTCTATTTTCAGTTTAAACCAGCATCTGCAGTTCCTTCCTATACAGAGAATGGTGAACACAGCCCAGTCCATCACAGACTCTTCACTTCCATCCATCCAGTCCCTGTGTCCATCACAGACTCTTCACTTCCATCCATCCAGTCCATGTTACAGTGCGTTGCATCAGGAAGACTATGAGGTATTGCTAAGGATGCCTGCAAGCCTGGCCATTCCCTTTTTTTTGTTCTATCTTCTGGAAAAAGGTATGGGAATTTAAAAGCTTGGCTTAAGAACAGCTTCTTTGCCATTGTTGTCAGACTCCTGGATCAATCACCTCTTTCACACCCCATTCGCCCAACTGCTGTCTTATACACTTAATTCCTAAGGAAGACACAAAATGCTGGAGGAACTCAGCAGGACAGGCAGCATCTCTGGAGAGAAGGAATGGGTGACGTTTTGGGTCGAGACCCTTCTTCAGACTGAAGATGCTGAGTTATTCCAGCTTTTTGTGTCTATATTTGGTTTAAAACAGCATCTGCAGTTCCTTCCCACACTTAACTCCTACCTCATTCGAATATTCTGTTATTGTACTTTAATAATTTTGAGCCATACTGCTGTTTTGCACTCAACAATCTATCCATTGTTGCATTTATCACTCTTGCATGTATACTGTTTACTCTGTGAGTTTCGTGTGAATAAGGAATTTCTTTGCACCCTGGTGTTTATGACAATAAACTAATCTGAATCAGAACACTGAAGTTGCTGCAGCAGGGCCCTGACAACCTTTAATTTCCAGGCTGTGGTTAAGTTGAAAATGCAGCTTTTGATGGGCTGTTGTTGCTCAAGGCAATATTATCAATGTGCACAAGGCAGTCATTTGACCTGTGCACATCAACAGATGATGTGCAGTCTGGCATGGTGACAAACTGCTCACTCAGTCAGGAGTTGGGAGGATAGGTTTGCTAAACATTGCCAAGCAATGAGGCAACATTTGTTAATAAAGTGGTCGGTAGACATCAGGTTGGACAGTCTGGCCCAGTGTCCTAAAACTGTCGTTGATTACGTAGCCCTCCTCTGTCACAGGATCGCATTAAAATATGCATCTGGATTTGGAGAAAATAGCATGTTCCATGTTTATAGTACAGAGCCCACATCTCAGCTTAGAGTCATAGAGTGATACAGCGTGGAAACAGGCCCTTTGGCCCAACTTGCTCACCGGCCAACATGTCCCAGCTACACTAGTCCCACCTGCCAGCATTTGGTCCATTTCCCTCCAAACCTGTCCTATCCTTGTGCTTGTCTAACTGCTTCTTAAATGTTGGGATAGTCCCTGCCTCAACTACCTCCTCTGGCAGCTTGTTTCATACATCTACTACCCTTTGTGTGAGAAAGTTACCCCTCAGATTCCTATTAAATCTTTTCCCCATCAGCTTAAACCTATTTCCTCTGGTGTATCTACCCGATCTGTTCCTTTCATGAAACACTTGTTTCAAATAGAGAAATATCTTGTTACCTTTCTTAATGAAGTGGATGTTCCGAATGTGCTCCTGTAAAAACAAACACTTCCCATCTATCCGTAATATCACATGTAAGGCTAGGCTAAGGCTCCCTCAGTCATGGCTGACCATGGGTGATGCATCCTGATTGTTGGCTGCTTGCTCCAAGCCTCGGCTAGAGCAGCGTGGATGTGTGGTGGGATGCAAGCCTGGGCGATGTCATATGAAGGACACGCTGTTGCCCGTGCAGCACGTCCCCCCTCTCCACATCGCTGATCGATCCAAAGGAACAGCAGAGCCGTTACAGTTTGGCACCAGCGCTGTTGCAGGAGCTGCCAGAACGAGGTTGGAGACAACGACCAACTGCCTTAGGGACTCCGACTCTGGATTTTCTTGAGGTTTACTCCTGGAGCCTTTTCCACGACTGGAAGGCCACAAGGCAGTGGAGGTTTTAGATCAGTTTTCCCTCTCCTAGATGCACTGCCTTCCCAGGCTGACGAGCCTCATCTGCCCGAGACTCGTGGGGGTGGGAGCGTCTACTTTCCCATCTATAGCACCTGCCCACTGCAGCCTTCATCCATCCGCCTTCCCAGCCGTGGTGACGCTCCACTAAAGTCAGCCATCATCCTCCGCCTGTTCCACTGTTGAGGTCTTGGTTGGATTGGTTGGAGGTCTTTGTCAGGGACCTCCCCCTCGACCTTGCCACCTTGGGTGACCCTACCAGGAGCGTGGCTCCAGACAGCATCGCTCTCAGGATCTCAGGACCACA
Organism: Rhinoraja longicauda; assembly: GCF_053455715.1. Lineage (NCBI taxonomy): Eukaryota > Metazoa > Chordata > Chondrichthyes > Rajiformes > Arhynchobatidae > Rhinoraja > Rhinoraja longicauda. Next base: position 275,053 of record NC_135958.1, on the reverse strand, counting down.
CAAGCTTCACCACGACAAGGTGACAATCCACGTCGAAGTATCATATGTGATGTTATACAGTACAGTATAAGCAAAATCAGGTGTAAATTAGCAAACTTTCTTCAAAGTACAAATTCCAAGGCTCTTTACAGGCTAAGGAATCAAATTTTCATTTTTATATTAAGCAATGTAGCAATTAATTTGTACAACAAACATTTGGCCAGGCACACTGATCGGAAAGGGTTGGAGGGATATGGCTCCGATGCAGGCAGGTGGGACTAGAGTAGATAGGGCATCTTGGTTGACATGGCCAAGTTGGGCCGAAGGGCCTACTTCAATGCTGTATGACTCCAGAACAAGCCATAGTTCTGTGATGATTGTTGCAGAACAAAGGATGCCAGGGCAATAGGAGAACTTTCTTCTGCCGAACACAAGCTTTGAATATTTGCTGAGAGGATAAAGTCCACTGCCCATATCTTCCTTCATTGCGGGCACATTCATGATGATAGACATGTCTGGCTGGATCACTTCTCCAGCACTCTGGAGTGGGATAAAAACATGACCGTCGGATTCTCAAGTGGGGGTGCTGCCTATCGATCCAAGGCTGAGACTTGTTCATGCAGCATATGATGCTGTCAGGAAATTTGGGGATAGCGTGAGACATGCTGCTCTGTTGCAAACCTGAGCATCGATGACTCCTCTTTTGGCAGCCGACCTGCTTGTACCTGTGGTACTGTAATTGTATCTGTTTATCAGCGTGAATTGTTCTGTCAATTTTCTAATTTCCACTACTGTGTTTAATGAATGAATGTTCCACAAAATTCTTGCTGACTGTCTAATCAATAAATATGGTGCAAAGCTCTTTGGAGCGCCGAATTACCTAATCTCAAACAGGGCAGTGTTCAAGACTGTATGCTTTTTGACTTACTTTCTTGGTATTTTAGTTTAAGTCTAAGGGTGACACCTTGGCATAGCTATAGAGTTGCAGTGCCACTGACCCAGGTTCCATCGTGACTACAGGTGCAATCTGTATTGAATTTGTACATTCTCCCTGTGACCTCGTGGGTTTTCTCCAGCTGCTCCGGTTTCTTGCCACCCTCCAAAGACGTACAGGTTTGTAGATTAATTGGCTTTAGTAAAACTTGTAAATTGTCCCTAGTGTGCAGGATAGAGTTAGTGCATGGAGAGATTGCTGGTCGGCACAGACTTAGTGGGCCGAAGGGCTCTTTCCACTCTGTGTTTCTAAAGTCTCTGCTCCAATTGACGATTGACTTCTGTTGGGTTTTGGGTATAGATAAGAACTTGTTCGCATGTGATGTCCTCCATGGTTAAACCGTCTCCCACACTATCTCAGAGTTGACTGTATCCATCCAGGATTCAGAAATATCATGAAAGAAAGGAAGACATTGCACATGAATAAATGTTTTATTAATGACTGTCTTGATGGTAATTTGGAGATGATGAAAATTTAGTGATTCATAATAATTTATTGCTTATCTAAGGTGTATTAATTGTTAAATATATTTTGTACTCCAATAACATTTCAATTGCATTCTCTTTTTTTGAACCCTTTTAGCTAATCTTTGAATGGAGTTAGCTTATCAACCTTTAAATGACAAATTGTTTGATTTTGTTAAAAATAACTGCAAGAATTAAAATCTCCTTCAAAAGCAGCTACAATAATGGAGGTACATTCTGTACCAAGAAGTAATCGGAAGCTTTATGTCTGGTTATGTTGCAAAAGACAGTCTGTGAAATGTCATGTTATATTCGCCATTAATTCTGAAATGTGAAATAGATGGAAGTCTTGAATTATGTGTGTTGAAGTTAAAAAGTCCTTGACGGCAATTTAAAGAGAATTATTTTCATTTTGTCACTTTGGTTTCCAAGTGAATTCCAGTTCCACTAAAGGCCTCTGTCAGAATGTGGAATTCTACATCTTTTGATACAGAATTGTACCTTCAAGGATGAAACTTTGTTTCGTCTCAGTTATTCCATTGATTGGTGTAGAAGGAAAATGATTTAACTTCTTTTCCTGTGTTTTCCACCGCTCTCTTTTGTCCCATATAAATAGTCTGCATCAGCATGCAACTGGTGAACAGATTTAAGCTAATTAAAGTTAAGTGTGAATTCCATTTTTGTTCTAATTTCATGCTTCTGTAACCACATTGTTTTTGGTGGATGCCCTTGTGCTAAACAGGGCTATTTACCTGTGGAGTTTGATGCCCCATTCTGCCTGGAAGAGTAATGAGACAAGGAGAGCCTTGTATGGAGAATGCAATGGAAAAGTTAGGCAGTTCCCGACTTGTATGGTGTAGGAAGGAACTGCAGATGCTGGTTTAAGCCAAAGATAGACACAAAATGCTGGAGTAACTCAGCGGGGCAGGCAGCATCTCTGGAGAGGAGTGGGTGACGTTTCGGGTCAAGACCCTTCTTCAAACTTCTTGACCCAAAACCTCACCCATTCCTTCTCTTCAGAGATGCTGCCTGTCCCACTGAGTTACCCCAGTATTTTGTGTCTATCCCACATCTTTGGGATGTAGGAGGAAAGCTGACCACCCAGAGGAGTCCCACAGAGAGATGGACAAACTCTGCATTGACAGTGCCGAAGGATGGGACTGAACCTGAGTCTCTGGCATTGTGAGGCAGCTGCCCCATGTGACACCTACTTAATACCTAGTGTCTACCTACTCTAAATGAGTGCACTTACTACTCTTTTGAGATATTATTACACAAAGTACAATGTGGACTGCAAGAAATTGTAGCTTAGTCCATCGCACAGATCATATCTTCCACCATTGGCTCCATCTGCCTCAGAAAAGCAGTCAACATAATTAAAGTCTTAACCACCCCGGTCATTCCTTCTTCTCCCTGGTTCTGTCCGGCAGAAGGTACAGAAGCTTGAAAGCACTCATCATCAGACTTGGGAACAGCTTCTTCCCCTCTGCTATCAGGTGTCTGAATGGTCATTCCATAAACTCGGACACTGCTGATTCACCCTTGCCATTGAGGACATTGGACTTTGTCTATGGAACGGAGAACGATATTCTCCACTTAGAATCTTCCCCTTTCATCTATGTGTTGCACTTGAGTTTGACTTGATTGTAATTATGTATGGTATATCTGATCTATTTGGATAGCATGCAAAACAAAATGTTTCACTATACGTCAGTACATGTGACAATAATAAATTGAAACCTATCAAAATAGATGTAGTAGGAATGCAATGATTAATTGTAATGCCAAAGAAAATATGTGACATTGCTACGTTCATTGTAAGTCATCTTTTTGGATCTTAGTCATCTTGGATCTTGGTATGTGGGCAAAGCAAATACTATGAATGTATTTTTTTCATCATTTGCAAATATTAGATTCTGGAATGGATATGAAGGGCACATTGCATTTGAAAGCAGACCTCTGAAATGAAGACCAATATTTTCTGTCAGTAAGTCTGAAAATCAAAACATTGTAATGATAAACCTGTACTTTAACTGCAGGATTCCTCTCTTCGTTGGCCATGTGCAACAAATTATTCCACTTGTGCTCCCATTTAAGACCATAATGTACTTATAATGTAATTATGCAGATGGTTTAGGGTCATTCATCACTTAAGTTGGTAAGAATTGATGCGATTGGTAATTGTTTGCAACTTTCAGTTTGCATTATAAAATGATATTGGCTTTCTGCTGATTTTAGATTGTCTTGCATCAGTAATAAAGCATGCTTATTGCCTTTTTTATAGTGAGGCTATTTCCAATCTGTGGAATAATCTTTTGGAGAAATAAAATGGATTTGTACTCACTGCCTAAACTTGAACCAGTGGAAACGAAGATTGCAGGAATTGAATTGCGGCAACTTAACAAATTAGGTTTAGGTTTATTATTGTCACGTGTGCTGAGAAACTATGGAAAAAACTCTGCTTTCCAAGCAATCAGATATAAATATTCACAAATACAATCAAATCCAACCCAAGTACAATAGATAAGAGCAAAGGGGAAGATACAGAGTGCACAATATAGTTCTCAGTGTTGTAGTGCATCAGTTCCAGAGACAAGCTTAAATGCCCACAATGAGGACAGGTGAATCGGATAGTACCCTTTCAGCAGTGATTAATATTGCATATGCAGTGTGCAATTTAAAGCATACTAAATTATACTTTTTTTCTTTAAAAGGAACTTTCTTGGATCAATATCTCTGCCACCTTTTGTGATATTCCACTTTCAGACTCCTGATACATAGGGTGGCACAGCTTGTAGAGCCACTGGCTCACAGCACCAGAGACCCAGCTTCAATCCTGACCTGTGGTGCTATCTGTGTGGAGTTTGCACATTCTCCCTGTGACTGCATGGGTTTCCTCTAGGTGTTACGATTTCCTCCAACATCCCACAGGCGTTTGTAGGTTAATTGGCCGCCGTATTTGTCCCCCAGTGTATCGGGAGTGGATGAGAACATGGATTCACATCGAACTAGTGTGAACAGGTGATCAATGTACTCTGTGGGCCGAAGAGCCTGTTTCCAGGCTGTATCCCTAAACTAACTCAACTAAACATGTTTTCTAATTCTTCCTTTCAAATTACGGAGCTCTTTTCCTGTTTACTTTAGTTCAGTGTGCGGGGAGAGCATTAAAAGATGTGGGCTTATGCAGCCACGTGTATAAAATAATGTCTATTTTACAAGGTCCTCAATGTGGTTGGATTTGTGTTCCTGCCCCCCACCACTGCTGAGATTAGCAACTAGAATTGTTTCAGAATAATGGTCTGGTGTCATTATTGAGTAAAAAAAATATTCTTGCTGAAACACAAAGATTTTCTCTTCATTCGTGAGTTGTTGCCTATCCACCTCATTACATGACTTTTGAGGAGTTGAACTCTCACTAATAGTTAACCGCAACATGTTTCCTTAGTTTTATACAATCTCCGGCACATATTTCAAGGCCAGAAATTGGATGACACCTATTTAAATAATGTTCATTTTGTAATTTACAAAACATGCTGGAAAAAATTAAAATTCTGAAAAATGTACACAACAAATGGATGAATTGCATAAAGGACTAACTGGCTACAGCCATTGATTTTTTTTCCTCTTTCTCCATTACAGAATGCCCAGAGGAGGCTTACGATCCTCGTTCATTGTTTGAAAAGCTTCAAGAACAAAAAGATAAGAAACAGTCTGAATTCGAGGAGCAGTTTAAATTTAGTAAGACTTCTCCTGAGCTTTACTTCCTGGGGACTTGTAGTTAAAATCTCCCAATTACTGTGGTGTACCTTTCAATATAAGTGTACCTTTCCTGCAAAGTATTTATTGTTGCTAATGAATTGATGACAGAACACCCAGCTGCTTATTGAGTTGAAGAAATATAGGAGCAGTTCAATAACATTGTTGCGGCTCCCAAGGGTCGGGCCATACTACTACCGACCCCTCGGCACGGGAATGGACCAGTCCCGGGAGGCGGTCCTGGACTCAGGTATATAAGGACAAGGTTTGGGCGCCAAGCCATTCCGGCAGACTAGACCCGTCTGAGACCCACGATACAATAAAATATACCTTCCCGAAATACCTGGCTCCTTGCCTTTATCGACGCGCTACAACATATTATTTTGTGTTGATGAAATTATGTCTATAAAAGCTAGCTGCTTGGTGTGTTTACAGTGTGGACCTCATCCCTGTATGTGCCTTACAGGATTCTATCATGTTAGACTTTTTGCAAGAAGAATTGATTTTGAAAATAAATGCTGGCCCCATGTTGACCGTTATTAGTTCCCTCCTGACTGTAATAACTTCAGTATTTCTGCACAAACACCATTTTACCGACACCTGGATAACTTGCTTATTTATTCCAATGGAAAGCACTAGCTGCAAGGGGAATTTTATTTCCAAATTATTTTATTTTATTTATAGGTATTACAAAGTGCTGGAGTAACTCAGCAGGTCAGGCAGCATCTAGGAGAGAGGGAATGGGTGACGTTTCGGGTCGAGACCCTTCTTCAGACTGATGTCGGGGCGGGACAAAGAAAGGATATAGGTGGAGACAGGAAGACAGTGGGAGAACTGGGAAGGGGGAGGGGAAGAGAAGGATACAGGAACTATCTAAAGTTGGAGAAGTCAATGTTCATACCGTTGGGCTGCAAGCTCCCCAAGCGAAATATGAGGTGCTGTTCCTCCAATTTCCGGTGGGCCTCACTATGGCACTGGAGGAGGCCCATGACAGAAAGGTCAGACTGAGAGTGGGAGGGGGGAGTTGAAGTATAAGAAAATAACTGCAGATGCTGGTACAAATCGAAGGTATTTATTCACAAAATGCTGGAGTAACTCAGCAAGTTAGGCAGCATCTCGGGAGAGAAGGAATGGGCGACGTTTCGGGTCGAGACCCTTCTTCAAACTTCAGTGCTCAGCCACCGGGAGATCAGGTTGGTTAAGGCGGACTGAGCCTTATTTTATTTATAGGTCTTTTGATCTTTTAAAAATGGTAGTGTATTTGAATGCTTCTAAATGTTAAAGTTGGTCTCTTTTTTTCATTTCCCAACGCCCAAATTGTCCCATTTGATAGCAATTATATGGTCAACGATCTTCCACTGTGCAGCCTCTCGCTTCACTGTAGTGTATGGCTGGCCAGCTTCTCTTTGCAAATTTCCACTGGATGAGCTGTGCAAGGTTTACGAGGAGGAAAGCAGTTTGGTCGCATGCAAGGATGCTGTCAGGACTCGAGGGCCTGAGCTACAGGGAGACGTTGAGCAGACTGGAACTCTATTCCTTGGAGCGCAGGAGGATGAGGGGTGATCTTATAGAGGTGTACAAAATCATGAGAGGAATAGATCGGGTAGAAGCGCAGAGTCTCTTGCCCAGAGAAGGGGATCGCGAACCAACTAGAAACCTTTCATTGTCTGGTTTGAGCAGGTTTCTTGGGTGTGCTTTAAACATCGGACTTGATTTAAACGAAACATAACTTTAGATGATTGTGTCAATACTGAAGACATGAAGAGATTGCTAGTTCATCTCGTTACATTCACGTTTTATAAAGAGGCAATATAATAGCTGTACATTTATCAATTTATATAAATATATAAATTGCTTTTATATATGCATTTATTCTGTGCATTTATTTTCAGTGCAGTGCTGGATACATAAAATAATGTATTTATTTTTTGTGCACTATTGTAGAAAACATTTGACGTTTATGTTTTGGAAGTATTTCTGTTCATCCATTCTTTTTAAAAATAATTTGTGAATAAAAGACTTACTAGGTAGTGCGATTTATGTGGCAAGTTCCTTCTGATGAACTTTAGAACAATGTTGTGATTTTATGATTTCATTCAGAAAATATGGTAAGAGGTCTCGACGAAGATGAAACGAGCTACCTCGATGAAGTTTCCAGGCAGCGGCTGCTCATAGAGACGCAACGGAGAGAAGAGGATGACAAAGAGCTAAAAGAATGGAGAATATCCTTTTGTTCAGCACAATTGAATCTTGATTGCAGGATCTTGGGAAATTAGTTTCATTTCATCATAAAACTGAAAGCTTTCTTCATTGTAGATTCAGTTTAATTATATATGCTTTTCCCTCCCATATTACCTGTTATTACTTGACTCAAGTAAAAATTCTTCCCTTTCATCTCATTTTTAATGAATAAAGAGATTTGCCAAAGGCCCAATGTTTTGGGTTGTCAGCTGCGGTCACTGGCAAAGTGAAATCAAATCATTTTGATAATCAACTGAATAATCTCTTCAACAAGGCTTTGTGAAACTAGTGAAAGCAGAAACCTAAGCATTTACTGGATGGTTTATCTGGTGTACTTTATGGTCACGATTAAGTCTTTTTGTTCTTGCATTCTATTTCTGGCTTGTTTGCTTCTGTCTCTCTAATATTCTTTTGCTGTCATTTTATGGTCAACTTTTGAGTCTCCTGTGCCTATTACCTTGCTGTCCACCTTGCTCAATATGCACTTGGTTTTTCCTTATCTTTTGAATTTGCTTACATCATGTATCCTTTCATTTAACCTGTCTTGAACAGTTCTTGAATGGGCAGTTGTGTTAGGAAGTCATTCTCTTCTGTCCTGAGTTCCACGTTTTATTGCCTCCAGTCATGTTCCTGCTGCTACCTCTGTACCAAAGTCTGTAAAGACATCTACTGGTTTATGGGATAACTCCTTGTCTTGAATTGATCACAGTCTTTCATGCAATAGACCCCAATATTCTTCTTCCTCCTGCTTCTGCACGTTTTTCTTGCATTTGCCAAGAATCTATGGTTGGTTAGCTCCTCTTTCCAACTTCCATGCAGCTGCCTCTTGGCGTACCAATTTCCATGCTGGCTCCCCTATCCCCTCTCTCCCCTCCCCTCCTCTCCACCCTCCTCTCCCCCCTCCCCTCCCCCCAATCCATCCCCCTCAACCACCCTTATCCTCCCTCCCCCCTCCCTCCAACCCCCTCCCGCCCTTCATAGGAGATAGATTTAAACTTTAAAATGTGAATAACTTTAAATATATAACCCCGATTTCAATGAAACTTCTTCCATTAGCACCAAAGGGACGACGGTAAGTAAGGTGGGCCTAAAATTGTTGCGCTATCCTGTACCATTTTGGCTGTAGTTCAGGAACAAACAATAGACAATAGACAATAGGTGCAGGAGTAGGCCATTCGGCTCTTTGAGCCAGCACCACCATTCAATGTGATCATGACTGATCATTCTCAATCAGTACCCCGTTCCTGCCTTCTCCCCATACCCCCTGACTCCGCTATCCGTAAGAGGTCTATGTAGCTTTCTCTTGAATGCATTCAGAATGTCATACCCCTTATTCTTAAACTGTGGCCCCTGATTCTGGACTCCCCCAACATTGGGAACATGTTGATAAACACAGAGGGGGAGCAGCCCTCCTGACATCAGTCTGAAGAAGGGTCTCGACCCGAAACGTCACCCATTCCTTCTCCTCCATTATAGATGAGGCTCTCACTAGGGTCTCTTCTACATCCCGCAGCTCCGCTCTTGCTCCCCCTCCCCCCACTCGCAACAAGGACAGAATCCCCCTCGTTCTCACCTTCCACCCCACCAGCCAGCGGATCCAACATATCATCCACCAACATTTCCGTCACCTACAACGGGACCCCACCACTGGCCATATCTTCCCATCCCCTCCCCTCTCTCCGTTCCGCAGAGACCGTTCCCTCCGTAACTCCCTGGTCCACTCGTCCCTTCCTACCCAAACCACCCCAACCCCGGGCACTTTCCCCTGCAACCGCACGAGATGCAACACCTGCCCCTTTACCTCCCCCCTCAACTCCATCCAAGGACCCAAACAGTCTTTCCAGGTGAGACAAAGGTTCACCTGCACCTCCTCCAACCTCATCTATTGTATCCGCTGCTCTAGATGTCAACTTATTTACATCGGCGAAACCAAGCGCAGGCTCGGCGATCGCTTCGCTGAACACCTGCGCTCGGTCCGCATTGATCAAACTGATCTCCCGGTGGCCGAGCACTTTAACTCCCCCTCCCATTCCCAGTCTGACCTTTCTGTCATGGGCCTCCTCCAGTGCCATAGTGAGGCCCGCCGGAAATTGGAGGAGCAGCACCTCATATTTCGCCTGGGCAGTTTGCAGCCCGGTGGTATGAACGTCGACCTCTCCAACTTCAGATAGTTCCTCTGTCCCTCCCTTCCCCTCCTCCTTCCCAGATCTCCCTCTATCTTCCTGTCTCCACCTATATCCTTCCTTTGTCCCGCCCCCCTGACATCAGTCTGAAGAAGGGTCTCGACCCGAAACGTCACCCATTCCTTCTCTCCCGAGATGCTGCCTGACCTGCTGAGTTACTCCAACATTTTGTGAATAAATTGGGAACATGTTTCCTGCCTCTAATGTGTCCAACCCCTTAATAATAATAACAAACAAACAAACAAACAAGAGTTTTAGTATATAGATGGTAACCAGTTCAGAATTTTACTGTCCTCCTCCCTGACTTCTTCCACTACAATATCCTCCTTCAGGAATACAGATGAGAAATATTAATTAAAGACCTAATTCTCCATTCTACCATCCAACAGTTTAAGATTATCCAAAACTCTACTGCCTGTGTCCAAGCTTGCTTCAATCCTGTTCATCTGTTTTCCCTGTTTTGGTTGACTTACATTGGTTCCTGATTAAGCAATGTCTAGACTTTAATGTTCTCATTCCTGGTTTCATTTGTCTCTGTGGTATTTGGCCGTTCCTATCTTTGTACGTACCTCTCACACTTCAGTCCCACTCGGGCATTGCTCCTCTTGTTCTGGGCTCTTGAACATCTCCAAGTTCAGTCACTCCATACTTGGTGGCCATGTGTTCAACTGTCAAGCTGTTTCTGTACCTGTTTACCTCTATTTCCTCTTTGAGATGCTATGCTGTTCCCTCCATAGATCTGTGCTTGTTTAATTATTTCCTTTTCTTATAACTATCTACCTTCGTCTGCATTAATTACATGATTTCACGTTACCTTCGACTTGGCATCAAAACACATGAGATGATTTGCCATCTTTGAGGTGTTTTAAAAAGGTCTAATTTGTTTAACTTTTGTCTTTGTTCAGTTCCTTGGTTTCCGCAGCGCTCTACCACGTGCTGTGATCTTCAGCTGCCTGACCCACTCCATGGATAGGCACTGGGCCAGCCAGCTGAAAATCATTGTACATGGGAGAGATAATGTCACAGCTGTTAATGCAAATTGGAGGGTGATTGTTTATTTTGTCCAGGGGGAGTGAGCTGTGCTCACAGACTCTTGTACGTTTCTTTTCCTCTGGGTTGAAATTCATGGGGATGAAAAGACAATTCCTCACATTTAATTTTTTAAGAATCTTTACCACTTTGCGTAACAAATCATACAGGCGCAGGTAATTAGCATGGAAAGATTTGTTTGCATGGGAACTAGTAAGCTGGTTGCTGTTGGATTAAATGGGTTTACAAACAAGTGAAAAATAAAATGTTGAATCATTTTATTTTGAATACATTTCCCATTGGAAATGTGCCTTAATTACCTTTACAGTAAAGTATCTATTAAAATGACCTTAATATACAGGATTACTGTTTTCTTGAGTTGTTAAAGCTAAAGATAAACCAAACACCTAATATTCTGAAATGAAATGCTACACTTAAAAATAAATGCAAGTTGCAAAGTATATCTGTGATACTATTTCAAAATACAACATTGTGTTTAAAAATGGTGTTAGAATCTCTGCAACTTGTGGTTTATTTGACCCATTTTACCGCCAGTCTTTTCCCTAAATTCATTGTTAGTTTATCGATTCTTTTGCAGAATGACATTCAGAACGTTACTTGGCCTAATGGTTTGAAGCGTGAACAAGGTATTAAGAGAACATGATGGTGGTAATGGGGTCATTTATTGGTAAAGAGCATTAAGGCAGTTTAAGCAGGAGTCAGGTAAATATATGTTTAGACAGTGGTGGGCAAGGGACATGTTGAACTGATGGGGAGAGAGAGAGGATGGAGAAGCTCCATGCAGTGCATACAATAAAACAGGCCAGTTGGTCCACATGGTCTGTTATTTTTATTGCATGTGTTATGTAATTAACACCTAAGTGTTTTAATACTTTTGGTCCTGTTTATTCCAGGCATTTTTCAAATAATTTCTAATGGATCTCATTATTTTATCAAATAATTCAGTTCTTTCTACATGTTCTTACTAAATTGCAGTGCAGGTCAATAGTCAATAGTCAATTTATTTGTCACATACACATAAATGTGCAGTGAAATGAAAAATTACCCGCAGTTCAACAATAAGACCATTAAGAATAAGCAATAAAAATATGCAATAACACATACAATCATAAATCAACACCAAACAAAAGAAACATCCATCACAGTGAGTCTCCTCCAGTCCCCTCCTCACTGTGATGGAAGGCCAGAATGTCTTTTTCTCTTCCCCTGCCGTCTTCTCCCGCGGTCAGGCTGTTGGAGTTGCCACATCGGGGCAGTCGTGGCTCCCGACATTGAAGCCCCCGCCGGGCGGAGAAAGGTCCGTGGCGGGCCGACCCAAGCCCCACGATTCAGGGCGGGCGAAGACGCTGTCGCTGCCGCTGCCGCTGCCGGAGCTCCCGATGTCGGCCCCCACCCAGGGGCCTGCGGGCTTCCGACGTCCAGGCGGCCCGCGCCGGAGCCTCCGGAGACAAGTCGCAGCCTCTCCCGCAGCATCCGAAGGCAGCCAGCGCCGCAGGTGGTGAGTCCGGGCCGCGGGCTCTGCGAACCAGAGCCCAGGTGGTCCCAGCCGGAGCCCGCCAGCTCCAGGTGCATGGCCGGTGGTAGGCCGCAGCGGGAACGGAGACACGGCCCAAAAACAAAGGTCACGTCTCCGTTCGGGAGAGACACTTTTACAGTTCCCACCCCCTCCCCCCCCCACATAACACACAACCACAAACACTACATCATATTTAAACTACAATTAAGACAAAAAACACAAAAGACAAACGGACTGCAGGCAAGCCGCAGCTGCGAGGGCAGCACTGGCTCCTCCTTGTCATTGTGTGGCTGTTAGTGTGCTGCACAGTGAGGTTGAAAGTGGCTTTTGTTCCAGGGGACTTTCAGTGGGAACATTGTAGAAGGCTAAGGGACACATCCTTAAATATTCTCCCTGTATTTTGCAGGTACCCAAACAGTCACATTCAATTATAAAATTAAAAATACATCAGGTCAGGCAAATTGAATGGAGAAAGAAACGGAGTGCTGATGAAAGATTACATCCATGAAATATATATTTATTTTTCTGACCACAAATGCTGCCTTATCTGCTGTTTTTTTATTTCAGAATTCTAACATATTCTGTATTTTGATTTTGGAGATTGTATCTCCTCTCCTTTGAGCTTTGAACATTCCTGCACTCTCTAAATATTCTTTGAGTTATGTTCAATGCCTAAAGGAGACTCTATAACCCATCCTTATCAGTGAACCACTTGGCTTAGTCCCTTATGTTCCAACATAGCACATTTCTCAACCAACCATCTCTCTATTAATTTATTGTTCTTTTTGAAGTAGATTTTATTTATTGATCAGAAGAACCATGTCAGCTGGATCTGTAGAGAAAGATGACTTTGATATAAAGTAATCAATCTGAAACATTAACACAGATGTTTCCTTATTTGCCAAGTGTTTGGCACAATAGTGCAAGGACTGACCATAGTCCTTTGTAAATTTAGTGATCTGATGTTAAGTATTATGTGTGCAAATTCATTCCATCCTCCCCCTGATTATACTCCACCATTTAGTTCTATATTCATGATTCAGTTTGTCTTGTTCTATACTCAAGAAGCACGACAAAACCTTTCTAAATCTTTTGTACTTTTGTTCAGAGGTTATTAAACACAATTTGTAGAGGACTTGTACCTTGATATATGTAGTATCTGACACATATCCATGTTATATATATCCTTTCATATTTTTGTTCAGCTTTGGAATTGGCTGCTCCATCAGTTAAAATTTCTGCTCCTGTGTGTGACTCAAAATTCACAAATATATTGACACTTAATTACATTCTTAGCTTGGGGACAATTACAGAAAGACAACAAATGTAGACATTGTTAATAATGTTTATATCCTGTGAATTAAAAAAAAACCAAATTTAGTCGGTGTGAGTGGATTGCTTGTTGTTAGAGGCTTACATTGTAACCAGTGCAGTGCTTTCTATTTTTTTTAAATTGTTTCTCACATGTTGTTAGCAGGAAACTTCCAAACCACAAGACTCAAATATCCAGAAATGTAATCTGAAATTGTCTTTTTTAATCCTTAACTGTGTACCAACAGTGCCCGCACAAAACTAACGGCAAGTGTTGAATCTAATAAAGACCAAGAAAGGAAAATGGCTGCCAAGCCAGCAGAAAACAAGAATAAATTCTCTCAAGCAAAGCTGTTGGCTGGAGCAGTAAAACGCAAAAGGTTTGTACCATTTAGTAAAGAAAACCAACAAGATGTGATAAATATTACAACCAATTAATTTCCATTATAACCTAATGTTAACAGTGGTCATGAATAATTAATTTTCAAAGCTTAACTTGTTTGTTTGTTTATTTCAATCAAATGTTTCTATCTTTACTAGTCTGTCATTCTTATCGGTTTGTTGTTCAATTAGGATCATTGATGGTACAGTTTGCCAGGTTATTTTACTACAAGGTAGGAATAATATTCAAGAACCCTAATCAATGAGAATTATTTTTTGCTTCCACTTTACCTTGGGTGAACTGAAGTAAGTTGTAATCGTTTTATTATGGCCAGTTTAACACACCTAATTTGAATAGCCAACATCTGAACCCAATGCTTCCCAGTCTGTTTTTTTGATCCGTGCTGGCTGCTATTTTGCAGGGGAGGTTACTAGTTTAATTTAAGATCGAAACAAACTGGTTTTACACAATACAAATGGAAAATCCTATTATGCAATCTTGTGCAGCATTTCAGCTGCATATTTGGTGCACCCTTGAACTTGTTAACTTGCTGTGTGCTCCAAAAGAGAATTCATTTGAAGAAAACCAGATTTAAAATGTTATTTTACCACTTTATGTTTTCATGTGCCATAATTCTGAATGAGGTCGGGTGCAAGTCCATAGCTCCCTGAAAGTGGCAAAGCAAGTAGATGGAGTGGTAAAGAAGGCAAATGTTATGCTTGGCTTCATTGGTCGGGGCAATGAATATAAGAGTCAAGAAGTCATGATGAAGCTCTCTAAGACTGGCTAGGCTGCATTTGGAGCACTGTGTGCAATTCCGTTCGCCCCATTACAAGAAGGATGTGGAGGCTTTGGAGATGGTGCAGACTTATCAGAATGCAGCTGTATCGGGGTATTCATTACATGAAGAGGTTGGACAGTCTTGGATCGTTTGCACTGAGGGTTGAGGATAGATCTGACAAAAGTATATAAAGGTTGGAGAGACTTGAATAAGGTACACAGTGGTGGAAAAGTCAAAGGCTAGAGGGCACAGCTTTAAGATCAGAGGGGGCAAAGTTTATAGGGAAATTTGTGGGGCACGTTTTTATTAACACAGGAGGTGCTGGGTGCCTGGAATGTACTGCCAGGCAGGTGAATAGTGGCATCTAAGAGGCTTTTAGAGAGGCTCATGGACATGCAGCGAATTGAGGGTTATAGATCATGTGCAGGCAGATGAGATTTGTTCATTGTGGCATCATGTTCAGCATAGACATTGTGGGTTGATGGGGCCGTTCCTGTGCTGTACCGTTCTATGTTCTGTGAAATTGTCAATTAGTACCAGAGTCATGATCAATTTTGCTGTATGGTCTTACATCCATTAAAAAATGTGTTCATGCTTGTTAACCAGTGTGTATAAAAGGAGATAACAAGTACTTGTTCGGAAATCAAAAGCAGTTAAATCTCTGTGGTAAATTGTTATGCAGTATTTTGTTTCTGGAGAATGCATTTATCTAACCTAGTCTGTTTTAAAATCACCACTTCTCATCTTTTCTTCACATCCAGTTCTTTATAGCATCTCTTTTTTTCTCCATCTTGAATTTCTAGATTCTCTGTCTTTTTTAAACCGAGGTTATGCAACAGTTATATGAACTTAAATCCCATGTTTTTACTTCTTGTGGATCTATCGTAACTGAGCATGTGTAATTTTCTTTTTGCTAGTAATTAATTTCTGTTTATATGCAAGTATAGAAAATCCCTTCATCGAAATCTCTAATGCAGGATCAAGATTTTTCATTTGTCCAGTTGAACAAGGGTGGCATAGTGGCCCAGTGGTAGAGTTGCTGCCTTGCAGCACCAGAGACCCGGGTTTGATCCTGACTACGGGTGCTGCCTGCATGGAGATCGTATGATCTCCCCACGACTGTGTGGGTTTACTCTGGGTCCTCTGGTTTCCCCCACACTCCAAAGAAGTATAGGTTTGTAGGTTAATTGGCTTCTGTAAATTGTAAATTGTCCCCAGCTTGATCGCTACTTGGCACGGACTCAGTGGGCCGAAGGATCTGTTTAACACGCTATAAGTCTAAAGTCTAAAGTAAAGTCTAAAGTTAGTTCTTGCGTTGGTAATGAACTTAAACTTCAGAGTATTACTCTTTTCCTTTCTTTATTTGGTGAAATGAATATTGACTTGAATCTTGAATATTTAGCTGCAAAGATTCAGGCTTGTGCCTATTTTAAATAAATTTTCTTTTAAAAAAGAAGTAATTTTAAATTGGTTTGATCAGGGATGGAATTGTTGAGCAAAAGCATCATTGTCGGTTAGTAACTTCTGAGCATTGCTCATTCATTCTATACATTGTTTATTGAAATGTGAACAGATAATGTTTTATTGTTGTCACTATGACCATCATAATCCTGTTGAAATTTTGCAAAGGTATGTGAAATGCCACTACTACACGGGTGGTTTTAAACTAAATAAGGGGGGGGTGTCAAATGGGATAGTCAAGGATGGAGTTAAAGGGAAAGAGAGTAATGGGATAGTTAATGACCCCAGAATTAACGGGAAAGAAAGCTGACAAAGGGATAGGAGGGTATGGCCAAGTGTAATAGGGATCGATGTGAAGGGTGAGATGAGTAAGGAATTAAAAGTATTGGATATGAATGCGCGAAGTATAAGAAGTAAAGTAGATGAGCTTGAGGCTCAGTTAGAGGTTGGTAGATATGACATTGTGGGGATTACAGAGACGTGGCTGCAGGAGGATCGGGCCTGGGAACTTAATATTCAGGGTTATACGTCCTATAGAAAGGACAGGCAGGTGGGCAGAGGCTGTGGGGTAGCTCTGCTGGTGAGGGATGAAATTCAGTCCCTTGTGAGGGTGACATAGGGACTGACGAGGTAGAGTCACTGTGGATTGAGTTGAGGAATTGTAAAGGCAAGAAGACACTAATTGGTGCTATCTACAGACCCCCAAATAGTAGCCGGGATGTAGGGTGTAAGATGCAGCAGGAGTTAAAACTGGCATGTAAGACAGGTATTGCCACTGTGGTGATGGGGGATTTCAATATGCAGGTAGACTGGGAAAATCAGGTTGGTTCTGGACCCCAAGAAGGAGAGTTTGTAGAGTGCCTCCGAGATGGATTCTTAGAGCAGCTTGTAATGGAGCCTACCAGAGAAAAGGCAATTCTGGATTTAGTGTTGTTCAATGAACCAGATTTGATAAAGAGAACTCGAGGTAAAGGAACCATTTGGAGGTAGTGATCATAATATGATTAGTTTTAATCTGCAATTTGAGAAGGAGAAGGTTAAATCGGAAGTGTCAGTGTTGCAGTTGAACAAAGGGGACTATAAAGGCATGAGAGAGGAGCTGGCTAAGGTAGACTGGAAAGGGATCCTAGCAGGAATGACGGTGGAACAGCAATGGCAGGCATTTCTGGGCATAATCCAGAAGATGCAGGATCATTTCATTCCAAAAAGGAAGATAGATTCTAAGGGGAGTAGGAGGCAACTGTGGCTGACAAGGGAAGTTAGGGATGGAATAAAACTAAAAGAACAGATGTATAACACAGCAAAGAGTAGCGGGAAGCCAGAGGTTTGGGAAACTTTCATAGGACAACAGAAGGTAACAAAACGGGCAATACGGGCTGAAAAGATGAAGTACGAGGGGAAGCTGGCCAAGAATATAAAGGACAGTAATAGCTTCTTTCGATATGTTAAGAGAAAAAAAGTAGCAAAGTCAAATGTGGGTCCCTTGAAGGCAGACACGGGTGAAATTATTATGGGTAACAAGGAAATGGCAGAAGAGTTGAACAGGTACTTCAGATCTGTCTTCGTTAAGGAAGACACAAACAATCTCCCAGATGTACTAGAGGACAGAGGATCTAGGGGGGTAGAGGAACTGAAATAAATTTTCATTAGGCGAGAAATAGTATTGGGTAGACTAATGGGACTGAAGGATGATAAATCCCTTGGGCCTGATGGTCTGCATCCCAGGGTCCTCAGGGAGGTGGCTCTAGAAATAGTGGACGCATTGGTGATAATTTTCCAATGTTCAATAGATTCGGGATCAGTTCCTGTGGATTGGAGGATAGCTAATGTTATCACACTTTTCAAGAAAGGAGCGAGAGAGAAAACGGGGAATTACAGACCAGTTAGCCTGACATCAGTGGTGGGGAAGATGCTGGAGTCAATTAATAAAGAGGTAATAACGGTGCATTTGGATAGCAGTAAAAGGATAAGTCCAAGACAGCATGGATTTATGAAAGGGAAATCATGCTTGACTAATCTGGAATTTCTTGAGGATGTGACAAGTAAAATGGATGAAGGGGAGCCAGTGGATGTAGTGTATCTAGACTTTCAGAAAGCCTTTGATAAGGTCACGCTGTATTTCGAAACTAAACTAAATTGAACTAAAACTGTGTACCTGGGGCAAACCCATGCGATCACCGGGAGAATGTGCAAACTCCACACAGACAGCACTCAAGGATCGAACCCAAGTCTCTGGCGCTGTGAGGCTGCAGCTGTGCCACCGTGCCACTCGTCTTTACTGGGCACAGAAGGCTGATACTGTTCACTGTTCGGCACAGTTAGTGGGTGGCTCCCAATAGGAGGGGAAAAAACTCTTGAAGGTGACATTCTCTTTATTAGCTATTCAAATGTAGCAGTGCTCTTTTTCAAATACTAAATGAATAACCTTAAATCATTTTAGTGGTGAAGCTCTCGATTGAGCACAGCTGCTGAAATTGTCCATTATGATTATTATCTTTTGGAGAGTGATGCTTTGGCTCTTGTTCAGATATTTGGATCTGGATCCGCAATGTTCTTCTTTCAACTGGAGAGTTGTAAGGGAGGACATTTCACTTGCTGGAGGAAACTATGTCCTGGATACAGCATGTAATTTTACTCATCTACTGGATTATTATATTTTGAATGGTTGCTTGAGTGTGCTGATTCAAATCAATTTGGCTCTGCATTTATGTTTACTCTCTACAGCAATGAATGTAATTATTGGTGCAAACATGCTGCATTGTAATTGAAGAGCAATATACTGATAGATGGTACAGTGGCACAGCTGGTAGAGCTGTCCCTCCCAGCACCAGAGATACAGGTTCAATCCTGACCTCAGGTGCTGTCTGTGTGGAATATCGACATTCTCCCTGTGACCGTGTGGGTTTCCTCTGGGTGCTCAGTTTTCCTCCCACATCCCAAAGACTTGGGGGGGGGGGGAGGTCTATAGGTTAATTAGCCTTTATTAATTGCTCGCCAGAGTGTAAGGAGTGGACGCGAAAGTGGGAGAACATAGAACTAGTGTGAACAGTTGACCTACGGTCTGCATGGCCTTGTTGGCTGAAGGGCAAGTTTTCATGCTGTTTCTCCAAATGCAAAAACTAAAACCGAGGTTACGTGCAACTCTCAGATGCATCTGCGGCCTGTCCCTCCCCTCCCCTCCCCTCCCCTCTGTCATTACCATCTTGCAATTCCTTGGGAGACTTTGTATAAAATGTTTCCCCATTGAGTAAGTGTAGACTGAGTGGCTACTGGATGTAATTATTTGCTGGGCCTTGCTTTTAGAGAATTTCAGAATGCTGCCCATGATTTCACAAAACACTGATGTAACTGGTCCGTAAGACTCATTTACTGGAGCTGAAGATATATTCTCAAGCTAACTTGAGTGCCTGATTAAATTAATGAATCTCTCCCTGGGATTAAGGGCAGATTCCTGCCTGTCAGTGGTGCTGGGTGTGTATGGTAGACGCTGCTTCACTGTGTGAACATTGCGCACTGCTGATAGGGTTACGAATAATTGAGATGCTCTGGTCCCCAGTGCAATGTGGAATATAAACCTGTGAAATTCATTCAGAAGATAAAGACAATAGACAATAGGTGCAGGAGGAGGCCATTCGGCTCTTCGAGCCAGCACCGCCATTCACTGTGATCATGGCTGACCATTCTCAATCAGTACCCCGTTTCTGCCTTCTCCCCATACCCCCTGACTCCGCTATCCTTAAGAGCTCTATCTAGCTCTCTCTTGAATGCATTCAGAGAATTGGCCTCCACTGCCTTCTGAGGCAGAGAATTCCACAGATTTACAACTCTCTGACTGAAAACGTTTTTACTCATCTCCGTTCTAAATGGCCTCCCCCTTATTCTTAAACTGTGGCCCCTGGTTCTGGACTCCCCCAACATTGGGAACATGTTTCCTGCCTCTAACATGTACAACCCCTTAATGATCTTATATGTCTCGATAAGATCTCCTCTCATCCTTCTAAATTCCAGTGTATACAAGCCTAGTCGCTCCAGTCTTTCAACATATGACAGTCCCGCCATTTCGGGAATTAACCTAGTAAACCTACGCTGCACTCCCTCAATAGCAAGAATATCCTTCCTCAAATTTGGAGACCAAAACTGCACACAGTACTCCAGGTGCGGTCTCACTCGGGCCCTGCACAACTGCAGAAGGACCTCTTTGCTCCTATACTCAACTCCTCTTGTTATGAAGGCCAACATTCCATTAGCTTTCTTCACTGCCTGCTGTACCTGCATGCTTATTTTCAGTGACTGATGCACTAAGACACCCAGATCTCATTGTTTGTCCCCTTTTCCTAACTTGACACCATTCAAATAAGAATCTGCCTTCCTATTCTTACCACCAAAGTGGATAACCTCACAGAGAGTGATGGGAATATTGGATGAGCTGCTAGAGGAAGTTGTTGAGGCAGGTGTAAAAACAGCACTGGAAAGACATTGGGACATGAACATGGATAGGAAAGGTTTAGAAGGATATGGGCTAAATGTGGGCAAATGGGGCATTGGGTGGACGGGTTGGGTGGTATGACTCCATGATTTGACTTCATCATGCAGTGCAGTACAATATGGCCTAATCCTGTTTCTGCACAGAAACATTTTTAGTGATTATTGGATATTTATGATGCAAAGTGCGAAGCCGACTTATTGTTAATGCGCTCCATAAATCTTTATGGAGAATTTAGAGATAGCTTGCATTGGTCTGGATGCTGCTAACACACCATGTGGTATTTTCATTATGTTGGCTATTCATTTTGTGGAAGTTTTAATGCCTGCAAGGTATTTACATTTAATTTGAGATGATACATCAAAGGTCTGAAGAATCTTCTGGAGCAACTTATTGCATTTTTATTATCAGCTAGTCAGTGTAATATAAAACCTTTCAGAATCATGCCAGATTTTATGTTTAGTTTCGAGATACAGTATAAAAACAGACCCTTCGGCCCACCAGATCCACATGGAACATTGATCACCCGTACACTAGTACACATTCGCATCCTACAGACGAGAGTTAATCTACAAACCTGCTTGTCTTTGGATAGTAGAAGGAAACCAGAGCATTCAGAGAAAAAGCACCCAATCACAGGGTGAACTTGCAAACTCCACACAAATAGCCCCCATATTCAGAATCGAACCTGGATCTCTGGTGCTGTGAGGCAGCAGTTCTACCGCTGTGCCACCAAGTGTTCAATTACTTTAGATCTTTATTATTTGGTTTTAAAACAATGTAATTATGAATATAGTATATAATTAAGCCACAAAATGCATATATAGTGGTATGTGACATTTAGAAAATGTTTCAAAACTGCTTTAGATCCATTACATATATGATATTATTCCTAGTTTGTGGGGCGATTTATTGGCTATCCCTTATTGCTTTAAGTGATGGTGGTGGGATTTCCAGTTTAGGTTTTACAATTCAGAAGCATCAGAGATCAATAGGATGTCACCATGTTCAGTAACAGGTCAATAATTCGGCACATTTGGGACTTTGGTGGACTGGCTGATTCCCTGGACTATCAGATGTCATTTCCATTAATATCACAACGTAGCAAAAGAGCAAAAGGACCTTTTCTATCATATAAATTATTGAAATCCATTTCATCTGGAATGCAGGGCAGTGGTATTTGACTGTGAATAACCATTTATTTAAAATAATACTCTTTAATTGTACTGTTGTTTGCATCATGAACTATATTATTCTGCGTCAAATGCAAGGTTGTAAAGTCACCAGCATGCCTGTCTCCTGGAGAAGTCTTCAGTATAGGAGACAGATTTCCAGTGGAAAGCAAGGGCTTTGGGGATGGATCCGACTTGAAACCATTGCTGCTATTGTTTTGGTTGTTAAATTAAAGAATGAGTATTTTCCAGCTTTAGGAGTGATGTTATCCCTCAGTTCGAGAGTGAGATGCAGAACTATCTCAAACGGGAAGGAAAATAAGCTTGTAACAATTCACACAGTTGCCATTTCGAGAATTTAAGGGAAGCAATAAAGGCACTTGTATATGACGAATAAAAGGAAAAGGTTGTGTCATTGTTCGGATTATCCACACAGTACTGTGGATGCACAGTTCCCGATAGTCAGAAATGCAGTTACTTTCACAAGCCATGTGAAAGGTAGTCTGAAGGGGAAATCAAATCAAGTGTGTAAAAAATGTGTTACTTTTTAATGCTAGACCAATCAGCGATAATGCTCAGTGATCTATTGTGTGTGCAGAAATGGTTCAATTATAATTATAAATGACTACCTTTCCATTTGCAGATATCGAGACAGTAACAAGAATGCAATTACTTTGGTCTTTATCAGAGTGGATTTAGGAGATACTTTTACTTTTGGTTCCAGGATGATTTTTTATTTTATTTATTTTTTTTTTTGAAAAGCATATGTACAAATCGAAATAAGAAAAAACACATTTGTTACAAAGTTCTTACATAGCTTCAATTTTTAAATTTTTGAAGAGAGAAAGTAAAAATAAAAATATAAAACTATAAACTTGGGGAGAAAGAGAGTAAGAGGGTTAAAAAAAAAAAAGAAAAAAGGATCTAACAATAAAAATTAACGGGAGTAGATCCGGGAGACAAAAACCACAGCTGTACATCCAACCCCCAACTCAAGTTTCAACTTTTTATTTAAATTTTTTATTTTTTATTT
Organism: Rhinoraja longicauda; assembly: GCF_053455715.1. Classification (NCBI taxonomy): domain Eukaryota; kingdom Metazoa; phylum Chordata; class Chondrichthyes; order Rajiformes; family Arhynchobatidae; genus Rhinoraja; species Rhinoraja longicauda. Next base: position 252,247 of record NC_135958.1, on the reverse strand, counting down.
TAGTCCTGTGCCAAGCCCATTTACTTTTCTAAAAATTCAATAAATGGAGACCATATTTTTAAAAATAACTCAGGTTTGTCGATTAAGGCAAACCTTATTTTTTCCAAATGCAGGGTCTCTGTCATTTCCATAGTCCACATTTTAATTGTGGGGGTTATTGGTTTTTTCCAAAATTTAAGTATTAGTTTTTTCGCAGTTATTAGACTGTAATCAAGAAAATGTACCTGACTTACTGTAAAATTTGTAGTATGTTCTGATAATCCTAATATAATTAATTTTGGGTCCATATCTAATTTTTTATTAATAACTTTAGAAACTATTTAAAAAATCTCCAACCAGAAGTTTTGCATTTTTATACAAGTTACGAAAATATGAGTTAAATTAGCTTCTTGAAATTGACATTTATCACACATAGGAGAGATACTAGGAAAAATCCTATTTAATTTCGTCTTCGAATAATGTAATCTATGTATTATTTTAAATTGTATTAGGGAATGTCTAGTATTCAATGAACATTGATGTATATGTTGTAAACTTTCATCCCATATATCTTGCATTATAACTTGATTCAATTCGTCCTCCCATGCTCGTCTATAAGATTCTGATGACGGAATGTCAATGTCAAGGAGAATATTGTAAATAAAAGATATTAATTTATTTGAGTTATAATGTCGGTTCCAGGATGATTTTGACATCCTTAAACATTAACACAAATCAAACGTGAAAACTGGAGAGCTGTACATTGTGAACATATGTTAGACAATAGACAATAGACAATAGGTGCAGGAGTAGGCCATTCGGCCCTTCGAGCCAGCACCACCATTCAACGTGATCATGGCTGATCATTCTCAATCAGTACCCCGTTCCTGCCTTCTCCCCATACCCCCTGACTCCTCTATCCTTAAGAGCTCTATCTAGCTCACTTCTTGAATGCATTCAGAGAATTGGCCTCCACTGCCTTCTGAGGCAGAGAATTCCACAGATTCACAACTCTCTGACTGAAAAAGTTTTTCCTTATTTACGTTCTAAATGGCCTACCCCTTATTCTTAAACTGTGGCCCCTGGTTCTGAACTCCCCCAACATTGGGAACATGTTTCCTGCCTCTAACGTGTCCAACCCCTTAATAATCTTATACGTTTCGATAAGATCCCCTCTCATCCTTCTAAATTCCAGTGTATACAAGCCTAGCCGCTCCAGTCTTTCAACATATGACACATTCCCGCCATTCCGGGAATTAACCTGGTAAATCTATGCTGCACGCCCTCAATAGCAAGAATATCCTTCCTCAAATTTGGAGACCAAAATTTATCCACACTTATCCACATTAAACTGCATCTGCCATGCATCCGCCCACTCACACAACCTGTCCAAGTCACCCTGCAACCTCATAGCATCTTCCTCACAGTTTACACTACCACCCAGCTTTGTATCATCTGCAAATTTGCTAATGGTACTTTTAATCCCTTCATCCAAGTCATTAATGTATATTGTAAATAGCTGCGGTCCCAGCACCGAGCCTTGCGGTACCCCACTAGTTACTGCCTGCCATTCTGAAAGGGACTCATTTATCCCCACTCTTTGCTTTCTGTCTGTCAACCAATTTTCTATCCATGTCAGTACCCTACCTCCAATACCATGTGCTCTAATTTTGCCCACTAATCTCCTATGTGGAACCTTGTCAAAGGCTTTCTGAAAGTCAAGCTACACCACATCCACCGGCTCTCCCCTGTCAATTTTCCTAGTTACATCCTCAAAGAATTCCAGAAGATTAGTCAAGCACGATTTCCCCTTCGTAAATCCATGCTGACTCGGAACAATCCTGTTACTACTATCCAAATGCTCCGCAATTTCGTCTTTTATAATTGACTCCAGCATCTTCCCCACCACTGATGTCAGACTAACTAGTCTATAATTTACATTTTTCTCTCTCCCTCCTTTCTTAAAAAGTGAGACAACATTAGCTACCCTCCAATCCACAGGAACTGATCCTGAATCTATAGAACATTGGAAAATGATCACCAATGCTTCCATACTTTCTAGCGCCACCTCCTTAAGTACTCTGGGATGCAGACCATCAGGCCCTGGGGATTTATCAGCCTTCAGTCCCATCAGTCTACCCAACACCATTTCCTGCCTAATGTGGATTTCCTTCAGTTCCTCCGTCACCCTAGGATCTCTTCAATAGCATTCTGCCATTTCTCGAATTCCTAATCGATTTTTCTCACAGTTGAGTGCTCAAAACTGGGGCACAAAGATGTAGATGGAAAGATTAATTGGGAAATGAGGAAACAGTTTTCACCCAAAGTGCTGCAGGGGTTTGGAATTCAATGTCGTGGATTGGTGTTAGAGGCAGAAATGTTAAATAGTTCTTGGAAGTCACAGTCATACAGCATGGAGACAGGGAAACCTCATGCATGCCGACCAACATGCCCAAACTAAAGCCTCTGTCTCACTTAGGCCATTTTTTAGGCGACTACAGGCGACGAGGCTGTCGCCACACGGTCGCCGGGGTGCCGCCTGTACGTCGTGTGTCGTCTCCAAAGAGTCATAGCGTCTTTCTGGTCGCCGCTGGATTTTCAGAATGGTGAACATTTTTCGGCGACAGTGGGTTTGACGCCAATGAGCGTAGCTTGACGTCTCCTGATGTAGGCGCTGCCGTAGGTTGTCGCCAGGTGACGTAGGTTGTCGCCAGGTTGTCACCAGGTGACGCAGGTTGTCACCAGGTGACATAGGTTGTCGCCAGGTGACGTAGGTTGTCGCCAGGTTGTCACCAGGTGACATAGGTTGTCACCAGGTGACGCAGGTTGTCACCAGGTGACGCAGGTTGTCGCCAGGTGACGTAGGTTGTCGCCAGGTGACGCAGGTTGTCGCCAGGTGACGTAGGTTGTCGCCAGGTGACGTAGGTTGTCGCCAGGTTGTCACCAGGTGACGCAGGTTGTCACCAGGTGACGTAGGTTGTCGCCAGGTGACACAGGTTGTCACCAGGTGACGTAGGTTGTTGCCAGGTTGTCACCAGGTGACGCAGGTTGTCGCCAGGTGACGTAGGTTGTCGCCAGGTGACGTAGGTTGTCGCCAGGTGACGTAGGTTGTCGCCAGGTGACGCAGGTTGTCGCCAGGTGACGTAGGTTGTCGCCAGGTGACGTAGGTTGTCGCCAGGTGACGCAGGTTGTCGCCAGGTGACGTAGGTTGTCGCCAGGTGACGTAGGTTGTCGCCAGGTGACGCAGGTTGTCGCCGGTGCTGACTTCGGTGAATTCCAAGTGTGGACTTGATCTGATCACCCATCAGTGTAATGTGTCCATAAATGATGTTAGATTTTGTATGTTTTTGCACGTATTCTGTTTAAAGTTTGAATTTTGACGTTTGAAGTTTATTGAAATTTATTGAAGTTTATTACAATATTTTTGTAAACACTGTTGTATGTTCTTATCAACCTTAAAAAAAAAATTGTTTGTTTCAATATCAATAAAGGAAATTCTTGACATTTTGATGGAAAATTGATGTAGGAAGTTATTGTATTTCAGAGTAGTTTCTCATGGCATCACGTTCACACAGTCATGATGCAGAATGATTGGAAACCCGACCGTACACCCCCTTTTATAGGGAAACTGGGTGAAACGTGAGTTGTCTTCAGTTGTCTTCGGTCTTCAGGGTCGTAGCTTGTCGTAGCTTGTCGCGGGTGGATGTAGGTTGACTTCGGTTGTCGTAGGTTGTCGCCTCTGTGGTGGTAGGTTGTTGTAGATGTCGTCGTAGGTGCGGTCGTAGGTGGACGTCCTACGTGTGACGATTGGGTCGCTGGTCGCCGGTTGTCAATAGCTTGCCATAGGTTGACATCGACTAGGTGGTAGGTTGTTGTAGCTTGTTGTAGACATTGTCCTAGGGGGTGTCCAGTCGCTGGTTTTTGGGCGACCTGCTACGACTATGACAGTTGCCGGCAGTTGCCTAAAAAATCGCCTAATTGGGACAGGCCCGAAAGCTAGTCCCGTTTGCTTGCATTTGAATCACATCCCTCTTAACCGTTCCTACCTGTTCCAGTGGATTTTAAATGCTGTTACAGTATCTGCCACAACTACCTCTTCTGGCAGCCTGTTCCACATACCCACCATCTTAAATCTTTCCCTTCTCACCTTAACGCTACGCCCTCTGGTTCTTGAAGTGTGTAGTGTTCTCCCCATGAGAGGATTTTTTCTTAAAGACTTCCATATATTGGCATTGTTGGATTAGATTGGGTAGTTTAACACAGTCCATATCATTCATGATTCTACTTCATCTGGAAGTCTATTTTGAATGCTCGGTACACTGAGAATAATTTCTTTTCTGATCTGTTTAAAATAAACTTTTTATTCAGTTAAATTTGTCATCATGTCGAATAGTTCTGACATTACTTGAACCATTATTCTGAGTATGTGTGCAGAATACACACATAGGTTTTGTTTAATTATCTTGCCAGATTTCAAAACTTATGCTTCACTTGTTAAGCTGTATAATTAAAAGATTATTCATTTTAGATGCTTTCCAGTTAGTTTCCATCTGTTGTGGTGTTGTCCAATTTTTTTCTTAATTGCTGCTCTACATCATGTCGAAATTGAAAGTCCTGTGGCGACTCCCAAGGGTCAGGCCATACCACTACCAACCCCCTCGGCACGGGCAAGGGGGCGGCCCTGAGCTAGGGGGATAAAGGATGGGATTTTAGGCGCGATCGCTCTCTGGCAGACCTGACTGGTCTAGAGAACATCACGATTAAATCCCTCCCAAAATACCTGGCTCCTCACCTTTATTTCGGGCTTTTCGACGCGCCACATTGGTGACCCCGACGCGATGGGCTCCATCGTGGCAGCATGGACCAAGCGCTGCTGCCTGACGTCCACCAGGAGAGAATGAGCCCGCAGAAAGTCGGCCCCGAGCAACGGCTGGGAAACGTCCGCGATTGTGAACCGCCACGTGAAATGGCCGGAGCCGTAAACGACGTGTCCCATAAGTACGGATGTGCCTTCCGTTTGCAGCGGTGAGGAAGGGCCCCCGCTTCCCGGAACTAATGTCCAGCAGCGAAGGGGGCAGGACGCTCAGCTCCGCCCCGGTATCCACGAGGAAGCGGCCCCCGGAGCGCCGATCCCAGGCGAAGAGGCGGTGAATCTGGCCGGCCGCCGTTTCCCGGGAACTTGCACAGCTGGCGGCATCGTCGGGCTGCAGTACCCCAGCGCTGGTGGTAATAGCACCAGTGCCTCCTGCTGGTGCTGGCTGGAGCCTGCTGGTGTGGGACTGCAGGTGCAGGACCCGCAATGGCCACGGGGGGCGATCTCACAGGCCTCCGGGGAGCAGCTGTCACTCCTTCCACAGCTCCCCCGCCCGACCAGAGAAAATCGGGCGCTGTTCGAGTGAGGTTCCAGAACAAGGGGCCACAGTTTAAGAATAAGGGGTAGGCCATTTAGAACTGAGATGAGGATAAAGGATGGGATTTTAGGCGCGATCGCTCTCTGGCAGAGAGTTGTGAATCTGTGGAATTCTTTGCATCAGAAGGCAGTGGAGGCCAATTCTCTGAATGCATTCAAGAGAGAGCTAGATAGAGCTCTTAAGGATAGCGGAGTCAGGGGGTATGGGGAGAAGGTAAGAACGGGGTACTGATTGAGAATGATCAGCCATGATCATATTGAATGGCGGTGCGTACAGGCTCGAAGGGCCGAATGGCCTCCTCCTGCACCTATTGTCTATTGTTCAGCGCGCTGACGTCATCCCGTCGTTCCATCCACAGCGCGCCTGCCGAGGGCCCGGGTGTCATCAAAGGAGGCGTCCGTGAGCTGCAGGCGGATGTCGGTCGGCAGCAGGTGCAGGTAGGTGTATTCAAACATCAGGCACGGCCTGTGCCCATCGAGCAGCCGACCATCTCATTGAGGAGGCTAGATGGGCGCCGGTCGCCTAGGCCCTGCATGTGGAGGAGCCTTTCAGCCCGTTCCATCCTGGTCAGCCCATTAGTTTGGAGCAGCAGCTCCTGAAGGGCTTTATACTTATCGTGGGCCGGGGGGTCCTCGAGGAACTCTCTGACGTCTTCGGCCGTGTCCTGGTCAAGGGCTCCCACCAGGTGGATACAGTGGGTGTCGTCTATCGTGATGCCCCGCAGCTGGAACTGAGCCTCCGCTTGGTGAAACCGAACGCCAGGCCGGGTGGTCCAGAACGTCGGGAGTTTGATGGAGACTACGTCGATAGACGGGGCCTGGTCGGCCGGTGATCTGGACGGACGGTCGGTTCTGTATTTCGGCTCCATTATGACAGCAATGGAGAGACACCAGCATTCCGTGCCAGACGGCGAAGATCCAACGACAAGTCCGGGCGCCGCTGCAGGAGATCGGTCTACCTGCACGTGGACATTGTGGGCCCTCTCCCGCCGTCCCGAGGCTTCAGCCACCTCCTCTTCACGCGGTGGCCGGAGGCCATACCGCTGGCTGACACAGCCACAGCTACATGTGCTCGTGCGTTGGCCACGCACTGGATCGCTCGCTTTGGGCTGCCGGTGGTCATCTCGTGGGACCGGGGGCCACAGTTCACCTCTGAGCTGTGGTCGGCCATGGCTCACCTGTTGGGCGTGCGGCTGCACCACACCACGGCCTATCACCCGCAGGCAAACGGCCTAGTGGAGAGGTTCCACCGGCAGCTGAAGGCAGCGCTGAAGGCGCGACTCTCCGGCTCGGACTGGATGGACGCACTACCGTGGGTCTTGCTGGGCATCCGGACTGCGCCTAAGGAGGACCTGGCCTCATCTTCAGCGGAGCCCGTGTACGGGTCGCCGCTCACGGTGCCCGGGGAGTTCGTGCCCTCGTTGCCAGGGCGAGAGGAACCGCCCTCATCCACCCTACAGCGCCTTCGTGAGCGAGTGGGCAAGCTCGCACTGGTGCCAATGTCCCGCCATGGGACATTCCGCCCGTACGTGCCATCGGCCCTCCAGGACTGCGCCTACGTGTTCCTGCGCGGTGACGCCCATCGGACGCCACTCCAGAGGCCGTATGAGGGCCCGTACCGGGTGCTGGAGCACGGACAGACAACCTTTGTGTTGGACATGGGGGCCGTGTCAATTGACCACTTAAAGCCGGCGCACTTGGACATCGACCCACCGGTGCTGGTTGCCCAGCCTCGGCCGCGAGGTCGTCCACCTTTGCGGGTCCCCCCACCAGTCCCCCCACCAGTCCCACCACCTGTCCCACCACCTGTCCCACCATCTGTCCCCCCACCTGTCCCCCCACCGGTCCCCCCACCTGTCCCTCAACCTGTCCCACCACCTGTCCCCCCACCTGTCCCCCCAACTGTCCCACCACCTGTCCACCCACTTGTCCCTCCACCTGTCCCTCCACCTGTCCCCCCAACTGTCCCTCCACCTGTCCCCCCACCTGTCCCCACCACCTGTCCCCCCACCTGTGCCTCCGCCGGCCCCTCTGTCGGCCGATTTTTGTACGTGGTCCGGTCGGGTTGTGCGACCGCCAGTGCATTTCGTGCCTCCGGTTCTGTGGGGGGTCCTATGGCGGCTCCCAAGGGTTGGGCCATACCACTACCGACCCCTCGGCACGGGAATGGACCGGTCCAGGGGGGTGGCTCTGAGCTACGGGTATAAAGAACGGAGTTTAGGCGCGATCTCTCTCTGGCAGACTCGACTGGTCTAGAGACACCACGATTAAATCCCTCCCGAAATACGTGGCTCCTCGCCTTTATTTCGGGCTTTTCGGCGCGCCACAGTACTATTAATCGTGGGCACATTGATCATACTCAGGTTCGATCCTGACTACGGGCGCCGTCTGTACGGAGTTTGTACGTTCTCCCCGTGACCTGCGTGGGTTTTCTCCGAGATCTTCGGTTTCCTCCCACACTCCAAAGACGTACAGGTATGTAGGTTAATTGGCTGGGCAAATGTTTTAAAAAAATTGTCTCTAGTGTGTGTAGGATAGTGTTAATGTGCGGGGATCGCTGGGTGGCGCGGACCTGGTGGGCCGAAGGGCCTGTTTCCGCTCTGTATCTCTAAATCTAAATCTCTTTATTTTATGTCTGTATTGGATTCAATGTATGTTTTCATTTGTTTGTCCAGATACTTAAGATGTAAGCTGCACCCTGAGTTAGCTGCACCCTGAGTAAGCTGCACCCTGAGTTAGCTGCACCCTGAGTTAGCTGCACCCTGAGTTAGCTGCACCCTGAGTTAGCTGCACCCTGAGTTAGCTGCACCCTGAGTTAGCTGCACCCTGAGTTAGCTGCACCCTGAGTTAGCTGCACCCTGAGTTAGCTGCACCCTGAGTAAGCTGCACCCTGAGTTAGCTGCACCCTGAGTTAGCTGCACCCTGAGTTAGCTGCACCCTGAGTTAGCTGCACCCTGAGTTAGCTGCACCCTGAGTTAGCTGCACCCTGAGTTAGCTGCACCCTGAGTTAGCTGCACCCTGAGTTAGCTGCACCCTGAGTTAGCTGCACCCTGAGTTAGTTATTGTGTTCTGCTGTTTTAACAATAACAGTATTGGCTTCAAGGCAACTTCCTTTAAGTACAAAGCAACACACTTACATTACCACCCATTCTCACAGTGTGCCACCATACCATTTACATTGGTTAATTGTTTAATAAATTCAAGTAACTCAGTCACACGTGTACTGTGGATTCATATGGGTTATACTTTCATTTGGAAGCCATCATGTGTGTCCTTGTTGAAAGCTCTTTGAAAATCCAAATCCAGAGCTTAAATAATCTTGCGTTTGAAGGAATTGCAGATGCTGGTTGACACAAAATGCTGGAGTAACTCAGCGGGACAGGCAGCATCTCTGGAGCGAAGGAATGGGTAAGGTTTCGGGTCAAGACCCTTCTTCATACTGGCGTTTTGGGCCGAGACCCTTGTACAGAAGAAGGGTCTCGATCCGAAACGTCACGCATTCCTTCTCTCCAAAGATGCTGCCTGTCCGGCTGAGTTACACTGGCATTTTGTGTCTATCTTCGACTTAAATAATCTTGACTGGTGGAATCTGCTCAACTTGTGAAAGTATTTTCCAGTTGTGGTGCAGCTTCTACTATTGTATCAGGCCCTAATGGATTATTGTGTGCGTGGACATCCTGTCGGGGTTGTTTGTTTTATTAAATTATAAGTCTCAAAAATTCTTTAACAATAATATGTGAGTTCATTTGATGAAACATTACGACAGGCACATATAAATATGATTTCTTTGCCTTGCTCATTAATTTTGTAACTTTTGCTTTGATCCTCCCTCCAAACAGAAGGCAGTGGAGGCCAATTCTCTGAATGCATTCAAGAGAGAGCTAGATAGAGCTCTTAAGGATAGCGGAGTCAGGGGGTATGGGGAGAAGGCAGGAACGGGGTACTGATTGAGAATGATCAGCCATGATCACATTGAATGGCTGTGCGTACAGGCTCGAAAGTACGAATGGCCTCCTCCTGCACCTATTGTCTATTGTATGGTGCGGTGAGTTTAGTTCAGCGATGCTGCATGGAAACAGGCCCTTCGGCCTTCCGAGTCCATGCTGAGCATCGACCAGCTGCACACTAGTTCTCTGTTATCCCAATTTTGCATCATACACACTAGGGATAATTTACAGAAGCAAAATTAACCTACAACCCCTACACATCTCTAGAATCTGGGGGGAAACTGGAGCAACTGCGGAAAGCCCATGTGGTCACTGGGACAAAGTACAAACTCCACATAGACAGCAACCCGAGTCAGGATGTAACCCGGGCTGGTCTCTGCTGCTGTGAACCACTGGGTTCTGCATTAAAGACATTTTCAGTACCTGTTGGTGTGGATCTTTCAACAAGCTAATCTGATTCAAGCAGTATTGGATAAACATACCTTATGCACACAGTCTGGAAAACAATTTTAGTTTAACCATATTATTCTACAAATATTGTTTTAAAACATAAAGAACTATTTAAGTGATTTTACTTGATCTGTCACAGCAGCTGTTCCTGATAACGGTGATTGTTCTTCCAATCTCAAAGTGAATCACAGGGAATTTTAATGCATTATCAATCACAGCAGGAAGGATCAAATATATTAAAATGCTGATTTCACTTTCACTTTCACTCTTGTCACTTCACTCCAGCTCAACAAGTTCTGAAATGGTCAAAAAGCAGAAGGTGGATAATGTTGAGGGAAGTGGGCTAGATGGTGAGTACTAATTCCCAAATCATATTGTGTGCCATCTGTTCCACATCAGTCAGTATAAGCGTGTCGTGTTAGTCTTATGTGTGGAGTGTTCTCTCTGTGAGGAGAATTTTTATTGAAGACCTTTAATGTATGTTTGTGGTATTGTTCATATTACAAATGATCTTCAAGTCATTATAACTTGTTTCCACCAAAAAAAACCTAGGCAATCTTCCATAGAACAAAACTTAGAGTTAACTCCAGTTGAGATGTGTTGTTCAACTATTTACCCAGGCAGAAGCAATGTATCTGAGTGTGGTGCAGGTAACCCAGCTTACTAGCTGTACACTGCATCGTCATGGTGTGGTGCAGGTAACCCAGCTTACTAGCTGTACACTGCCTCGTCATGGTGTGGTGCAGGTAACCCAGCTTACTAGCTGTACACTGCATCGTCATGGTGTGGTGCAGGTAACCCAGCTTACTAGCTGTACACTGCATCGCGCTGACCTGTTCTGAATGCAACGTTTGTATTCATCATCAACATGTAAAATAATCACTGCATCGTCATGGAAGCAGCCCTGACTGAGTTCTTCCTTCCCTCCCTTAATCCCTCACCATTTACCACACGAGCTGTGATAAGCTGTGGCTCTTGTGCGGTAACGAGGCTCGTCCTTTGCTCCTCTGTGAGTGTGTCCAGGATTCACCTCTGAGGAGCAATTCATCTGGAGAAGCTGAAGCCCCTGCAAGTGGGGACAGAGATGTCGTCCAAGCCCCAGGCAGGGTTGAGATTGCAGAGCCATCACTGTTCCATTCTACATAACATTGTGAAAGATGGTAAACTGCACCAGCAGCAGCTTATGGGCTCCTGTGGGGGGGGGGGGGGGGGGGGTTACAGGGGGGGCAGGGTACAGGGGGGGCAGGGTACAGGGGGGGCAGGGTACAGGGGGGGCAGGGTACAGGGGGGGCAGGGTACAGGGGGGGAAGGAACTGGCAGCTTTTTGAGGACAAGATCTACCTGGACTATCTCTCTGCTGAGAGGTCCATACATGAGGAACAGAGTGCCCTGCAGTCATCCAGAACATCTGGCTTTCAATAGAGAGACGCAAAGTGCTGGAGTAACTCAGTGGGTCAGGCAGCATCTGTGGAGTAAAAGGATGGGTGACATTTTGTGTCGGGACCCTTCTTCAGATTGCTGCAGAATGGTGCAATATAAGAAAGGTCCCAACCCGAAATGTCAAAAACCCTTTTCTCCAGAGATGCTGCCTGACCCGCTGAGTTACTCTAGCACTTTGTGTCTATGTTCAGCATCTGCAGTTCCTTTCTACACATCTAGCTTTCAATGCTTAACTACTCTGGAAATGCGCTGTAAGACTTTTTACTTTGTGGTAACTTATTGCAAACTGTAATGCAGCCCAATCATTATTGCAAGGCCAGGAAGAATAGAAAGCAGAAAATGAAAAGTAAATGTGAAGGCATCGACAATGCTTTGAGGCAGTTGAACCTCTTGATGCTGCCTGACTCATTAAGTTACTCCATCATTGTGTGTAAATCTTTGCAGCAAACCAGCATATGCAGTTCCTTTTTATTACATTCTAACAAGCTAGGATTGTGTCAGCAAACCATGATTAATGGTCAGTCAGGAAGATCGAGCTGCTCTGCATTGATCAGCTATGTCACCAAACCAGTCACACTGTAGGTTGTGAGCTATCAATGGGTGGAGGTTCACCACAAACTTGCACATGGAGGCCCTTTCCAATTCCATTATATAAACCATCTGGGGACTCTAAGAAATTTACCCCATGAAGCTCTGAGTTTTCTGGATGGAGGCCAGTGATTTTTCTCACACAACAGTAGAACAGATTTAAGCTTGGTCCATATCCCTACTTCCAAACCTTTCTTCTCCATGTACTATGCAAGTGTCTTGTAAATGCTGTTCCTTTACCTGCCTCAACCACCTGCTCTGGCAGCTCGTTCCATGTGTCCACCCCCCTCTGAGTGAAAGCCCTGGGAATAGCTGTGAGACTGAAGGAGCCTGAGGCTTGGGAGTGGGGCACAGGGAAGGGCAGGGGGAGGGGGTGGGGTACAGGGAAGGGCAGGGTACAAGGGGGAGGGGGTGGGGTACAGGGGAGGGGTGGGGTACAGGGAAGGGCAGGGTACAAGGGGGAGGGGGTGGGGTACAGGGAAGGGTGTGGGGGGTGGGTACAGGGGGGGCAGCGTACAGGGGGGGCAGGGTACAGGGGAGGGCAGGGTATAGGGGAGGGCAGGGTGTGGGGGTGGGGTACAGGGAAGGGCAGGGTATAGGGGAGGGCAGGGTGTGGGGGGGTGGGTACAGGGGAGGGCAGGGTATAGGGGAGGGGGTGGGGTACAGGGGAGGGCAGGGGGGAGGGGGTGGGGTACAGGGAAGGGCAGGGTACAAGGGGGTGGGGTACAGGGGAGGGGGTGGGGTACAGGGAAGGGCAGGGTGTAGGGGAGGGCAGGGTGTGGGGGGTGGGTACAGGGGAGGGCAGGGGGGAAGGGGTGGGGTACAGGGAAGGGCAGGGGGGGGGTACAGGGAATGGCAGGGGGGAGGGGGTGGGGTACAGGGGAGGGCAGGGTACAAGGGGGAGGGGGTGGGGTACAGGGGAGGGGGTGGGGTACAGGGAAGGGCAGGGTATAGTGGAGGGCAGGGTGTGGGGGGGGGCAGGGTACAGGGGAGGGGGTGGGTACAAGGAAGGGCAGGGGGGAGGGGGTGGGGTACAGGGAAGGGCAGGAGGGGGGGGGTGGGGTACAGGGGAGGGGGTGGGGTACAGGGAAGGGCAGGGTACAAGGGGGAGGGGTGGGGTACAGGGGAGGGGGTGGGGTACAGGGAAGGGCAGGGTACAAGTGGGAGGGGGTGGGGTACAGGGAAGGGCAGGGTGTGGGGGGGGTGGGTACAGGGGGGGCAGGGTACGGGAGGGCAGGGTATAGGGGAGGGCAGGGTGTGGGGGGTGGGGTACAGGGGAGGGGGAGGGGTGGGGTACAGGGAAGGGCAGGGTGTAGGGGAGGGCAGGGTGTGGGGGGGCAGGGTACAGGGGAGGGGGTGGGTACAGTGGAGGGCAGCGGGGAGGGGGTGGGGTACAGGGAAGGGCAGGGTACAAGGGGGAGGGGTGGGGTACAGGGGAGGGGGTGGGGTACAGGGAAGGGCAGGGGGGTGGGGGTGGGGTACAGGGAAGGGCAGGGTACAAGGGGGAGGGGTGGGGTACAGGGGAGGGGGTGGGGTACAGGGATGGGCAGGGTACAAGGGGGAGGGGGTGGGGTACAGGGAAGGGCAGGGTGTGGCGGGGGTGGGTACAGGGGGGGCAGGGTACGGGAGGGCAGGGTATAGGGGAGGGCAGGGTGTGGGGGTGGGGTACAGGGGAGGGGGGAGGGGTGGGGTACAGGGAAGGGCAGGGTGTAGGGGAGGGCAGGGTGTGGGGGGGGCAGGGTACAGGGGAGGGGGTGGGTACAGGGGAGGGCAAGGTGTGGGGGGGGCAGGGTACAGGGGAGGGCAGGGTGTGGGGGGGGGGGGAGGATGTGACGTGTGGTGGAAGGAAGGAGTCATTGGTAGAAGGGACATTGTGTCTCTTCCTCACTTTATTCCATCTTTCTGGCCCATCGCTAAGGGAGAGGCAGCCACAAGTTCAAAATGTAGCTAGCACAATGTTAAATTAAATGCCTTGCACCTATTGTACAGGTGGAGAAGGCTGGGTGCAGAATGCTATGAACAAGTGTGCTCACCTTGTTTTGAAGCATTATTACTGCATGTAACCCAGTATTGGTAGCCTAAGCTTTTTATTAAGTGCTATGCCACAGAACATATTATACAATGTATTAGAATTACAGTTTCATCATCTGTGCTTATTGCTTAGGTTTTTAAATTTTTTTATTTTTTTTTAATTCATTTGTAAATCTAACTAGCCTCAAAGTCCCAAGGCTCATAGGAGATGAACATTTGAGAATATTATCTCTGACTTCTGGTGCCATATTCAATCGAGCAGCATTGAATCTTAACTGCATTGTTAACTAATGCGTATATAACCTATTCTCTGCGGATGCTAGAAAATGTTATGCTGTAAGTAGGCTATGCTGCTTCCTGACATTTCATTTGAATTTTTCTTCAGATGATGTCTCCTGTGATCAAACACAGTTTTACTCGAGCAGTGTGGCAATCCAACATCCTTCAGCTTCTGTGTGTGTGGGGATACTGCCTGGTCTTGGGGCATACTCGGGCAGCAGTGACTCTGATGCAGAATCCAGCTCTGACAGTGATATCATCATTAACACAGGGGGACGGATCATATCTTCAGTCTTTCGGTCCCACCCTTTCCCAGAAAGCCCATGAGATGGATGGCTCGACCGAGGGAGCAGTGTTACTTGTATTTAGAGATGTCTGTAATACAAAGTTTCCTGCGTGAAATGGTAATATTTGTTTGGACTGCTTAACCTTTGGCGATGGTGTTTGAGCACAGAATCGCACATCCCAGTTCTGAACTTTGACTACATACTGACTGCACTGAGCACCACAGTGTAAGTGACTTGGGATTTGTGTCCAAAGGCTAGAAACGATGTTGAATACCATCAAGATTTTAAGTGTGAATAATTGTTTTACACTTGCATGTATTTAACAACAAAACTTTGAAAGTTAAGGTAGTAGAACAGCTCGCTGTTGATGTCGAGCCATGGATAAGCCAGTTTGCTTTGAAGTTTTGAGGAATAAATTCTCTCTTCCGAGTGCTTCTCCATTGCTTTGTATTTTCTGTTTCTTGACTTTGTCACTTAGTCATCTGTGCTCTAACTTCTTTTTAGTTTACTGAAGTTCTGAAACCAAGCTGCCAAACACCTTTCTTTTAGGTACACCTTTAACAGACACATTGGTTAGAAAAGACCTGCGATCTTTAACCACCTGCCTTCCTTAATAGCGATCTGTGTCAGAGCTGCTAGCTTTGGCAGCTTTCTACATGAAGTGTCAAGTTTAACCTGTGATAACAAACTCTGTACATATGTAATGTTTAATCCTGTAGCAGTGAATGTAATTATACAAAGTTTAGTTTAGAGAAACAATGCGGAAACAGGCCCTTCGGCCCACCGAGTCCGTACCAACCAGTAATCACCCCGGGGAAAACCCACGCAGTCACGGGGAGAACGTATATACTCGGTACAGACGGCATGCATAGGCAGGATGGAACCTGGGTCTCTGGCGCTGTGCGGCAGCAACTCTACGCTGAGTCAGCAGCTCTACGCTGAGTCAGCAACTCTACGCTGAGTCAGCAGCTCTGGCGCTGTGAGATGGCAACTCTACGCTGAGTCAGCAGCTCTACGCTGAGTCAACAACTCTACGCTGAGTCAGCAGCTCTGGCGCTGTGAGATGGCAACTCTACGCTGTGAGATGGCAACTCTACGCTGTGAGGTGGCAGCTCTACGCTGTGAGGTGGCAACTCTACGCTGTGAGGTGGCAACTCTACGCTGTGAGGTGGCAGCTCTACGCTGTGAGGTGGCAACTCTACGCTGTGAGGTGGCAACTCTACGCTGTGAGATGGCAACTCTACGCTGAGTCAGCAACTCTACGCTGTGAGATGGCAACTCTACGCTGTGAGGTGGCAACTCTACGCTGTGAGATGGCAACTCTACGCTGAGTCAGCAGCTCTGGCGCTGTGAGATGGCAACTCTACGCTGTGAGGTGGCAACTCTACGCTGAGTCAGCAACTCTACGCTGAGTCAGCAACTCTACGCTGAGTCAGCAACTCTACGCTGAGTCAGCAACTCTACGCTGAGTCAGCAACTCTACGCTGTGAGATGGCAACTCTACGCTGTGAGGTGGCAACTCTACGCTGAGTCAGCAACTCTACGCTGAGTCAGCAACTCTACCGCTGTGCCACCCAAGAGAAACAAAGATAAACAATTAAATAACCATTGTAAAACTGACAACTCAAGGAACTTTGAATCTGAAATCTTGAGCAAAACGCAAAGTGCGAGAGGAACTCAGCTGGTCAGGCAGCATCTTTGGAGGGAATCAGTGTGAAGGGTCCGATCCTGAAACATTGCCTGTTTATTCCCACCACAGATCCTGCCTGAACTGCTGAGTTACTCCAGCAATTTGTGTTTTGCTTTAAAGATGGCAATGGAGGCAGATGGTGGGAACTGAATAAAGGCAGACGGCTAATCCCCTCGTCAGTCCGGGGCCAGTGATGCAGTTCCTCCGTTATTCACAACTTGGGAACCACAATGAAGCAAAATAACAGGCCATGGTGGGGAAGTGGTGGTGGATGTGGGGTGGGTGAGAAGCTTTTGAGAAGGCAGCAAGTGGTCCACCATGAAGTTGGGTGTGTGACAGGCTTGGTGGTTCAAGGTGTAAGGACTTATTGAAATAAGAAATACTTCACAGCAGAAAGAATCAACTTTTTACCTGATGTAGGTTTGACACCTGTACCCATGTGATTGAAACACTTTGTTTTATCAAACTGCAGATAGCTTTAAAAAAGTCTCTGACATTTTGGATATTCTGAGATGTTTTGTTTCAGTAGGTTGGAGCTTTTGGGAATGATATAATGTGGCCATAAATGTTAGGAATTCTGAGGCTGGGTGCTGAGATCAGATTACAATGTTAAAAGTGTTAAATATTTGTCCTGTTTCGCATGACAGTTTTTGCACTCCGCTCAGAGGTGTATAAGTTAGGGTCTCGTGGGATGATTCCTTTTTCTCTCCCCCACCACACCCCCGGTTCTCCAGTAATCATTTACAAAGACATGAGTCTATGCATTCAAGAGTTGCAAACCTTTCCAACAGATGGTGGCTATTTTAAATTCCTGTGCACACCCCAGCTAAGCTTTTTGCAGGTGGATTCAACTGTAAACGTTTAGATTAAACAATGAAGAGGAAACTAGTGAACCAAGGCTTTGTCAAAAATGTGAAACTAACTGGTGCATTGCCTCGCTAAACCAGTCTGCTCTGGCACAGTTGGTGGAGCAGTTCAAAGTAAGGACTGAGTGTGCAAGTCTTTCCCTTCAGAATCCCTTGTATTGGCTGTGATTTGGCCTGGTGACAAGGAGGAAGGCAGTTAGCCAAACAAAGCAAATGGTGGCAGGAAGCGCCCGGGCAGGTCACAGTGATACTGCAAGTCAGCAGCTGCAACATGTGGCCGCCAGAAAGGTGCACAGCAGCACAGACCTTATGGGAAGCTCTGAGCAACAAGGCAAGTCATTGTAGAATTGCAAGAGAAGCAGCTGAATTATTCAGGGTAGAAGATGTGCTATGAAGAACCATAAGTGACATGTGAGTTAAATGGTGTGAAGGAATAGTGAAAATAGATAGTTGAAGTTTGTGAAAAATCTGCACCAAGGAAAACGGCGCACAAAGCTGAAAGGGGCTGTGAAGACTTCTCAACGTGAAGACTTTTCTTTTTAATAAAGACCCATATTGATACCCACATTAAGTTTGATCAAAGTCAGCTTATGTGAATGTCATAGGTGAAGAGCACTTGAGTTTGTTGAGACTAAAACTCGGGCGATACGGTCAGCTACACCAAGGCAACAAAGTGACCCAAGAACAGGAGCATTTAAATCAGTATAAAGATGCAGAAACAAGAGAGGAATTTGTATACAGTGACTCGGTGTAGATCAGTGAAACAATGGGGGTAAATGGAGCTTTCCTCTGAGCGATCGGAATGGTAAATATTCTCTGGGAATCTGTAGAGTTTGAGTATGGCTGATTCACCAAAGCTGGAAGAAATGCAACACTGGGATGTTGGTCATGAGGAAGGAAAGATCCAAAGAAAAGCATGACTGGTATTCTACATACACTTTGTAGCGAGACTACATTAAACACCAATTATGTATCTCAAAGATGTATCCCTGTAACACTATTGTGCAATCTGTTCATGTTCTCTTTTGCACTACCTGCTGTACATAGGATTGGCCTGGATAGCACAAAACAATATTTCAGTATCGCAGTACACCTAATAATAAACCAATATTAAGACCAAAGCATATAGAATCCTTTTTTTAATGGCTATTCTGACCTAGACTCGCCAGTTATGGTGTTTTTGACAGGAGTGAAAGTTTCAGATGAAGCTGGACAAATTGAGAGAAGAATGCACAGGAACTAACTATGACTGATCAGTAAATCTCCTCAATAAGGCAAAGACTAATTTAACTGGATATCATCTGCCCAATGTGCCATCACTTCACTGTGGCACAAATGGATTTGTTGTGTTTGGCCGCAGGCGGAGGCCAGAGCAAAGATCTGAAGATGACGAGGGCAAGTTGAAGGGGGAGCAGTGGATAGGAGCAGCTTCTGAGAAGATTCCATTTCAACATTAGAAATAGAGACACAGGTAGAGTCCGTGAGACAGGTGGAGCGAGCTTGTACATCTCCCTGGAACCGTTCAAAGGGACAGTAGATCTGGAGTAACATGGAGATACAGGGCAAATGGGTACAAGAGGGCATACAGGGCATTCACACAGCATGGTGTACTTGTCTGTTAAAGAGGAAGCATTGTAGGGTTAACTATTAGGAGCAACTGCTACCTTGAGGTTATTGAGGTTACTACCTTAACAGAATATGTCATGTGGTTACCTATTGAAATATTGTACTGATTTCAGCTGAAGACTGACACACTAAGCAATCGTGATATCTTAATGCTCCCTGTCTTGAATAAAAGTGCCATTCAACTCTAGACCAATTCTTCTGAGTCCCCAGAGCATGACTGGAGTGGCTGCTCATTTCAGGAGTTTCATTTTATGTGCTATAGACAATAGACAATAGGTGCAGGAGGAGGCCATTCGGCCCTTCGAGCCAGCACCGCCATTCAATATGATCATGGCTGATCATTCTCAATCAGTACCCCGTTCCTGCCTTCTCCCCATACCCCCTGACTCCGCTATCCTTAAGAGCTCTATCTAGCTCTCTCTTGAATGCATTCAGACAATTGGCCTCCACTGCCTTCTGAGGCAGAGAATTCCACAGATTCACAACACTCTGACTGAAAACGTTTTTCCTCATCTCCGTTCTAAATGGCCTACCCCTTATTCTTAAACTGTGGCCCCTTGTTCTGGACTCCCCCAACATTGGGAACATGTTTCCTGCCTCTAACGTGTCCAACCCCTTAATAATCTTATACGTTTCGATAAGATCTCCTCTCATCCTTCTAAATTCCAGTGTATACAAGCCTAGTCGCTCCAGTCTTTCAACATATGATAGTCCCGCCATTCCGGGAATTAACCTAGTAAACCTACGCTGCATGCCCTCAATACCAAGAATATCCTTCCTCAAATTTGGAGACCAAAACTGCACACAGTACTCCAGATGCGGTCTCACTAGGGCCCTGTACAACTGCAGAAGGAGCTCTTTGCTCCTATACTCAACTCCTCTTGTTATGAAGGCCAACATTCCATTGGCTTTCTTCACTGCCTGCTGTACCTGCATGCATCCTTTCAGTGACTGATGCACTAGGACACCCAGATCTCGTTGTACGTCCCCTGTTCCTAACTTGACACCATTCAGATAATATTCTGCCTTCCTATTCTTACCACCAAAGTGGATAACCTCACACTTATCCACATTAAACTGCATCTGCCATGCAACCGCCCACTCACACAACCTGTCCAAGTTACCCTGCAACCTCATAGCATCTTCCTCACAGTTCACATTACCACCCAGCTTTGTATCATCTGCAAATTTGCTAATGGTACTTTTAATCCCTTCATCCAAGTTATTAATGTATATTGTAAATAGCTGCGGTCCCAGCACCGAGCCTTGCGGTATCCCACTAGTTACTGCCTGCCATTCTGAAAGGGACCCATTTATCCCCACTCTTTGCTTTCTGTCTGTCAACCAATTTTCTATCCATGTCAGTACCCTACCTCTAATATCATGTGCTCTAATTTTGCCCACTAATCTCCTATGTGGAACCTTATCAAAGGCTTTCTGAAAGTCAAGGTACACCACATCCACCGGCTCTCCCCTGTCAATTTTCCTGGTTACATCCTCAAAGAATTCCAGAAGATTAGTCAAGCATGATTTCCCCTTCGTAAATCCATGCTGACTCAGAACAATCCTGTTACTACTATCCAAATGCTCTGTAATTTCGTCTTTTATAATTGACTCCAGCATCTTCCCCACCACTGATGTCAGACTAACTGGTCTATAATTTCCCGTTTTATCTCTCCCTCCTTTCTTAAAAAGTGGGATAACATTAGCTACCCTCCAATCCACAGGAACTGATCCTGAATCTATAGAACATTGGAAAATGATCACCAATGCGTCCACAATTTCTAGCGCCACCTCCTTAAGTACTCTGGGATGCAGACCATCAGGCCCTGGGGATTTATCAGCCTTCAGTCCCATCAGTCTACCCAACACCATTTCCTGCCTAATGTGGATTTCCTTCAGTTCCTCCGTCACCCTAGGATCTCTGGCCACTAGAACATCTGGGAGATTGCTTGTATCTTCCTTAGTGAAGACAGATCCAAAGTACCGGTTCAACTCGTCTGCCATTTCCTTGTTTCCCATAATAAATTACCCCGCTTCTGTCTTCAAGGGACCCACATTTGCCTTGACTATTTTTTTCCTCTTCACGTACCTAAAAAAGCTTTTACTATCCTCCTTTATATTATTGGCTAGTTTACCCTCGTACCTCATCTTTTCTCCCCGTATTGCCTTTTTATTTATCTTCTGTTGCTCTTTAAAAGAGTCCCAATCCTCTGGCTTCCCACTCTTCTTTGCTTTGTTGTACTTCTGCTCTTTTATTTTTATGCTGTTCTTGTCAGCCACAGGTGTCTCTTACTCCCCTTGGAATCTTTCCTCCTCTTAGGGATAAATTGATCCTGCAACTTCTGCATTATTCCCAAGAATACCTGCCAGCGCTGTTGCCAAACTCCTCGCTGTTCCTCTGACCTACCTCAGCAACCATTTCTCTTTGACCACGCCACATAATTGGACGGGCTCGCATCATCGATCACCCTTCTACATTGCGGCTACTAAATATCATCAAATGCCAACCAATTCATAAAACATTTTTCATCTGAAATAAGTTGGTTAATTGCACAAAGGTTGTCCACCTTTCTGCCGACTGACTCCTGATTACTTTCATTGTGTTGACTGCTGTAGAAAAGCAAATCACTTTTTTTCTCCAGCCTAGAGAACCAATTATTTTATGAAATTTAATACAGTTCAAGTTAGATATTGTCAATTAACATAGGTTTAGTAAAATAAAATAATCTCAGATATTAAGAGAAATATCAAATGTGATTATCTAAACAAAATACATCAGTAACTTAGAATTGTCAGGCAACCTATGACTTGGAGCGAGTTTATGACATTGGAACTCCATACCCTGACTTAAGTAGATGATCTGATTTCTTAGCTATCGTACTGATGGAGGACTTTGAGGATATCGCATGCACTGTTTTGGCAGAGAGTTTGAACATGGAAGAACAATCTCGAAACTTGCAAGTGGAAGGAGGAGGAACTGGTCTAATGTTTGTGGATATTTTGAATTCCCGATGGAACAATATTCCAGTGAATAATTTCCAAACCTTTCATTAATTTAAGGATCGGTTAGAGGAAGATTATTATAATGATTTCAAAATAGTGCCATGTTAGAAGCTGCTGCATTAGAGGGCATGACATTGGGTCAAAACATTAGCATGGATATTCTTTCTAGGCGGTCTCTTGGGATTGAGGATGGCGTGCCTCTCTTGTGGGTTCTGAGGTGGGGAGATAAGACCATCCTGGATGCCACACTGGCCCAGGAACTGTTTGACAGCTCAGGCTGATGAATAGTGTGGAGGGTGATAAGATTTACTAGTATCTACACTGGATTTCACGTTCTCCCAATGCATTGACTTAACGTAATCAAGAATTCTTTAGAGATCTTTAGAATCTCTACCTTTGGGAGAGCTAGGGGCTATTACAGTGTTCAAGGCTGAGATAGGGCTAAGGGAAGTCAAGGTTTAATGTGGAATAGGCCTGAAAGTGGAGTTGATCCCAAACCAGATTAGTTGTCACCTTGTACAATCGGCCTACTCCTGCTCCTATTTCTAACGTTCTTATATCATTTTAAACTGTATTGTTGAATTAAAATGGTCTGATCTATCTCATTTTAAAAATGTCATTTCAGTCCTCAAAGGTGTCGGACGTTATGGGGAGAAGGCAGAAGAATGGGGTTAGGAGGGAGAGATAGATCAACCATGATTGAATGGCAGAGTAGGCTTGATGGGCCAATTGGCCTAATTCTGCTCCTATCATTTATGATCTTAAGAATCCTCCCCTCTGATAGATTGCTAATTTCTTCTTTTTATCCGTATTGCTCTTTGCAAATATTAATCTGGAGGTGCAGTTCATTCTGGGTGGGATTAAACTTTATCAATGCCAATTTTAAAAGTTTTTACTGAAGGCAGAACACAGATGGGGAAAATAATTATGCGACGTTTGATAAAATGTATTGAAACATCTCTGGTGAAGCCAACATTACAGATAAAAGAAACATCCAGTGGTAATAGTCTGACAAAAGTACAGTTTATTTAATCATGCACATTAATGTAAACACAATGAGAGAATTCATCACTTTCTATCCCTTCTGAAAGTTTGTAACATTATTTTCAGTGTTTTGTTTACATTTTAAATAAAATCTGATATGTAACACCCAAGAATGCAAAGACACATTCAATACGCTTAACAGTGGTGACTTGGAAAATAAGTTGACATCTTTTACTTAGTGTTCATTGTCATACTTTTACAAAGCACCAGATTGTTCTTACATACAAATTTAGACTTGAGTCATCTGAAATATCTTTTAAAGCAATGGAAACAAAACATTACAAATATGCTGTCTGCTGTAAAACATGCAAAGATTTTGTAAACATTTTCAGGGTCTTTACGGGGATCTAGTGCCATGCAGGTTGAAAGGGAAAAGGTTAGGTGCTAGGCTGGATCAGAGTTGACAGGTGGAAGGGTCCTTTGCTTGAAGTACTGAACAACTTGCTGGGGTAGTTCTGCTAGGACAGATTTAGCCAAAGTTTCTTTAGGAGCCTGAATAACAGAGGGAAAAATAGAGAGTTTTATTGCTATTTCATAAATGGCTGAGCAAAAATAAATAATCTGTAAAGGAATCTACAACGTGCATTGTGTCAAACATTAGTGTTCATTAACCATCTTTCAACATATAAAAACAGCCCATTTGGTTTTGGATAGAGGGAGCATTACTGCACCTCTAAGGGTTTGCTATAAATCAACTGCAAAACGTGAAGGTCTTAACTTTTTGCCTATCAATATATTTAGCTTTTAAGTGAGGGTCTGGAAGGACAAATGACGATGATATATCCTCGACTGCACTCATCAATGACACGCACACTGCTCTAACTAACGGTTTATCAGTTTATCAAAAAAATGACCCAACGTGCTGGAGTTATCAGTTTAACATCTTTTGTAAGAAGGGAACTGATTGCTGCCAACAGGAGCTGACTGGCTGATGGACAAATGGGAAAGAGCAACGAGGTGAAGCGTGAGTCACATTTGCCCAATTAACTCGAGCTGTTTGAGTTGAGCAATAGGTGAGAAAGTGAAAGGGTCAAATGAGCAGTTTAAATAAATAAAGGGAGGTTTCTGTGGGGAACCCCAGCTTGGATCCAAGGTGCACAAAACAGATTATTTTTTAATGCTGAGTAGCTACGTATGACTGCAGGAGGCAGAGATTCAGAACTTTTGAACATGGGAACTCTTCTGGGGCAGAGGTAACATATACTAGTGGGCTGGGTTGCTCCTGAACTGGAGGGGATGTAATATTTTGGTGGGCAGGTTAGTTAGTGCGACTTGGAAGGTTTAAACAGGAAACAGATTGAGCAGACGAGTGGCTTCATTCTTTTTAATTATAATTTTGCATTTGGCAACATTTCCAGATTAATATCATGAAAAGACTGATCAGCAGCTCAGCTACTGACATGAGGGTGATCTCTAACGTCACCCATTCCTTCTCTCCTGAGATGCTGCCTGACCTGCTGAGTTACTCCAGCATTTTGTGAATAAATTCCTTAGGGTGATCTCTGTTCAGTTGCTGTGAGGGGGATAGTTTCATTCTGGTAGCAGGTTATAGAAACTTACAAAATTCTTAAGGGGTTGGAGAGGCTAGATGCAGGAAGATTGTTCCCGATGTTGGGGAAGTCCAGAACAAGGGGTCACAGTTTAAGGATAAGGGGGAAGTCTTTTAGGACCGAGATGAGAACGTTTTTTTTCACACAGAGTGGTGAATCTGTGGAATTCTCTGCCACAGAAGGTAGTTGAGGCCAGTTCATTGGCTATATTTAAGAGGGAGTTAGATGTGGCCCTTGTGGCTAAAGGGATCAGGAGGTATGGAGAGAAGGCAGGTACGGGATACTGAGTTGGATGATCAGCCATGATCATATTGAATGGTGGTGCAGGCTCGAAGGGCCGAATGGCCTACTCCTGCACCTATTTTCTATGTTTATTGCTGTGGAAAAGATGCAAAATAGTGTGTTGGGGCACTGAAGCAGCCTGTTTGCCACTATTCTTCACTGCGACTAGCCCTGTTGTGGACCTGTTGACTCGGATCACGGCTTATTATTTATATTTTCATATTTTTCATATTTCAGATACAGCGCGGAAACAGGCCTTTTCGGCCCACCAAGTCCGCACCGCCCAGTGATCCCCGCACACTAACACTATTCTACACACACTAGGGACAATTTTTACATTTACCCAGTCAATTAACCTACATACCTGTATGTCTTTGGAGACGTACATCTGTACGTCTTTGGCTTGCATGCTATCATGAAACAAGGACAAGATGGAGGCTGAAGAGGAGTCAATATATTATCAAATTAGTTCAGCAAAGCCTCTGTCACGAAGATTCCTCTTCTTGCTTCCCTTTGCACCTTGTTCTTTGAAAATATACCAAGTAGTGGCGGAACTCAATGAGTCAGGCAGTATCTCTGGAGAACATGAATAGGCAATGTTTTGATTTGGGACCCTTCCTGATCCTGAACTGAGACACTGTCTATTCATGTCCTCCAGAGGTTGCTATCTGACCCACTGAGTTACTCCAGCATTTTGTGGGGTTTTTTGTAAACCAGCATCTGCACCAAGATTACCCTCACAATAAGCTGACACTGCAATTAATTGCTGGAAATCACAAGATGGCTGCCACACCATTATACGGACGGCAGACAGACAAGATGGCTGCCACACCATTATACGGACGGCAGACAGACAAGATGGCTGCCACACCATTATACGGACGGCAGACAGACAAGGCATTGCCACAGTTTGTGTTACCATTGCCCCATTGGTGAATCACCCAAATTAGCCCAAACTACCTATTGGCACAAAGAATGGGAGAAACTACACAACCAATGGTCTGAAGTTGAGGATCTGCCAAACAAGGGGAAGCCTGATGGGTTTGAGAGATTTGTAGACTCGAATTTTGTCATGAAATCAAGGGGCTTCTGCCTAACTAAATAACAGGCATGGCAGGAGATGCAAACAGAGGTCTCCTGAGGTGATCTGACACACATACACAGCAAGATTTCATATTTCCACAAAACATTCAACCCGTCGAGTCTGTGCTAGCTCATAAAACAATTGCATTTCCATCACCTATTTCTTCCCCTCCCCAACATTTGCATAAATTCTACCACCCACCTCCACGCGTGATCATTTACAGTGGGCCAATTAACTCACCAGCTCACAAGTCTTTGGGAAATAGGAGGAAACTGGAACATCTGGGAGGAACCCGCAAGGTCAAAGTGAAAACAGGAAAAGTGCAAACTCCACATAGTGCCTGACGTCAGGATCCAACCTGGGTCATTGGAGTTGTGAGACCAGTGCACAATACTGGCCCGTGCACAATACTGTACACATGACACTGGCTGCACAACTAATAAACTAGAGTGACTCATTTCATTGCTGTAAAAATATTTATTCCAGGACTAAGATTACCTGAGCTGAAAACAAAGAAATCTAATTGACCAACGTAGCCAAGGTGAGCCTGCAGGCAATCAAGGAGTTAATCGTCCATGTTGAAAATGTTACATGAACATTAAAATGATCAGTGTTGTGCAGTGCTGGAATTGAGGGCATTGGTGAGTGTAATATTTACCTTGGTGGCAGTGGATTTGCAGCTTAATATTGCTTTTGCTGACAGACAAGATAATCCTCCCTGAGGGGGGGTGAAGTGGGGGTCGTGTTTATGCAGCAGACATTCAGTATAGAGCGGCTGCAAAAGTAAAGACTTTTATACTGAACAATGCACATTTTCACACCGCAATTCTTTGCCAAATCAGAAAATGAAATGTAAATTTTCACGCTGCAATGAATTGTAACATCAGAGAACGTCAAAGCTTGCTTCTAATGTGCTGAGATATTAAAAAGAGCCACCTGAAGATGTTAACGCTGAAACATCTCCCCCTTTGCTGATGGCTCCAGGACTACATGCAACCAGCAGCACTTCTCTGTGTCTATCTGCAATGAGGTTTCACTGCTCTGCCAGGCAGTGAGATTTCACTCATTTTCCGCACAGATGAATAATTCTTAGCAATGATTGGGGACAGCAAATCTATTGCTCTCCAAGTCATAATCTTCCGCTATGAAGCGCTTGAGTAGGTTGGAAATGTAGATAATGGATTTAGGAGGGATTCTTCGAAGGAAAATGTCCTGCGTTGTTGAGGATGTTGCTATTGTCTTTTTGTCACTACCAACTGCCTGTCACTCTTTGAACCAAGCTCCAACTACAGTGCTCGGAATCAAAGTGAGGTTTTAAAATGTAGGAGAATAATTTAGTAAACTGTGCAAGGATGTTGAGAGGGTAGCTGTGTCAGAATTGTGGTTAGATTCTTGGCTTCCAGAGCAAATGAACATTAGTTTTGATCAATGTCACGTGCCATTGTCCTATATCTCTCTATCAGTCGCTGCTCCCCCTCTGTGAACATGCTCCCCTCTGTGAACATGCTCCCCCTCTGTGAACATGCTCCCCCTCTGTGAACATGCTCCCCCTCTGTGAACATGCTCCCCCTCTGTGAACATGCTCCCCCTCTGTGAACATGCTCCCCCTCTGTGAACATGCTCCCCCTCTGTGAACATGCTCCCCTCTGTGAACATGCTCCCCCTCTGTGAACATGCTCCCCCTCTGTGAACATGCTCCCCCTCTGTGAACATGCTCCCCCTCTGTGAACATGCTCCCCCTCTGTGAACATGCTCCCCCTCTGTGAACATGCTCCCCCTCTGTGAACAAGCTCCCCCTCTGTGAACAAGCTCCCCCTCTGTGAACATGCTCCCCCTCTGTGAACATGCTCCCCCTCTGTGAACAAGCTCCCCCTCTGTGAACATGCTCCCCCTCTGTGAACAAGCTCCCCCTCTGTGAACATGCTCCCCCTCTGTGAACATGCTCCCCCTCTGTGAACATGCTCCCCCTCTGTGAACATGCTCCCCCTCTGTGAACATGCTCCCCCTCTGTGAACATGCTCCCCCTCTGTGAACATGCTCCCCCTCTGTGAACATGCTCCCCCTCTGTGAACATGCTCCCCCTCTGTGAACATGCTCCCCCTCTGTGAACATGCTCCCCCTCTGTGAACATGCTCCCCCTCTGGGAACATGCTCCCCCTCTGTGAACATGCTCCCCCTCTGTGAACATGCTCCCCTCTGTGAACAAGCTCCCCTCTGTGAACATGCTCCCCTCTGTTCTCACTGCTCCCCTCTGTGAACATGCTCCCCCTCTGTGAACAAGCTCCCCTCTGTGAACATGCTCCCCCTCTGTGAACATGCTCCCCCTCTGTTCTCGCTGCTCCCACTCTGTACGTCACCCGTTCCTTCTCTCCAAGATGCTGCCTGACCTGCGGCGTTACTCCAGCATTTTGTGATACCTGTCTCTATCAGTCGTGCACCATCTCCTCTTTGTGTAGGAAGGAACCAGATGCTGGTTTAAATCAAAGATAGACACAAAATGCTGGAGTAACTCAGCGGGACAGGCAGCATCTCTGGCTGAAAAGGAATTCTCTCCAGAGATACTGCATGTCCCACTGAGTTACTCCAGCATTTTTGTGTCTATCCTCTTATCTTTCTTGATCTCTATCCTTTCCATTGTCCTGCCACTGGCATCCAGCAGCTCCTCAATATCTATGAATCATCGGCTACAGCTTCCCATGGCCACATTATCTCAGGCAGCCACTGCCCTGTGCTTGGAAGACAACTCCCCCTCAGAATATGCGAGAACACCAAACTGGAGGTTGTAACTATCAGAATAGAAACATAGCAACATAGAAAATAGGTGCAGGAGGAGGCCATTCGGCCCTTCGAGCCAGCACCGCCATTCGTTGTGATCATGGCTGACCGTCCACAATCAGTAACCCGTGCCTGCCTTCTCCCCATATCCCTTGATTCCACTAGCCCCTAGAGCTCTATCTAACTCTCTCTTAAATCCATCCAGTGATTTGGCCTCCACTGCCCTCTGTGGCAGAGAATTCCACAAATTCACAACTCTCTGGGTGAAAAAGTTTTTTCTCATCTCAGTTTTAAATGGCCTCCCCTTTATTCTAAGACTGTGGCCCTTGGTTCTGGACTCCCCCAACATTGAAAACATTTTTCCTGCACCTAGCATGTCCAGTCCTTTTATCATTTTATACATCTCTATAAGATCCCCTCTCATCCTTCTAAACTCCAGTGAATACAACCCCAGTCTTCCCAATCTTTCCTCATATGTCAGTCCCACCATCCCAGGGATCAATCTCGTGAACCGACGCTGCACTGCCTCAATTACAAGGATGTCCTTCCTCAAATAAGGAGACCAAAACTGTACACAATACTCTAGATGTGGTCTTACCAGGGCCCTATACAACTGCAGAAGAACCTCTTTACTCCTATACTGAAATCCTCTTTTTATGAAGGCCAACATTCCATTAGCTTTCTTCACTGCCTGCTGTACCTGCACGCCAACTTTCAGTGACTGGTGTACAAGGACACCCAGGTCTCGCTGCACTTCCCCCTTACTTAACCTGACGCCATTGAGATAATAATTTGCCTCCTTGTTTTTGCCGCCAAAGTGGATAACCTCACATTTATCTACATTATACTGCATCTGCCACGCATCTGCCCACTCACTCAACCTGTCCAGGTCACCCTGCAACCTCCTAACATCCTCTTCACAGTTCACATTGCCACTCAGCTTTGTGTCATCCGCAAACTTTTAGTGTTGCTTCTAATTCCCCCTTCCAAATCATTAATATATATGGTAAACAGTTGCGGCCCCAACACCGAGCCTTGCGGCACTCCACTCGCCACTGCCTGCCATTCTGAAAAGGACCCGTTTACTCCTACACTTTGCTTCCTGTCTGCCAACCAATTCTCTATCCATGTCAACACCCTACCCCCAATACCATGTGCTCTAATTTTAGTTACCAATCTCCCATGTGGAACCTTATCAAAGGCTTTCTGAAAGTCTAGATACACTACATCCACTGGCTCCCCTTCATCTATTTTACTTGTCACGTCCTCAAAAAATTCCAGAAGATTAGTCAAGCATGATTTCCTTTTCATAAATCCACGCTGACTTGGACTTATCCTTTTACTGCTATCCAAAAGCACCATTATTACCTCTTTAATAATTGACTCCAGCATCTTTCCCACCACCGAAGTCAGGCTAACTGGTCTGTAATTCCCCATTTTGTCTCTCGCTCCTTTCTTGAAAAGGTCAAGCTGTTGATGTGGTCTATTTATTCTTTCAGAAGGCTCTCTATCTCCCTCTCTCTCTTTCAAATATTTCTCTAGCTCCACTTTAAATATTTCTAATGATCTGGTTTCTACCATCCTCGGGGACAGTTTAAGATGCTCATTGCCCTCTGAGAGAAGGCAAGAGATTTCTGCTTGTTCATAATCATTGTTGTTGGGCAGAGCTCCAGACGTCCGAGACAGGCACTCAGCTCCATCAGCACAGCATCGCCACTTATCCCCATGGCTCATGACTGGTCAAAGTGGAGCAATAACATTGAGGGAAGTTACTGCAAACCCCGAGACCTGGCACCAGGGGCACTGACATGATAAAGCATGCCTCCCTACAGGTGGTAAATCACCCACATGCCTGCCCTGAACAACAACATATTTTGCATTCCATAACTGGAACAATTCAGGACAGTGAAAATTCTCAAAGATTGTTCTTATTGTACTTGTTTGAATGAGGATTTAACAAACAAACAGATTATCAATCATCATAATGAGAATACATGGCAGATGGGACACGTTTAACAGCAAATTACATCAGCTATTATCATCTCAATGGAACTGAGAAACAAAACAATGAAGAGGGCAATTTGGACTTTAAATGCAACACACTTCACATGGAGCGGCACACAGACTGGCCCATGTTCTGAACTAAACAGAATAGCATCATTGACCGGAGTGCTTAAAAACATCATTCAAAGAGGAGCACAGCACAGAAGAGGGGAGGCAGTCACAATCATGGGAAATGAAAGCACTTCATTTGTACCACATGAGTATGATATATTCTGAAACTTGTCACATAATAACACTAGTGTAAAGATGCGTTGCCATGAGTTATCATTCAGTTTGAGACTGTTCAAATTACCATAATTTATACTGACGCCTATAATAGACATCCAACAATTAATTTGACATTTACAATGCTGACAACATGCTCTCAGACATTACAGGAAATGACTCATTATTGTACAGATATCTTTGAATAAATCAGAATAAGAACATGAATTTAATAATGCAAGTATGATGGCAATATTTTACGTAGTTTTTTTAAATAAACTGTGTACATAACTCTAGGAGATTATAACCAACCTATTTTGTCTTACATAAAGAGTTTTAGCATCAGAATGTTCTTCCCGTAACATCACAGTTTCTGGCACGGACACAACCTTTCACTACTGCTTTCCTCAGTCCCACTTGTTAGTTCTATGTAGCCTTTAGGTGGCAAGGTGAATAGTAACCTATGTACTGAAAAAAGAGTGCAAGACTGCGAGAGTGTGGCCCAAACACAAATGCAGTTTGACCTGGTGTAAAGTGGCCTGGACACAGTTGCAGTGAAACTCTACTGCAGTATGACCCATACACTTATGCAGCATAATTCAGGCATCAGTGCAGCCTGACCTGCACTCTGGTGCAGTGTGGCTCATGCATTGGTGTAGAGTGACATGTTTAATGAAGCCGTATAATCCATATAATGGTGTGACTCGCATACTCATGGACTGCACCAGATGCAGTATAATCTCTATAACAGCATTATTTAATCTATGCACTGGTATGTGGAGGCCTGACACACTAGTGCAGTGCAACACACTCACACAGTAGTGTAACACATGCACTCATGCAGTAAGCCTTGTCCACAGGAACAGTATAACCTGTGTGTTAGGTTGGTGTGATGCAGAATGGCTCAGGATGAGTTGTGTACTGACGCTGAGAGATAAGGGAAACATCAGGAAAATGTCCCAAGGAAAGTTAAGAGAAAAGAAACAATTGGAATAATATAAGGCTGTGCTTAATAAGTTAAAAAAATTGAAGCAGACTAGAATTTTAGACTCCCTCTGTTAGCAGGTATGACGGAGATTGTGGGATGTATTTCATAGATGCATCAAAAACCAAGATGGAACGTTTGTTTCTGCTTCAGGTATAAAATAGACATAGAGAGACTTACACTGCGGAATTCCCGGAATGGTACAAACTGTACGATGTCTCGCGTGGCTTCCTCCCCAGTGTAAGATCGGAGAACGCGATTGTCTCCATCCAGGAACTCCATGGCAGCAAAGTCGGCATTTCCAACCCCGACGATGATGATGGACATGGGCAGTTTGGCGGCCTGCACAATGGCATGCCTGGTCTCATCCATGTCACTGATAACGCCGTCTGTTATAATCAGCAGGATGAAGTATTGCTGTAAATCAACACAGAAAGTAAGACTACTTCAGTGCTGATCTATCGAAGTATCAATAATAATTGAATATAAAATTGTACAAAAGGTCATGTGATAGGAGTAAAATTAGGCCATTCGGCCCATCAAGTCTATTCCTCCACTCAATCACGGCTGATCTATCTCTCCCTCCTAACCCCATTCTCCTGCCTTCTCCTCATAACCTCTGACACCCACACTAATCAAGAATGAGGGGAAAATCTCTAAGGATCAGATGCTGAGTCAACAGTTTGGGATCAAACGTAGACCCATGTATTTTTAAATTTATTTAAATTCTATTTAGTTTTGTACTTATTTTAATTAAATGTAAAAATTGTTTGCCCCATGTATCCATGTACAAAGTTGGAAAACAAAAGTACAAAACATGCAAAACTTAAAGAACTTTTGAAGAACATCCAAAGCTTCTCTCACAATAACATTGCTTCATTAAATAATGTGAAAAGGATCATTGTAACGGAGAAATAAGGGTTAATGTGATGCAAAAACTTGCTCTAAATTCTAGACATGAAATATACATTCAATAAAATCAAAAGAACATCTGAAAGTAATTTGTCATTTAAACTGTATGTGTTTGTTAAATAAAAACAGTTTTATTCATCTTAGTACTGAAGGACTATTGTTCCTACTAGCTCTTGGGTATAAATGCCAGTAAATACAGGTTTATTAGTCAATGGTCTCTCATTATTCAGACTTCGTGACTTGCATAATTTTACTTGTTGGATTGATGACAGGAACAGGCAGGCGACTTGAAAATACAATGAGAAATCCATCAATGTTGTAAACATTCCTATTGCACTTCTGATTGTCTGTTGGAGAAGGAGGTGTCAACTCCAGCAAGTCCGAGGAT
This sequence comes from Rhinoraja longicauda, assembly GCF_053455715.1. Taxonomy (NCBI): domain Eukaryota; kingdom Metazoa; phylum Chordata; class Chondrichthyes; order Rajiformes; family Arhynchobatidae; genus Rhinoraja; species Rhinoraja longicauda. The sequence continues at coordinate 219,360 of NC_135958.1, read as the reverse complement.
CACTTTCCATCTGGCCTCAACTACTGGATCAGTAGCCACAGTATTACTGCTGCATTTAGTCCTGGAACTCACAGTTCAACAGTATTATCGGGCACCATCCTTAGAAGCATTACATCGGCTCAAGTAAGCAGCTGTCTTCTCAAGAGCAGTTCAGGATGGGTGATAAAAGCTGTATTGATTGTAATCGTATTGTCTTTCTGCTGACTGGATTGCACACAACAAAAGCTTTTCACCGTACCTAGGTGCACGTGACAATAAACTAAACTGAAACTTTGGCAGTCACCTGGATCCCCGAAGTGAATAAAAGTAATCACGAGGCGCTAGCCCTTGCCTCGGGAGATGGAAATGTGGCTCCAATGTCCTGTTCCTGAGTCAAGTTTGTTGGTTCAGCATTTTGCTGGTTGGGGGGGGGGGGGGGGTGGGGGGGGGGGGGGTGGTGGGGGGGGGGAGTGAGGGTGGTGTTGGAAAGTGCAAGCAAAAACCAGATGTATACATATATTTATTTTTGTGTTTCTGCCGAAAGTGGAAATGTTTAAGTTCCTATACGTTACTTTGAGAGAACATTTCCATCAATTGGACAAGAGAAAACAGTGACGTGTATCAGCCACATTAAAAGCTTTGAAGAAATTTTAAGGGTCTTTAATTGTGAAAGAAATCTTAACTCGGCATCCAGACAGGTTTGTAACGAGGTTCGACACAAAAACGCTGGAGTAACTCAGCGGGACTGGCGGCATCTCTCGACTCTTCTTTCGTATGTCAACTACAACAATCAAAAGTGGCAAATGGTGAGGTAAGTCTGTAATTGAGGGTTATAAAGTTGGGTTAGTGGGCAGGGAGGTCCCGTCAAAGCACATTCCCTGAGGACATGTTTGTTGGTCTGTATGTGGCCACAAGGACAGAGGTCGGTGTCTGCAATGCCCCATCTTTTCATGCTGGCTGTGGTAACCAGCACCAGTTTGTGGCCTGTTCAGTTGAACCCAGGCCTTCTTGCGGAGGTTGTTGCCTGGAGGGTGTGGTGACCAGGTCTCAAAGTATGGCTAGAGTCCTTCCGGGACAGCTAGTGCTGCATTGCTCACTGCATCCAGGATCTCCATGTGTAGGTGCAGAGACTTCTGTGAGCACAACCAGCACGGGGCCTCCTTCTGATAAAGGATGTTGTGCAGAGGGTGATCAGGCTGAGCAGCTATCTGATGCACTCGTCCACAGATGTCATCACCATAGGCTCGGGGTGGTTGATAGCTATCAGGCTGAGCAGCTAGTTGATGCAGCCCTCCACAGATGTCATCACCAGGGGTGGTTGAATCCCAGAAAGAAATGGTGAATGACTCAGTGAGGAGCAGCAGATGCAGCCTGAGATGATCCTCGTTGCTCCATGTAGGGGCACACGCAGTCTGTGGGTGTAAGTGCTTTGTCCATACAGCACTTTGTTTTTTGTTCAAGATTCGAGACGCCTGTGTTTCCAATAGAATTAATGTTTCGGACTTCAGGCTTCCAACATCCACAGACGTTTCATTTTGGAAGTAGAAGACAGCGATGTTTATGATGGGATTTCCAACGCTAAAGGTTTGAAACCACAGGTACCAATAGTGAGGCAAAGGAAATCAAGGATTCAGAAGAGTACACAAGCACTTTACTGGTATAAATAATATATGGTCTTTTGAGACCATCTACATTTTCACATTAGAATCTGTAATTCATTGCGGTAGAGTTGGAATATTCGACAAAAACTGCAGACAATTTCTCACCATAAGTTCCAAGTATGTTATTTACATGATATGGCAAATTCTAAAGCAAAATTCCACATATTAAATATTAAGTACACCAGCAATATCTGGGGTTATTAAGTATTTCAGTCAATTTGTCACAGAGGAGCAATCCTTTTGAACTGCATTGCTATTGATTGGTTCAATATTGAATCTGCTACACTGCACATTATGTCTGGCCTGGTGCTTTGGTAGAAGAGTACTGTAATAATCCCGCAGCTCCATGCCCTTCCCTTGTCTTGCATCAAGCCACAAGTGTTCTGTTTGATCATGTTCTCAACTACTTGTTTTCAGTGTGACCAGAGATTTCCTTGATAAAATTCCTTCTTGTTCACTGTTAACTTAAGCAGTGCCACAGTGCCCATAAAATTAATAGAGGAACAGTGATGATAGTCTGTCGGAACCTTTCTCCAATCAGAGACAGGGAAAACAAGAGGACATAGGTCTAGGGTGAGAGGGAAGAGATTGCAATGGGATATAAGGGGCAATTTTCTCACCAAGAGAGTTGGGTCGCTAATTGCATTTAGGGTTTAAGATTTACAATATGAGTTCCACTCTTCCTTGGTCATCGGTTGCCAGCCCTGAATTGTTCTGGCCTATTCCTGCTTCTGGTCTGCCCCCCACCACCTCACCCTTCCTCCTCTACTGGCCTATTCCTGCTTCTGGTCAGCCCCCCACCACCTCACCCTTCCTCCTCTACTGGCCTATTCCTGCTTCTGGTCTGCCCCCCACCACCTCACCCTTCCTCCTCTACTGGCCTATTCCTGCTTCTGGTCTGCCCCCCACCACCTCACCCTTCCTCCTCTACTTTCTCTGAAGAACACTGAAAAAGGGTCTCGACCCGAAACGTCACGAGAACCGAAACTTCTCTCCAGGGTCGCTACCTGTCCCGCTGAGTTACTGCAGCTTTTTGTGTCTATCTTCACCGCTGCTTTCAGTCTGATGAAGGGCTCCGTCCCGATACGTTACCCATACTTTTTCTCTGGAGATGCTGCCTGACCCGCGGAGTTACTCCAGCATTTTGTGTCTATCTTTCCCAGAGTCAAGGTCCTCCAACGGAAACTAGCTGTGTAGTACCTTTGACCCACCCCACACACTGCAGCCCACCATGGCCACTGGAAAGCAAATTGCACCGAGGAACATGAGGGTGAATAAGATGGAGATACGAGATGCAGAGCGCTACTTTGCAAAGCTGCGGGTAGAAACATAGAAACATAGAAAATAGGTGCAGGAGGAGGCCATTCGGCCCTTAGAGCCAGCACCGCCATTCATTGTGATCGCGGCTGATCGTCTACAATCAGTAACCCGTGCCTGCCTTCTCCCCATATCCCTTGATTCCACTAGCCCCTAGAGCTCTATCTAACTCTCTCTTAAATCCATCCAGTGAATTGGCCTCTGTGGCAGAGAATTCCACAAATTCACAACTCTCTGGGAGAAAAAGTTTTTTCTCACCTCAGTTTTAAATGGCCTCCGCCTTTATTCTAAGACTATGGCCCCTGGTTCTGGACTCGCCCAACATTGGGAACATTTTTCCTGCATCTAGCTTGTCCAGTCCTTTTATAATTTTATATGTTTCTATAAGATAGACAATAGACAATAGGTGCAGGAGTAGGCCATTTGGCCCTTCGAGCCAGCACCACCATTCAATGTGATCATGGCTGATCATTCTCAATCAGTACCCCGTTCCTGCCTTCTCCCCATACCCCCTGACTCTGCTATCCTTAAGAGCTCTATCTAGCTCTCTCTTGAATGCATTCAGAGAATTGGCCTCCACTGCCTTCTGAGGCAAAGAATTCCACAGATTTACAACTCTCTGACTGATCCCCACTCATCCTTTCCTCATATGTCAGTTCCGCCATCCCAGGGATCAATCTCGTGAACCTACGCTGCACTGCCTCAATTACAAGGATGTCCTTTCTCAAATTAGGAGACCACAACTGTGCACAATACTCCAGATGTGGTCTTACCAGGGCCCTATACAACTGCAGAAGAACCTCTTTACTCCTATACTGAAATCCTCTTGTTATGAAGGCCAACATTCCATTAGCTTTCTTCACTGCCTGCTGTACCTGCACGCCAACTTTCAGTGACTGGTGTACAAGGACACCCAGGTCTCGCTGCACCTCCCCCTTATCTAACCTAACACCATTGAGATAATAATCTGCTTCCTTGTTTCTGCCGCCAAAGTGGATAACCTCACATTTATCTATATTATACTGCATCTGCCACGCATCTGCCCACTCACTCAACCTGTCCAGGTCACCCTGCAACCTCATAACATCCTCTTCACAGTTTACACTGCCACCCAGCTTTGTGTCATCCGCAAACTTGCTAGTGTTGCTTCCAATTCCCTCTTCCAAATCATTAATATATATGGTAAACAGTTGCGGCCCCAACACCGAGCCTTGCGGCACCCCACTCGCAACTGCCTGCCATCCATTTTACTTGTCACATCCTCAAGAAATTCCAGAAGATTAGTCAAGCATGATTTCCCTTTCATAAATCCATGCTGACTTGGACTTATCCTTTTACTGCTATCCAAATGCACCGTTATTACCTCTTTAATAATTGACTCCAGCATCTTCTCCACCACCGATGTCAGGCTAACTGGTCTGTAATTCCCCGTTTTCTCTCTCGCTCCTATAGGCCCCCAAACAGTAGCCTCGACATAGGGTGCAAGTTGAATCAGGAGATAAAATTGGCGTGTCAAAAATGTAATGCTACGGTGGTTATGGGAGATTTCAACATGCAGGTAGACTGGGAAAATCAGGTTGGAAATGGACCCCAGGAAAGAGAGTTTGTAGAGTGCCTTCGAGATGGATTCTTAGAACAGCTTGTACTGGAGCCTACCAGGGAGAAGGCAATTCTGGATTTAGTGTTGTGTAATGATCCTGATCTGATAAGGGGACTAGAGGTAAAAGAGCCATTAGGAGGCAGTGATCACAACATGATAAGTTTTACTCTGCAAATGGAAAGGCAGAAGGGAAAATCGGAAGTGTCGGTATTACAGTATAGCAAAGGGGATTACAGAGGCATGAGGCAGGAGCTGGCCAAAATTGATTGGAAGGAGGCCCTAGCAGGGAAGACGGTAGAACAGCAATGGCAGGTATTCCTGGGAATAATGCAGAGGTTGCAGGATCAATTTATTCCAAAGAGGTGGAAAGACTCTAAGGGGAGTAAGAGACACCTGTGGCTGACAAGGGAAGTCAGGGACAGCATAAAAATTAAGGAGAGGAAGTATAACATAGCAAAGAAGAGTGGGAAGACAGAGGATTGGGACTCTTTTAAAGAGCAACAAAAGTTAACTAAAAAGGCAATACGGGGAGAAAAGATGAGGTACGAGGGTAAACTAGCCAATAATATAAAGGAGGATAGCAAAAGTTTTTTTAGGTACGTGAAGAGGAAAAAAATAGTCACGGCAAATGTGGGTCCCTTGAAGACAGAAGCAGGGGAATTTATTATGGGGAACAAAGAAATGGCAGACGAGTTAAACCGTTACTTTGGATCTGTCTTCACTGAGGAAGATACACACAATCTCCCAAATGTTCTAGGGGCCGGAGAACCTAGGGTGATGGAGGAACTGAAGGAAATCCACATTAGGCAGGAAATGGTTTTGGGTAGACTGATGGGACTGAAGGCTGATAAATCCCCAGGGCCTGATGGTCTGCATCCCAGAGTACTTAAGGAGGTGGCTCTAGAAATAGTGGAAGCATTGGAGATCATTTTTCAATGTTCTATAGATTCAGGATCAGTTCCTGTGGATTGGAGGATAGCAAATGTTATCCCACTTTTTAAGAAAGGAGGGAGAGAGAAAACGGGTAATTATAGACCAGTTAGTCTGACATCAGTGGTGGGGAAGATGCTGGAGTCAATTATAAAAGACGAAATTGCTGAGCATTTGGATAGCAGTAACGGGATCATTCCGAGTCAGCATGGATTTACGAAGGGGAAATCATGCTTGACAAATCTACTGGAATTTTTTGAGGATGTAACTAGGAAAATTGACAAGGGAGAGTCAGTGGATGTGGTGTACCTCGACTTTCAGAAAGCCTTCGACAAGGTCCCACATAGGAGATTAGTGGGCAAAATTAGGGCACATGGTATTGGGGGTAGGGTACTGACATGGATAGAAAATTGGTTGACAGACAGAAAGCAAAGAGTGGGGATAAATGGGTCCCTTTCGGAATGGCAGGCAGTGACCAGTGGGGTACCGCAAGGTTCGGTGCTGGGACCCCAGCTATTTACGATATACATTAATGACTTAGACGAAGGGATTAAAAGTACCATTAGCAAATTTGCAGATGTTACTAAGTTGGGGGGTAGTGTGAATTGTGAGGAAGATGCAATAAGGCTGCAGGGTGACTTGGACAGGTTGTGTGAGTGGGCGGATACATGGCAGATGCAGTTTAATGTAGATAAGTGTGAGGTTATTCACTTTGGAAGTAAGAATAGAAAGGCAGATTATTATCTGAATGGTGTCAAGTTAGGAGGAGGGGGCGTTCAACGAGATCTGGGTGTCCTAGTGCATCAGTCAATGAAAGGAAGCATGCAGGTTCAGCAGGCAGTGAAGAAAGCCAATGGAATGTTGGCCTTCGTAACAAGAGGAGTTGAGTATAGGAGCAAAGAGGTCCTTCTACAGTTGTACCGGGCCCTGGTGAGACCGCACCTGGAGTACTGTGTGCAGTTTTGGTCTCCGAATTTGAGGAAGGATATTCTTGCTATGGAGGGCGTGCAGCGTAGGTTCACTAGGTTAATTCCCGGAATGGCGGGACTGTCGTATGTTGAAAGGCTGGAGCGATTGGGCTTGTATACACTGGAATTTAGAAGGATGAGGGGGGATCTTATTGAAACATATAAGATAATTAGGGGATTGGACACATTAGAGGCAGATAACATGTTCCCAATGTTGGGGGAGTCCAGAACAAGGGGCCACAGTTTGAGAATAAGGGGTAGGCCATTTAGAACGGAGATGAGGAAGAACTTTTTCAGTCAGAGGGTGGTGAAGGTGTGGAATTCTCTGCCTCAGAAGGCAGTGGAGGCCAGTTCGTTGGATGCTTTCAAGAGAGAGCTGGATAGAGCTCTTAAGGATAGCGGAGTGAGGGGGTATGGGGAGAAGGCAGGAACGGGGTACTGATTGAGAGTGATCAGCCATGATCGCATTGAATGGCGGTGCTGGCTCGAAGGGCTGAATGGCCTACTCCTGCACCTATTGTCTATTGTCTATTGTCCTTTCTTGAAAAGTGGGATAACATTAGCTATCCTCCAATCCACAGGAACTGATCCTGAATCTATTGAACATTGGAAAATTATCACCAATGCGTCCACTATTTCTAGAACCAACTCCCTGAGGACCCTGGGATGCAGACCATCAGGCCCAAGGGATTTATCATCCTTCAGTCCCATTAGTCTACCCAATACTATTTCTTGCCTAATGAAATTTTCTTTCAGTTCCTCTACCCCTCTAGATCCTCTGTCCTCTAGTACATCTCCCAAACCACACCCATCATTCCTTTCTGACTTCTCTGACTTTCTGACCCAGTTCTGTTCTCTCTCCCCCTCAATCCTCCTCCTCGGTGATTTCAACATCCACATGGACTCATGGACTAGGAAAATTGACAAGGGAGAGTCAGTGGATGTGGTGTACCTCGACTTTCAGAAAGCCTTCGACAAGGTCCCACATAGGAGATTAGTGGGCAAAATTAGGGCACATGGTATTGGGGGTAGGGTACTGACATGGATAGAAAATTGGTTAACAGACAGAAAGCAAAGAGTGGGGATAAATGGGTCCCTTTCGGAATGGCAGGCAGTGACCAGTGGGGTACCGCAAGGTTCGGTGCTGGGACCCCAGCTATTTACGATATACATTAATGACTTAGACGAAGGGATTAAAAGTACCATTAGCAAATTTGCAGATGATACTAAGTTGGGGGGTAGTGTGAATTGTGAGGAAGATGCAATAAGGCTGCAGGGTGACCTGGACAGGTTGTGTGAGTGGGCGGATACATGGCAGATGCAGTTTAATGTAGATAAGTGTGAGGTTATTCACTTTGGAAGTAAGAATAGAAAGGCAGATTATTATCTGAATGGTGTCAAGTTAAGAGGAGGGGGAGTGCAACGAGATCTGGGTGTCCTAGTGCATCAGTCAATGAAAGGAAGCATGCAGGTTCAGCAGGCAGTGAAGAAAGCCAATGGAATGTTGGCCTTCGTAACAAGAGGAGTTGAGTATAGGAGCAAAGAGGTCCTTCTACAGTTGTACCGGGCCCTGGTGAGACCGCACCTGGAGTACTGTGTGCAGTTTTGGTCTCCAAATTTGAGGAAGGATATTCTTGCTATGGAGGGCGTGCAGCGTAGGTTCACTAGATTAATTCCCGGAATGGCGGGACTGTCGTATGTTGAAAGGCTGGAGCGATTGGGCTTGTATACACTGGAATTTAGAAGGATGAGGGGGGATCTTATTGAAACATATAAGATAATTAGGGGATTGGACACATTAGAGGCAGATAACATGTTCCCAATGTTGGGGGAGTCCAGAACAAGGGGCCACAGTTTGAAAATAAGGGGTAGGCCATTTAGAACGGAGATGAGGAAGAACTTTTTCAGTCAGAGGGTGGTGAAGGTGTGGAATTCTCTGCCTCAGAAGGCAGTGGAGGCCAGTTCGTTGGATGCTTTCAAGAGAGAGCTGGATAGAGCTCTTAAGGATAGCGGAGTGAGGGGGTATGGGGAGAAGGCAGGAACGGGGTACTGATTGATAGTGATCAGCCATGATCGCATTGAATGGCGGTGCTGGCTCGAAGGGCTGAATGGCCTACTCCTGCACCTATTGTCTATTGTCTATTGTCTATTGACTCCACTGACTCCACAATAACCGCTGACTTCACTGAAATACTCAACTGCTTTAACCTCACTCAACACGTAAATTTTCCCACCCATAACCGTGGGCACATTCTGGACCTTGTCTGCTCCACTGGACTAAATCTACATCACCTCTCTGGCTCCGACCCCACCCTCTCTGATCACTTAGCCATCACCATGTCCGTCAACATTCCCACCCCAGCTCCAAAGCAAAAACGCAAAATAAACTTCCGCAAGCTGAACTCTGTTTCACCTACCTCGCTCTCATCCTCCCTCTCTGAAATAATGTCCGCCTCTCCCTTCGTTGACCTCCACAGCCCCTCTGACCTCACTGACTACTACAACCGCACTCTCTCCTCCTGCCTCGACCAGCTTGCACCTATAAAAACCAAAACAGTTTCCTTCACCCACTCTGCTCCCTGGTTTACCCCTGAACTCCGCGTGATGAAAACTCATGCCCGTCAACTTGAAAGACTCCGCAACAAAACAGGTCTCACAATTCACTCCCAAGCCTACAAAGACCACATACAGCACTATAAAGATGCCCTCTCCCATGCCCACTCCACCTACTACTCTCAAATAATTCACTCTGGCTCCGGAAACCCCAAAACACTCTTCTCTACAATAAACAAACTCCTCAGCCCCCTGGACACCATCTCCCAATCATTCACAGTTGACAAATGCACCACTTTCCTTTCATTCTTCCAAAGCAAAATAGACAACATCTACAGCACCTTAACCACCAACGCACCTGCTCCCCCTCAAACCACCTGCCCCCCCTTATCCTGTCAGCCCCTGCCTCAGTTCTCCCCAATCTCCACCACCGACCTCTCTGACCTCTTCACAGGAATAAAAACTGCCACCTGCTCTCTGGACCCCATCCCCTCCAGCTTTGTCAAGGCCTGCCTTCCTGCTCTCTCTCCACTTATCACTGCAACAATAAACTCCTCCCTGTCCACTGGCATCGTCCCGCCATCCCTCAAAATCGCTGCTGTCACCCCCATTCTGAAAAAACCTGGTCTAAACCCTGACACCCCAAACAACTTCAGACCAATCTCCAACCTACCCTTTCTGTCCAAAGTTTTGGAACGTGCTGTAGCTTCCCAACTAAAATACCACCTCTCTACCAATAACCTGTATGAAACTTTCCAATCCGGATTCCGCTCAAACCACTGTACTGAAACTGCGCTCCTCAAAATCACAAACGACATTCTCCTCTCCTCCGACGCTGGCAACCTCAACATCCTCATCCTACTTGACCTCAGCGCCGCCTTTGACACCATAAATCACTCCATTCTCCTCACCCGACTTGAAACCTCCCTTAACATCACCGGCACAGCCCTATCCTGGTTTAAATCTTACCTCTCTGACAGACACTAGTTCATCTCCATTAACAACTGTAAATCCCCCACCGCTCCTCTCCCCCAAGGTGTCCCCCAAGGCTCAGTCCTTGGCCCCCTCCTCTTCATCCTCTACCTGTTCCCCCTTGGTCAATTAATCCGCCGTCATGGTCTCAACTTCCACTGCTTCGCCGATGATATCCAGCTCCTCATCTCCACCAAGTCAATCTCCTCCACCACACACTCTACACTGACAAACTGCATTACTGAAATAAAATCTTGGCTTCAATCAAACTTCCTCAAACTCAATTGCAACAAATCTGAAATCATCATCATTGGTCCAAAAATGCTCACCAAATCCACCCAAAACTTCATCCTCAACATTGATGGTCTCCCAGTATCCACCTCACCTCACATCCGGAATCTTGGAATCATCCTTGATCAAACCCTCTCCTTCGACAAACACATCAAACACATCACAAAGACAGCCTTCTTCCACCTCAAAAACATTGCCCGTCTCCGTCCATCCCTCTCCTCCACAGCTGCAGAAACCCTCATCCACGCCTTCATCACCTCCCGTCTGGACTACTGCAACAGCCTCCTCTATGGCGCACCCTCAAAAATCATCAATAAACTTCAATACATTCAAAACTCCGCTGCCCGTCTACTCACACACACCTCGATCCGTGACCATATCACCCCCGTCCTTTATAAACTCCACTGGCTCCCCATCCCCCAGAGAATCCAGTACAAAATCCTCCTCATAACCTACAAAGCCCTCCATAACCTGGCCCCATCCTACCTGACCGACCTCCTCCACAGGCACACTCCCACCTGCACCCTCCGCTCTGCCGCTGCCAATCTCCTATCCCCCCACATCCGGACTAAACTCAGATCCTGGGGGGACAGGGCTTTCTCCATCGCTGCTCCCACCCTATGGAACTCACTACCCCAAACCGTTAGAGACTCCCCCACACTCACCACATTCAAAACATCGCTGAAGTCTCACCTGTTCAGTACTGCCTTCAACCACTGAAGGTCACCTCACCTACGGTCTCCTTTCTCTGTTCATTTATTTATTTACTTATTTATCTATTTATTAATTTCCCTATGTTCTCAAAATCTCTGTAAAGCGTCTTTGAGTATATGAAAAGCGCTATATAAATAAAATGTATTATTATTATTATTATTATCTGGGAGATTGTTTGTGTCTTCCTTAGTGAAGACAGATCCGAAGTACCTGTTCAACTCTTCTGCCATTTCCTTGTTACCCATAATAATTTCACCTGTGTCTGCCTTCAAGGGACCCACATTTGACTTTGCTACTTTTTTTCTCTTAACATATCGAAAGAAACTTTTACTGTCCTTCTTTATATTCTTGGCCAGCTTCCCCTTGTACTTCATCTTTTCAGCCCGTATTGCCCGTTTTGTTACCTTCTGTTGTCCTATGAAAGTTTCCCAATCCTCTGGCTTCCCGCTACTCTTTGCTGTGTCATACATCTTTTCTTTTAGTTTTATTCCATCCCTAACTTCCCTTGTCAGCCACGGTTGCCTCCTACTCCCCTTAGAATCTTTCTTCCTTTTTGGAATGAATTGATCCTGCGTCTTCCGGATTATGCCCAGAAATTCCTGCCATTGCTGTTCCACCGTCATTCCTGCTAGGATCCCTTTCCAGTCGACCTTGGCCAGCTCCTCTCTCATGCCTTCATAGTCCCCTTTGTTCAACTGCAACATTGACACTTCCAATTTAACCTTCTCCTTCTCAAATTGTAGATTAAAACTAATCATATTATGATCACTACCTCCAAGTGGTTCCTTTACCTCGAGTTCTCTTATCAAATCTGGTTCATTGGACAACACTAAATCCAGAATTGCCTTTTCTCTGGTAGGCTCCATTACAAGCTGCTCTAGGAATCCATCTCGGAGGCACTCTACAAACTCTCCTTCTTGGGGTCCAGAACCAACCTGATTTTCCCAGTCTACCTGCATATTGAAATCCCCCATCACCACAGTGGCAATACCTTTCCTACATGCCAGTTTTAACTCCTGCTGCATCTTACACCCTACATCCGGGCTACTATTTGGGGGTCTGTAGATAGCACCAATTAGTGTCTTCTTGCCTTTACAATTCCTCAACTCAATCCACAGTGACTCTACCTCGTCAGTCCCTATGTCACCCTCACAAGGGACTGAATTTCATCCCTCACCAGCAGAGCTACTCCACAGCCTCTGCCCACCTGCCTGTCCTTTCTATAGGACGTATAACCCTGAATATTAAGTTCCCAGGCCCGATCCTCCTGCAGCCACGTCTCTGTAATCCCCACAATGTCATATCCACAAACGTCTAACTGAGCCTCAAGCTCACCTACTTTACTTCTTATACTTTGCACATTCATATCCAATACTTTTAATTCCTTACTCATCTCACCTTTCACATCGATCCCTATTACACTTGGCCATTCCCTCCTATCCCTTTGTGAGCTTTCTTTCCCGTTAATTCTGGGGTCATTAACTATCCCTTTACTCTCTTTCCCTTTAACTCCGGGAAGGAGGCATAGAATCTAATTGCTAAGTTTTCCTCTTCCAGAATGTTATTTAAGTGAATGATTGTTTGTCCAGGCTGCCTTCTGGCCAGCAGGTTACAGCGTAATCCTCTGGGGTCGATTCTGTGAAGAACAGACTGTCCTTTCTGAATGGACGATTTAATAGTTTGTACATCCTTTTGTCTATTGTGCCACCAAGTGGCACACTGAGCCTCCGGACTATTTACGCAGCAGTTATTTTAAACAGGAAAGGTTTAAGGAGCACATAACACATCATAATTGTGGACAATCAGACGACAGAGTGAGTGAAGCTGTTGTAGATGGTCCTACACTGCACTGCCATGATGGCAAGGAGCCAAAGTCAATTAACATTTGAACACGGGCATTCATTCCACCTGGACTTTGCACAGATTGGGAAGTGCTGAGTCTAAGTCCATACTACCACATGAAATTAAAGGCTCAGAAATAACTGCCAAAGATAAGTTCAGTGACCATTGCAAAAATAGAGCCTTATGAAGGAGATACCTCAAACTGACACACACATCCACTCTTGCAATTGTCTTCCTTTGATGGATTTGGCCAGGTTGTATTTACTAGACATAAACCATAACATTTCTCCCACTCATGCCCATCAGCTGATAGCACAAGGCTGTATGTAGTTGAGGTCAGACTGGTCTTTGCCCTGCTGTTACTAGACTGTCCATTCATACACCTTTAGCAGCAATACTACAGACTAAGTAACTCTGGAGCAGCCACCATGTGCTGGCCTTAGAAAGGATGGAGACAAGCACCACTGGTCACTGAGATGAGATAAATATCCTGTGACTGCCAATGCACTGGCTAATTTACATCCCTTAGCCAACGATACAAATGGATTACCAGGTCATTATCTAGTTTAGTTTTGTTTATCATTGTCACATTGTGCGATTTGTGGGTCTTTGGCTACTGCCTTTTTTACATCGTAACTGTCTGATTTTAAATATTTACTTGACTGAAATTTGCTTTGGGAACTCCTGTGTTAGTGAAAGGCATGATATAATTGAAAGTCTTTTTTTATTGCAGTAGCTAGTGCTTCCACAGCGCAAAGTGCCCGTAATTCAGCATTAATTGGTTAGAACAGTTCATTCATAAAGGTACATCTGTTTTCGAAGTCAACTTGACTCCAAATCTAATATGCAGAGTTGAATACATGACTCCTTCTGAAAAACCATCTGTCCATTGGTTGGGTAAGACACTGAGGTCGTATGAATCAATGAAGCTGACATAGAATTTGATGCCTTGAATAAATGTTGTAATTAAAGGAGAACATCAAATGATGATTACAGAGTCATTAAGCACAACTATAGTCATGTTTGCATTAGGGTTGTGAGTGTGCACCTCACCATTCATTGGCAAATGGATTATTTTGTTCAAAACTCTAAATATAATGTTCTTATGGAGCCTTGCTGTGGCATTAGAGTTTGATACAGCTTTAATTAAACTCTGGGCAACACTGGGCATTATACTCGTCTTTGAATTCAATCTTTCCACTACCTAGATGCTACAGTTTCCTCTCGTTTCATTCAGAGATGCTGCCTGACCCATTGAGCTACTCCAGTGTCTTGCCCAACATGCCAGCAGCTGTATCTCCATCCGACAGTTTCCTTGTTAGTCTTTAGGATTATCCTACTGAAAAGAAAGGCTGTGAAATGTGGCCATGCTCATGTTAACTCACCTGTTCTTCCCTCAGTAAAATGAGACAAAGTGACAAAGTGGAGATTGGTGGACAGATCAGCTCAGTCAGTACCTTCTGCCAACAAATTCCTCCATTTCAAAATACTCTATTCAAATCTTCCTTTCACACCTTTAATGACACTCGAGTCCACCTGGCATCTTATTCCGTATTTATCTTTAACCTTTAGCATATCATGCACTCTGTTTATCGATTTAAAAGGAACTGCAGATGCTGGATTACAATAAAAACACAAAGATCTTTAGTAACTCAGTGGCTCAAGCAGCATCTCTGAAGGACGAAGGCTATAAGTAACATTCGGGCAAGGATGCTTCTTCAGAATAACTGTAGTGGGGGGGGGGAGAAGCTTGAAAAGAGGTGTGGCCAGGACAAAGCCTGACAAGCAAGTGGTTTGCCACTCACACACTCAGTCCACAGGTACTATCCCCTGCAACATGTGACAGCTGTCCGTATATCTCCTCCCTCACATCCATCCAGGGACCCAAGCAGTTTTTCCAGGCGAGACAGAGGTTCACGTGCACCTCCTCTAACTAACCTCATCGACTGCATTTGGTGTTCCCGATGTGGCCTCCTTTACATCAGCGAGACCAAGCATCGACTTGGTGTCTGTTTCACTGAACTTGCGCTCGGACAACTAAGACCTGTGATTACTTCAGCACTTTATATTTTTCTTCAAGAATCCAGCATCTGCAGTTCTGTGTGTCTTTACTTGCCATCTTATTCACTAAATGGTAAATCTATTCTTTAACCTTTAAGAGACAAGGCACTCTCTATTTCTATTTTCCCATATAACTTTGCATTACCTTCAAACTCAAATGCTATAGATTTTTCATCTTGACTGAGAATTAATCTGTAAATAGTTGAGGACCTGGTACTGTCCCACTATTAATAGTCTGTCAACCTCTCTGTGTCTCACCTTTGACCGTCTGTGCTGAGATCCCCTCCCGGTCAATGTTGTGAGCCTTTACCATATGTAATAACCTGCCACCTTTTCGCAAAGCCTTGTTTCCCAACTTGACTGATTTCCCATAACATCCTCAAAATTCAGGGAAGGACGGACGAGTTAACATGAGCAGGTGGAAGAGGAGCAAGATGAGAATGGGCAGAAGAACAAGGCGAGTAGCTGTGGAAGAGGAGAGAGGTTCTGTAGCAGCAGGAGGATGTGTGGAAAGAGTGAGCAGGCTAGGGATGGGCAGGGGAAGAGTGACGAGCGGAGGGTGAGGAAGAGGGAAATGAGTAGAAAGGTGAGAGAAAGGAAGGAAGGAATGAGTATGAGGGCGAGAGAGGAGGGGAGTGAGCGAGAGAGTGTGGATAAGTGAGTGGAGTGGATGTTTCCACTAGTGGGAGAGTCTAGGACCAGAGGGCGGTGAATCTGTGGAATTCTTTGCCACAGACGGCTGTGGAGGTGGAGATTGACTAATTCTTGATTAGTATGTCAGGACTTAGGGGAGAAGGCAGGAGAATGGGGTTGAGAGGGAAAGATGGATCAGCCATGATTGAATGGCCCAATTCTGCCCCTATAACCTGTGAACATGCATACATGAGGATCAGACTGAGGAACGCTGGGCTCAGCGGAGAGTCTGCCGTTCACATCGACAGTTCTCCTCTTGCATTATGCATTCCAGACAACACAGGGTTAACAGCAAGTGTGGATTAATTGAGCAGAGCAGGCTGCATGCTTAGGAGTCACCCAAAGCTCACCTTCTAACATTGGCAGATCTGTCCACACAATAATTTACATCAAATGAAACACTGCAGAAATACATCCATTCGCTTTGCTATGTAAATTTACAATCCTTGCCTGGCCAGAATTACTCATTAGTAAACCTCAGATGGTTAAAGCAAATCCTTGTAATTGGACTCCATTGAACTACGTAACCCAAAATAAATAATACTTTCTGCAGCTACAAACACAAAAATGTTTTCTTTTCCTGAAACGGCCAGAGAAATTTAACATAAAAGCAACCTTGATCTTTGTTTGATTTACGATTCATTAAATGTGGGATGAACACTATCAGTGAACGACACATCAAATAAACGTCTGTACTGAGGTGCAGTGTAGGTAAAGCTGAACCAAATACTTGCAGGATATCAGTAAACCATCATTAAGCTTTGCTTAACTTTCCACTGCAGATACAATTACGTTTTAGATCCCTTATGAAAATAAGTTAATTACAGAAAGGTTTGACTTCCCTTGCCCAAATATCCCATTTTCCTTTTCATCTGTCCTTCAGTTCAACCTACATCGCTCCTTAAATCTTTTGAAACATTTGGCATTTTGTTTTATTAAGAAATACGTAGCCATCGTGACATTGAGAGGTGGTGAACTTTTGAAAAGTAGTACAAGTTAACAGCCAAATATTTAGTTTATTGTCTTGTCTACCTAGGTACAGTGAAAAGATTTAGTTGCGTGCCAACTAGTCAGCGGAAAGACGATACATGATTACAATCGAGCCATCCACAGTGTACGAACATTAGATTCCATTTTATTGATTATACCTCCACCGTCAACACCATAATCCCTTCCAAACTCATCTCCAGACTCTCAGACCTAGAAATCAGGTCTCCCCTCTGCCACTGGATCCTCGACTTTCTGACCTACAGACCTCAATCAGTGAGGAGCGGTGACAACACCTTCTCCACAATAATTCTCAACACTGGTGCCCCACGAGGATGTGTTCTCAGTTCCCTTCTATTCTTCCCATACACTCACAAATGTATGGCCAAACATGACCAATTGCATCTCCAGGTTTGCAGATGACACCACTGTGGTGAGCAATGACAAGATGGAATACAGAATGGATATGGAGAAGTTAGTAAGATGGTGTCAGGCCAATAACCTCTTGCTCAATGACAGCATGACGAAAGACCTGGTTATCCTCATCAGGAAGCATGGTGGTGCACATGCCCCAATCAGCATCAATGCTGCTGAAGTGGAAATGGTTGAGAGCTTTAGGTTCCTTGGCACTAATATTACCAATGGTCCGTCGTGGACCAACCACACTGATGTGAGTTTATGGAAGGCCTCTACATCCTGAGGATACTGAGGGAATTGGGCATATCCCCAATGACTCCTAAAGCTTCTACAGATGCAAGATAGTAAGGATACTTGCATGTTGGGATGCATCACAGCTTGGTTTGGGAACAGCTCTGCCCAAGACCGCAAAAAATTGCAGAGTTGTAGGCGTAAGCCAATCCATCACACAGACCAGACTTCCCAGCATCGACTCCATCTGCACTTCATGCTGCCCTGGAAAAGCAGCCCACATAATCAAAAACTTAATTCCTGGTACAGAATCTTGAAAGCGTGCACCACCAGACTCAGGAGCAGCGTCTACCCCATCATTATCAGGAACATGGAGCCTCTACCCCTCCAGACTCAGGTTCAGCGTCTACCCCTCCATTATCAGGACCAGCTACCCCTCCATTATCAGGACCAGCTACCCCTCCATTATCAGGAACAGCGTCTACCCCTCCATTATCAGGCTTCTGAATGGCCTTTCCTTCAGCTAGGATATTGTACGACTCTACCCCACTGTGGACATTGGACTTTGTCTATGGAACTGATGCGCTACAATGCTAGGATCTATATTCCTCACTCTGTATCTTCCCCTCTGCTCTATCTATTGTACTTGAGTTTGGCCTGATTGTATTTTTGTATGGTATATCCGATCTATTTGGATAGCATACAAAACAAAGCTTTTCACTGGATCTCGGTACACGTGACAATAACAAACTTAAGCCTCAATTAGGGGAGCAGAGTGGCACAACAGGTCGAGCCACTGCCTCAACATGTCAGTGCCCCAACTTCAATCCTGGCCTTGGGTATTGGCAGTGAGGAACATGCATCTTCTCACTGGAACCACGTAGGTTTCCTTCAGGTACTCCGGTTTCCTCGCATAGATGCGCAGATTGGTAGGTTAACTGTCCACTGTAAATTGACCCTGGTGTGTTGCTGAGTGGGGCAGAATCTGAGGTGAGTTGATGAGAATGTGGGCAGAATTTAAAAAAGAGATGAATGCAGGATTCGTGTAAATGAGTGGTTGGCAAGGATTCAGTGGCTGAAGGGCCTGACTTACTCAGCAGGTCAGACCACATCTAGGGAGACGGAAACAATACAGTATTTCAGATCAATAACCAGTCATTATTTAAGTTCTCTTCAGTTCTGATGAAAGCTTATTGACCCTGTCTGCAACGATGTGCCAGCCTCACTGAGCCTTGCCTGTATTTACTGGTGTAACTTTACAATTCCAATTTATTGTGTGGAAGCTGGAAATTGACAGAAGAAAGGATCATTCAGGAAATCAATTCAAATATAATCTCGACTGCAGCTCATGAAAGCACAGGATCAAACTAATCAAAGGACATTTAGGACGTGAGGAAGGCAGACTTGGAGTGGGTTAACGGAAAGAACCTGCCACTTAGATTGAGTGAAATTGGGCAGTTGTATCTTTATCTACAAGTAGGGAATAGTGTCTCACTGCATTATCCAACGTTCCGGTTGCAATAATAAGAGTATCAATCACACAAGTAGTCGCTGACAACTGTGACTACAGTGGCACATCATACTTTAGAACGCATTAGCAAATCTGATCCAAATGGATCTTCATACTTTTTAAGGGAACAAATTTAAAATCTGAGTGACGGAACATCTCAGAGGTTAAGTAAGTTCGACACAGATGATTTTTTTTTTCAGAGCCCAGTAGCAAAAAATGTACATTTCTGTCATTATAAATAACTATTTCTTGTGTGTTTTTTAAAATCTCACTCTCCAGCTATGACACTTTTTTTGGACCACTCTGTGCACTATTTGACAAAATTGCCCTCTTCAACAGAACAGTTCAGAGTCATTGATGTAACAAGGAACTGCTGGATTATACCCAAAATACGACACAAAATGCTGGAGTAACTCAGCGAGGCAGTGGCAATCCTGGAGAACATGGATTGGCATGCTTATGGATCACAGCACTTCCTCAGACTGATTGTGGGGGTGGGGAGGGGAGAAGAGTTCCGACCCAAAACATCGTCTTTCCATATACTCCAGGGATGAGGCCTAACCCGCTGATTTACTTCTGCATTTTGTGTCTATCAGAGTCATTAATTTTGGACTGAAGTCACATAGAGTCCATACAAGGTAAGGATTAGAGCTAGACACAGAATGCTGGAGTAACTCAGCGGGACAAGCAGCATCTCTGGAGAGAAGGAATGGGTGACAAAGTCTGAAGAAGGGTCTCGACCCAAAACGTCACCCATTCCTTCTCTCCAGAGTTGCTGCCTGCCCCGTTGAGTTACTCCAGCATTTTGTGTTTATCCTTCAATTTAAACTAGCCTCTACAGTTCTTTCCTACACAAAGTAAGGATTAAAGTCACCTTCATTTCAACCTGTTTCTGTACCAATCTATACCTATCGGCCCGCAAATATGTTTATCAAATATTATTTTTACGGTAGTGGGGGGGGGTGGGGGGGGGGGGGTAGAGAAGATCTCTCAATTGTAGTAATATCTGCAGAGTACCTGTGGCCAGCTCTATCTACATAAAGGGATTGGGTGTCTGCACAGTAAAAAAAACAGTTTAGGATCATGTATCCAAAAATTGACTACAGTTAAAATTGCCATGCGAGGGACAATGGTTCGGTACATATAGTTTCTAGAAAGAGATGTGTGAATTTGTCTTTTCTTCTTTGACCCTTTACGATTCTTGACCATCAACATGTCCACAAAATGCAGAAGACAGCAATAAATAGGTTCCAAACACCAGGGTTCCTTACTCAAAGCCATTGGAGTTGTGGCTATGGCATTTAAGCTATCCAAAGCAACCAAAGAGATATTATAAAGAAACCCTGTTATGTTTTTGAAGGAATGATTTGCTTATTTATGGCATTTCATGTTCAGTAAGCTGTGTTTCTTTGAGTTGGGTAGTTGAAACAATTTCAACAAGGCAGGGACTCTGCATTGAAGGCAGTCCTATGTATGAGTAGTGGGTTACACCCAGTGCACCTGTGGCTGTATTGTGGGTAGTTACTTTGCCTGTCCTATCTCCCATGAGATGTGGTGTGTGCTTCAGTCCATAAGCCGCGTCTCGACCTGAAACATTACCCATTCTTTCTCTCCAGCGATGCTGCCTGACCTGCTGAGTTACTCCAGCACTCTGAAACGTCACCTATCCATGTTCTCCACAGAAGCTGCCTGACCCGCTGAGTTACTCCAGCACTCTGTGAAACGTCACCTATCCATGTTCTCCACAGATGCTGCCTGACCTGCTGAGTTACTCCAGCTTTTTGTGTCTACCTTCTGTAAGCTGCCAAACTCAGGTGCAAGAGTACAAGGGGAAAGGCATCGTTCTGCACAGGTTTAAAATAGGAGATGATACGTGCTCCTCGGATACCACTAGCCTTCACAATAATGTTTGCAGCATATACCTTTCAGCCCAGTAGGAGCAAGACTGCGATGCTGCTGTCTTGTCATTGGATGTAAAATTTGAAGAACTGTGCTCAATTAATTCAGTTTGCTGGGTGAATGTCAATACTTGGAATAATGTTTTAAATTATTTCTATGCTCTCGTTTTATCCCTGCAGCAGATGATCATTTTCCTTCACATGTTTATTACCAATTCCCTGTAGAGATTGTTATTACAAATATTTTTCTTGTCTTAGAAAGGGAGTAAAGTGAACGCTGTTATGTAGTGGCTTTCACTCCTGCTGTCTGAGGAAGGGTCCCGACCCGAAACATCACCTACCCACATTCTCCAGAAATGCTGCCTGACCTGCTGAGTTACTCCAGCACCTTATGGCTTCATTTCTAATATGTGCAAGTCATGTCCAGGAGAAAGCTTGGACTGGAGAGACTTCTATGAAGGCATCACCATCTGACTTACATTACAGATCTTTAGACTTTAGAGATACAGCATGGAAACAAGCCCTTCCACCCACTGAGTCCAAGCCAACCAGCGACACCCCATACACTAGAATTATCCTACACACAAGGGACAATTTTACAATTTGCAGAAGCCAATTAACCTGTACAAATCTGTACATCTTTGGAGAGTGGGCAGAAACCAGAACATCTGGAGGAAACCCACATGGTCACAGGGAGAACATACAAGCTCAGTTCAGGCAGCGCCCGTAGTCAGGATAGAACCCGGGTCTCTAGCGTTGTACGGCAACAACTCTATCGATGTGCCACTGGTCCTCATATACTCCAACAAAAAATCCATAGGCATTTCTGAGCTCTAAACAAACCAGAGGGTTCTGGAGCCGGTGGAGTTGAGCACATATTCCAAATAGAGAATGTAAGGCCGTGTGCAAGGTCATCTTCAGCTCCTCCACACCCCAAAGCTAAAGTTATTTGTACGATGCTGCCTTGGTGTAACGACAATTAAAGTGTAGCAGCTACTACATAATGAATCAGAGCTTTGTCAGGTTTAAGAAAGGTCCCCTTTCTTGGGTTATCCACAATGCATACTCAGCTATGCTCAAAGTAACCCTCAAACCTCACCAAAATACTGCTCCAAACATCCACCACAAGCTTCATTTCTGCAAGGTTAGCCAGAGACTACTGAATGTTACAGCACAACAAGAGAAGTTCATAGAACATAGAACAGTGCAGCACAGGAATGGGCTCTGCAGTCCACAGTGTTTGTGGTCAACATGATGGCTAGTTAAACTGATCTCATCTGCCTGTACATGATCCATATCCCTCTCTTCCTTGCACTTCCATGTGCCAAGCTAAAAGCCTCTTTATTAATGAGGTCTCTCCAGACCTACATTCAGCTCAAACCATTGCCATGCTTGCCCCAGTTCTCACACTTACCGCTGCTGCCTCCTGCTGGACGGCTTGGCTGGCACATTTTGCCACGTGATTTATTATTGGCGAGAAGTTGGTGGGTCCATAAAATCGAATGTGGGGCAGACAGGCCGTATATGCTTCGACGATCCCTTCTACACCTATGGCAAGAAGATACCATGAGGTTAGACAGCAACATGTACATTTAAACCCCACTATTAACTCAGTCCTGTGCTTGTACATGCTCATGGGTTTAATATAAATACTTTCATACGCTCCTTAAGTTAAAGGTAATGTTTGAAGACACTTCAATCTCGTTATGGGTTGGAATAATGATCCAGGGAGGAACAGAGTTATTATTTCAGGTCAAAGATTCTTCATCCATGTGGGCATTAATTCTTTCTGCTGAAGCTGGCTGGGCTGTCAATGACACCAGCAGTTTAAAAAAAATCAGATTTCCAGCATTTGCTTTATTTGATTTTCATTATTAAGATCAGGTGGGAATTAGCTGGTGATGGGGCTCAGTGTGTTGGGATTGTACATGCTGGTGAACCAACGTAGTGTGCCCTTTCACGATTGCTGGTGAACCAACGCAGTGTGCCCTTTCACGATTGCTGGTGAACCAACGCAGTGTGCCCTTTCACGATTGCTGGTGAACCAACGTAGTGTGCCCTTTCACGATTGCTGGTGAACCAACGCAGTGTGCCTTATCACGATTTCTATGCAGGGGTCACTGTCTCTTAAAAATATACTTCCAGTCAATACTGAGACCATTTAAAAGGCCTTATTCAAAAGCGTAACAATCGTGATTTAAAACTCAGTGCAGAAGATTTCAGCAGGAATTATGAGCAATTTTTGAAAATGAGAGTGATTGCCAGGATTACATTATTATTTTTATATATGAATGCGCTCTCCACAGACAAAGGGTTTCTTTGTAAATCAACATTGAATGCTCTCAGGCATCATTTTACAAGAGCAATGAACTCAGAAAGCAACATTAGCTGCAACTAGTGCACTTGGGGGATTTAAGTAGGCAGTATCCTTGCACTGATCACTGGAGCCGGCAAAAACCAAACACAATTAGCAGTAAAGAACAGAGAGCAAGGGGAGAGATGCGAGGCTGTAAGAACAGCGCAACGAGGAGGCAGATGAAGAGTTACAGGAATATACTGACCTGAACAAAATGGGTTTGTAGGATTGAAGTTAATGGCAAATTCATGGGACACCTGAGAATACAAAAACAGTTTGCCATCATGAAAACTATTCATAAATGCAACTGGTGATTTCTAATTGATTTAATCTTCAAAAGATGGCGCAGTGGAGGGGATCACTAACAGCATGTTCCACCACCATCGCCTCCATCTGCACTTCCCACTGCCTGCAGAAAGCACCATCCTAGTCATCCCCTCTTCTATTCCCTCCCGCCGGGCAGAACATTCAAAAACCTGCAAGCATGACTACTGAACAATCCTTGCATAGGCCAGGGTGTACTGATCTTCCAACCTACTTCATTACAGACTCTTCTCTGTAACTGCAACATTATAAAGCTGTAGCACTATATTCTTCTACTGGATATCCTTCGCTTTGCACTATCTGTTGTACTTGTATATGGCTTGATTGGTCTTACGTACAGCATGCCTTGATTTGACAGGATCGCATGCTCACAAAACATTTTCATTGTATTTTGGTACCGGTACACATGGCAATAATGAACTAATGCCAATACCGACACACAGTCATGTGGGACAGCCCTTATGCACATAACATAATAAACAATATCAATACATATCTGAAAAAGGGTCTCAACTTGAAACATCACCTATCCATATTCTCCAGAGATGCTGCCTGACCCGCTGAGTTACTCCAGCACTCTGAAACGTCACCTATCCATGTGCTCCAGAGATGCTGCCTGACCCGCTGAGTTACTCCAGCATTTGGTGTCTTTCTTTAATATCGATACATATCCATGTTTAAGCACTGTTTTGCAAATGCTTACAGCTTGCTGTTCTATTGTAATTTCGAGTGCTGGTCTCATTATCAATAATGCAGACAAAGCCTTTCCAACCTGAGATATTAACTCTTGTCTCTCTTTCTGCACATGTTCCCTACAGCTGCCAGTGGCAAGTCTCTTTTCTTGTAGTTTTTTGATAAGGGATTTATCATGAATATCAGTTTCCATCAGGAAGGCATTATATTAACTCCAAAGACGTACAGGTATGTAGGTTAATTGGCTGGGTAAATGTAAAAAAATTGTCCCTAGTGGGTGTAGGATAGTGTTAATGTGCGGGGATCACTGGGCGGCACGGACTTGGAGGGCCGAAAAGGCCTGTTTCCGGCTGTATGTATATGATATGATATGATGATTAATATTCCATCTTTCAGCTTCAGGGATGTTGTAGCTTCCTCTGCTTTAAGATATTACATTGCCCTCTTCTTCGTCTATAGTTACTGGAAGATTCAATACAATTGGATGTAGATAATCAATCTTACAGTAACTGTGAGCTTTTGAACCAAAGCAGGTATTATAATATTAGCACAAATCGTATGTTTATTTAACAGGAATCCGACAAAGCTAAAAAAGAAAAAAAATGGTGTTGAAGAACAACTTGCATTAGGATGAAGGTCCCAAAGAGGGACTCCTGCTTATTATTCCTTTTCAGATGTTAATCAACCTGCTGTGTGATTTGTGAATACAATGGGTGTCAATTCAAAACCACAAACTACATCTCTTTGCAATCTTCTTCGGTAGTTTGTGGAATGTGGGGTCTCCACTGACTCTATGTCTGAAGAATGGTCTCAACCCGAAACATCACCTGTTCCTTTTCTCCAGAGATGCTGCCTGACTCGCTGAGTTACTCCAGCACTCTGAAACGTCACCTATCCATGTGCTCCAGAGATGCTGCCTGACTCGCTGAGTTACTCCAGCACTCTGAAACGTCACCTATCCATGTGCTCCAGAGATGCTGCCTGACTCGCTGAGTTACTCCAACTTTTTATGTCTCTCTTCAATGATCTAATCTTGCTTGACACCAGTTGAAACTGAGATTAGGTCCATGCTTGGATGCCATTATGTAACAAAAACATAAGATGGAGATACAGCGATTGCAGCGCCGGAGACTCAGGTTCGATCCTGACTACGGGTGCTGCACTGTAAGGAGTTTGTACGTTCTCCCCGTGACCTGCGTGGGTTTTCTCCGAGATCTTCGGTTTCCTCCCACACTCCAAAGACGTACAGGTATGTAGGTTAATTGGCTGGGTAAATGTAAAAATTGTCCCTAGTGTAGGATAGTGTTAGTGTACGGGGATCACTGGGCGGCACGGACTTGGTGGGCCAAAAAGGCCTGTTTCCGGCTGTATATATATGATATGATATGATATGATATGATATATTTCTGAAAGTGGTCAAACTTGAGAAGAATGCTCCACAGTCTTTCTCAATTCATGGGAGTCAAAGGCGTCCGGGGTGAAAAAAGACCACTATGGTTGTTCATGAAGCTTCTTGCGCTTTTCTCAGAGATGACGTGCTGTGTAAATCATGTCCAATGTGCCTCTGGGTGGATTCTGTGATTCTGGGAACAACTCCTCAGCCACGGGGGGGGGGGGGGGGGGGGGGGGGGGGGGGAGCCTTTGAAGAAATTTGCTCCACTGCAGAGAAGGAGACACCAAAGTAGATGCTGCAATTGTACAGATGCAATTGTGGATTAAATGCCTCACCACCTCACTTTACATTTTTACATTTTCATCAGGGAACTCATGATAAGCAACAGATGTTTGGATTCAAAGCAACCTTGCACATTGGCTAAAAGAATGAAACATCAACGAGAACAAGTGATGCTTTCAGCTCTGCAGATGAACATTGATGGAGCAGTCTGAATTGATTGAGTCTGAAGAAGGGTCTCGACCCGAAACGCCACCCATTTCTTCTCTCCTGAGATGCTGCCTGACCTGCTGAGTTACTCCAGCATTTTGTGAATAAATACCTTTGATGGAGCAGTCTGTAGGTGCTTGAAAGCCCAAGGCCACTTGTTTTACCTTTGATATAGTGCAAGAGCTAGTGCAATCTACAGCAAACACTGTTGGAAACAGAGAGCAGAGGAGAAATAGTGCCACAGTGTGTGACAATAAATATGGGAACAAGGTAAATTAGTACCTTGTTGAACTGGTCACGTCAGAAGGTTTTGTTCAAAAGGCAGGTATGGGAGCCTTTCAGTTCATGCAGAGAACACATGGAAATTATTTTTTCTTGCAGCAATAACATAATGGGAAATGATAGAATGAATGAGAATGTGCATGCGCAGCACAACGCTATACAAAACGTAGGATGACCATTCTTTAAATACAACATAGAAAATAGCATCTTGGGTCTTCATTGAAATTAGAAGCATGAGTAGGCCATTTGCAAGACTTACACTGCTCTCGTGCTCAGGCATTCAGTCTGATCGTGTCTGATTCTCCATCTCAATACTGTATGTCCACTCTCCCCATACCCATTGAAACTTTTTTGTGCTTAAAAGTTCATGCAATCTTTCTTAATTATGTTGTGATTTTGTCTCTGTGTGCCCTCTATGTGTTCTGTATGTGAGAAATTTCCCCTCATCTCAATCCTAAATGTCTTACTTCTTCTACCATTCCAGTAATCAGTCTGATGAATCCTTTATGATAAGTATATATTTTTCTTGTTTAAGTGACCATAACTGCATGAATACTCCAGATGTGGTCTCACATCCTTTATAACTGTACAATAAACTCCGGATAACTGCATGAATACTCCAGATGTGGTCTCACATCCTTTATAACTGTACAAGAAACTCCGGCTTCTGAACTCAAAACCTTTGGTTTAGTTTAGTGATACAGAGTGGAACCAGGCCATACACTAGCACTATCTTAGGAACAATTTACAGAAGCCAATTAACCTACAAACCTGTATGTCTTCTGGCTGTGGAAGGAACGGCACCTGGAGAAAACCTGTACAGTCACAGGGAGAACGTACAAACTCCGTACTGACAGCACCACGATTCAAACCCAGGTCTCTGGCGCTGCATGACAGAAACTCTACCGCTGCGCCACTAACCACATCTCCTGGTTTATAAGACCCTCGCCTCCTGGTCATCTATACCAAAAAACCCATCTTCAGTGTAAATGCTTCTTCACTTCAGACAGCTTCAATGGATAACTCTGCAGCCCCCCAGCAACTTTGACCCCCTCCCAACAAAGAACAAGTGAGAAAAAAATAACCTTAATGCTGCTGCAAACCTGTTTCTCTGTGTGGAGCTCTCACTGTGCTATTACGAAATATGGACCAATGTACAAGGAGAGGAGTTGAATGGGATTGAGTACTAATCCAGTACTAATCCAGTACTAATCAAGTACTAATTGAGTACTAATTGCTGTCGTCCTTGCCTGCTTTGCATGTGTGCATGTAAACAAAATTGCCAGGTCAAATTCTTTAATATGTGGAATCTTAAAATCTCTCATTTGTGATTCACAATGGCTTTCATGCAACTATTGGGTTGAATGTTGAATGTCTGGGTCTGTATCTCCACTGATATGGCACAAGGGTCCCATATAATTCTCAACCTGTCTGCCACCTTCAGAGAGACCTGTAGACGTGCTGCTAGGATGCTTTGAAATGAGCAGTGGTTTTGTGTGGTAGATACCACTTGTTGATGGAGCAAATATCACTCTGACTGATGAGAGAATTCAATGGCAGAGTGATGTACTGAAGAAGGGTCTCGACCCGAAACGTCACCCATTCCCTCTCTCCTTGATGCTGCCTGACCTGCTGAGTTACCAATTTGTGATACCAATGGCAGAGTGATGTACGAAAGGCTGGAGCAATTAGGCTAGTATACACTGGAATTTAGAAGGATGAGGAGGGATCTTATTGAAACATATAAGATAATTAGGGGATTGGACACATTAGAGGCAGGAAATATGTTCCCAATGTTGGGGGAGTCCAGAACAAGGGGCCACAGTTTAAGAATAAGGGGTAGGCCATTTAGAACGGAGATGAGGAAGAACATTTTCAGTCAGAGAGTGGTGAAGGTGTGGAATTCTCTGCCTCAGAAGGCAGTGGAGGCCAGTTCGTTGGATGCTTTCAAGAGAGAGCTGGATAGAGCTCTTAAGGATAGCGGAGTGAGGGGGTATGGGGAGAAGGCAGGAACGGGGTACTGATTGAGAGTGATCAGCCATGATCGCATTGAATGGCGGTGCTGGCTCGAAGGGCTGAATGGCCTACTCCTGCACCTATTGTCTATTGTCTATTGTCTATTGAAACCAGTTTCAGTAACACAGATGGCTCAGAGATGAATTCCAGGTTTCATTCCCACAATATTTCATTTTGCTGGAATCCCAGAGATTGCAGGAAGACCTGATAGAAGTATATAAAATGATGAGAGGCAGAGATAAGGTAGACAATCAGAACCCTTTTCCCACTATGGAAAAACCAATTACTTGAGGCCATAGCTTTAAGGTGAGAGGGGCAAAGTTTAAAGGACATGTGCAGGAGAAGCTTTGCTTTTCCACAGAGGTTAATGAGTGCCTGACACACACTGCCAGCAGTGGTGGTGGAGGCAGATACGACACATTTCAGAAACGTTTGGATAGGCACATGGATAAACAGGGAATAGAGGGATATGGATTATGTGCAGGCAGACAGGATTTGGTCTTGGCAAAGACATGGACAGTTCCTGAGCTGCACTGGTCTATGTTCAATGTTAACAAGTTGGCAGTGTCTTTAATGTATTATTTGAGTATCTTACAGGTTTCCATCTGGTTCCAGGCAAGATGGTCAATATACACATTCGACTGGCTTGGGCTAGATTGCTTGTCTATCAGCAGTTGTATATCTGTATCTCTGTTCCTGTAACTAGCACGAGCTGGAAGGGTTTCTCGAAGACAGACACTAATATATCTGTCCGTTGATAGACGTTTGCAAAAAAAGAAATACCAAACAAGTTGTAGACGGTAGGAAGCTAACAGATACTTAATCTTAGCTTAAATGTCTATTTTTGTGCTAAACATTGTTTCATGACGGCCCTTTGAAATAAAGGAATCTCTTGATGCATCAGTTTACTGACAGCATAGAACTCTTTTCAGAAAACAGGTTTAGATAGCAATACTAAATATAAATATATACGACACACAGAAAATGTTCTGCAGCATTTCCAATTCCATTTTCTACCTCTGCAACTTTATTAACAAGTGTAGGGGGTTAACAAGAAGCTATTTTACTCAGGTCAATAGAATTGTCCGTCACCAGTACATAGGATAAGTATAATTATCAGTTTCATCATTTTGCTTTTTAGACTGAGTCCTTTCCCAAATACAATCAGGACACTTTTCTAGTGTAGATGGGACATGTTGGTCGATGTGGGCGAGTTGGGCTGAAGGGCCTGTTGCTATGTTGTATGACTCTATGACTATGACAGCAGCCACTACCCTTCCAAATTTACTGGCTACCTCTGCCCCAAGATACATTCTCACTTCCAAATGCCTTCATGGTTTTTCCTCAGTCCACTGATCTATCAGCGTTCTCTGGAATTTTCTTTCAAAACCAAATTATCTTTTACCTCTCATACATTTCTGGTTGATCTCTGACCTATCCTTGCCTCTCCTTGCACTTCCAGCTCTCCTACATCATTTGGGCTCACCTCTGCTTCGGCATCCTGTTATGATGAAATGCAGCAGCAAATTGCTGTTCTGCAATGCTTAATTAACATTTGAAGAGGTTACCAAATCAAAGAGAGACACAAAATGCTGAAGTAACTCAGCGGGACAGGCAGCATCTCTGGAGAGAAGGAATGGGTGACGTTTTGGGTTGAGACCCTTCTAACCATAGCCACTTGGCAGTTATTGTAATTAATTTTGGTTTAGTTTAGTTTAGAGATACAGGGTGGAAACAAGCGCTTCAGCCCACCGAGTTTGCACTGACCAGTGATCCCCACACACTTACACCATCCTATACACCAGAGACAATTTACAATTATACCAAGCCAATTAACTCTCAAATCTGTATGTCTTTGTAGTGTGGGAGGATCCCGGAGATCCCGGAGAAAACCCACGCTGGTCACGGGGCGAACGTAAAGACTCTGTACAGATAAGCACCCATAGTCAGGATGGAACCTGGGTCTCTGTTGCTGTAAGGCAGTAACTCTACCGCTGCGACACTGTGCTGCCCTTCGTACCGTTAATACAAGGACATCTGACCATCAAACTCCATTCATCTAGGACCTTTCATTCAAACTCCATATGGTCTTGTAGAGAACAGTTCATTGAGATTTATGCAATCAGAGCAGCGCAACTGGTGCAGAAATATCTCATCTGCTGAAATGCATCTCTAACTAATTAACAAGGACATTTTGAATTTGGCAGAAAAGCTTTCACAATCTGTAACGCCACAAAACGATATGCATTTTCTACAAACCTCTGTCTCTGGAAAAGATGTTAAAAAAATGATTAATTGTGACACAATTTGCTTGAAATGGCTGGGGCCTCGGTTTCCGTTCTCAACCAGTTACTGTGTGTCAGAATCTGCCAGAGGATCACAAATCTTAAAATAACTTCAACTTGGTCTCGGAGAAATCATCATTGTGATAACTCTAAACCGTGAGAATGAAAATGTGTTGTTAGAAATAGGATTTCAGATTCAATAACTCACCTTATCAAAGTCAAACGGAATATCCAAGAGTGAAAAGTCGGAATTATTCATCGACAGATATTTCCTATGACAGAACTCCAGTGAATGTCTTACAAAACAGCCGTGACTGTGGGTCAAATGATTGATAACGGGTGTCGACGTTAGGAACCAAGATAGGTAAATCAAGTTATGAAATTGATCAGTCATGATTTAGCTTAATAATGGAACAATTCAGTTTTTAGTTTAGTTTTAATATTCAGGATGGAAATAGTCCCTACGCCCACCGTCCACTCTGACCACGATCACCTGTTCATATTTGTTCAATATCCCACTTTCTCATCGACTCCCTACACACCAGGGGCAATTGGACAGGTTCCAGCTGTGCCAGTCTCAAAGACAGACCTACACCTCTGTAAATCTTTCAGTCTCACCCTGAGAGACAGTGGAAGTAATTATCGACAACTCATTTAGGGAAAATTTGATAGATTTCTCTCAATAAGTATTTTGGAATACAATACAAAAGTTACCTTGGGGTGCAAAATGCAAAGGTACCATGATTTTACCAAGATACCTTGGAGCCAGGGCTCCAACATTGTTCATACCTAGTGTTCCTTGTGTTACATGTAGATTAGTGTAAGTTAAGTGATGGAAATCAAATCACAGTGCTTAATCAGCTCCTCCATTATCATTGCACCTTACAACAACAAGTAGATGGATCTAACAATTTGCATGTTATTTGGGGCTGACTTTCCTTGTTGTATTTCCTGCTCTACCATCAGGCCAAAAACATCCCAACTGTGGGAACAACTAGTCAATAAAGTAACTTCCATTTTTAATGAGCATCCTCAGGCCCCAAGTGCACGATAACAAACCTTGGAACATTTGCCAGTTTCATTAGGATTCCTGTGTCAATCAAAAGCACAATCAAAGTCTCACAAACAATCTGAGATTCTGAGCCTAGTGATGTTGGCCAAGGGCTAAATATTGGCTGGGGCCCCAGGAGAACACTCTGAACCTCCTTAATGTTGTCATGAAGATATTCAGGGAGTGCTAGCTTGTCTATTCACTTCACGAAAGCCCAAATTTTAGTGAAGATTGCAAACAACTCAAGAGTAATGGACAGAACCAAGCGAGAATTTGCTGAGCTTTTCACAACACGAGGCACCGATTTAATGGTTTATTTCGCTATGTATGTTTGGCAGGAGGAGGAAGAGAGGGCCACCAAAATTAATATATGATACTTTTCAACCATTTACAGACAAGCTTTTCATCCCCTGGGGCCAAGTACACTTGATTAGTAAAGGTGTCAAAGGTTATGGGAAGGCAGGAGAATGGGGCTGAGAGGGACAGATGGACCAGCCATGATTGAATGGTGGTGTGGGCTCAATGGGCCGAAAGGCCTAATTCTGCTTCTATGACATGAACTTATGAACCAACCCAAGCCACAGGGGATATCACCATTCAGTCAGATCCATGTAAGACATGCACTCCCCAATACTCTGACTGGATGGGTCTTCTGGTCCAGAGGTCTTGCTTCCCCTTCTCTTTCTGGCTCTTCTGCCAACCTGCTGCCAGTTCACCAACATTATCCACAGACTTCCAGTGCAGGAAAGCTTCCCTGTACCTCGTTTACAGCCTCAGAGTGACCTGGCATGTGTATTCATCTACTCAGCACCATTCATATTAACCTGCATACCACAGTGCTCTTAACTGCCAGGGTGGACAAAGAGTTCACCCTGTGTCTGAACCCACAACGTCACCCATTCCTTCTCTCCCGAGATGCTGTGTGACTCGCTGAGTTACTCCAGCACTTTGTGCCGACCCCGTGACAATGACCATGCTTCCCCTCAGGGTTCACATACCCTGTTGGCTGGGTTTAATCTCCCATGTTCAACAGTGAAGGCATCAGATCAAACCAACGAGAGAAATGTCACCACTGCGATCCTGCTCCACACACAGGCGTGAGGAAGTAAGATGTACATCGATGCCAGGTGGCTCAGTCTGCCAAGTGCCGCAAAATCCACGCATGCGACTAGCAAAGAAAATTCTCCGGAAATCAACAACAGCGCTGAAAATAACACAGCCATATGGTTCAATTTCACAGCCAGGATGCTGAGGAAGAGAGTGTTGGCGTGACTGCAATGACCAACATGCTCGACTGTTCACAACTAATGCGAACAATCAAAGATGAGTTCAGGTGTTCAAGTGAATCACTGGTGACCAAAGAAACAGCAGAAATCCGTTGTTATCTTTGTGTCCCTTCATAGTGAGGAGGTCAACCTCTCTAACCCCTGATGTCACATTCCCCACAGATGGTTAACGCTACACTTAGTGCAGCCACTATCTCCAACAGCTGGTGCCCTTTCACTACCTCCACAGTTTCACCTCATTGACTAGTGTCCCATCATCTGGTAGACCATACATGCTATCGTATTCCCCCACACAAGTTCACCATTCGCCACTGCCCCCTCCTGGAGAACCTCCAAAATCCTCCAGAGATCACACGTAGGCGACTACAGGTCCACCACTGATTCTGGAAACTGGTGGTCCAGACCCTCTAATCCAGACAAAATCCCCCCTCCCTGTGGAAATAGCAAATCCCTCAAAAACGTGGCACCTAGGCCAAATGAGACAGCCAATCGCAACCTCATCAGGAGACACAAAGTGCTGGAGTAACTCAGCGGGTCAGGCAGCATCTCGGGAGAGAAGGAATGGGTGACGTTTCGTGTTGAGACCCTTCTTCAGACTGATGTCAAGGGAGGGGGCGGGACAAAGATAGGATGTAGTCGGAGACAGGAAGACTAGTGGGAGAACAGGGAAGGGGGAGGGGATAGAGAGAGGAAGCAGGGACTACCTGAAGTTAGAGAAGTTAATGTTCATATCGCGGGGGTGTAAACTGCCCAAGCGAAATATGAGATGCTGTTCCTCCAATTTGCCCTGGGCCTCACTCTGACAATGGAGGAGGCCCAGGACAGAAAGGTCAGATTGGGAATGGGAGGGGGAGTTGAAGTGCTGAGCGGAGGTGTTGAGCGAAACGATCGCCGAGCCTGCGCTTGGTCACGCCGATGTCCAGAAGTTGACATCTGGAACAGCAGATACAATAGATGAGGTTGGAGGAGGTGCAGGTGAACCTTTGTCTCACCTGGAAAGACTGTTTGGGTCCTTGGATGGAGATGAGGGGGAGGTAAAGGGACCTCTCTTTTTTCCTACTCAACCTCATCGGGACGTCCGCATTGATCAGTGGGTCGAATTTGCCCCTGGAGCTCTGGCTACTCTATATACTGCTATGCACTTGTACTGTATCCAAGATACATCTATGTGCTTCTGTATAGTGACTCGTACTGAACGGTACATGATAATGAATCCTGCTGTACCTCGGCACCTGTGACAAAGTACCATTGAATGTGTGTGTTAGATATCCACACCATGCAAATTGCACATTTAAAGATTGTCTGCATGGTTCAGGAATGTTCACACTAAACATCTACAACTAGGATATTGCTTTTCTCAAGGTATCCTTTTTTGAACAAAGGGTCATGGACATTGCTCTCTCTGTCCGACCAAACGGAAAAGTAGCGATCTAGTTCTCTTCCCCCAGGCATTGTGTAGTTTGCTACAGTTCTTGATTAAGTACACTTGGTGGAAGTTGGTGTGGGTTAATAAGCAACCAAGCCACATTAAGAAAAAGTAGCAAATGTACCCAGTTGGTGGTAATAATTCTGCTGTTGTCACTTTAGATCCTTCTGTTTTACTTCACTGACCCATTACCATTCACTTTACTTTGCAACTTCAACTATGAATGAATGAATGAATGAACACTTTATTGCCACGGTGAACTTTTTTGCTTGCATACCCAAGGTATGCAAATAGTCTCCACGTAAAGGGCATTGACAAAGTTACAAAGTTAATCTCCATTGAGTTTCACCCTGTCAGAGACCAATACTTTGTTTTATGGCAATTTTCTCTGCCTCATTGTTAAATCACCAGCTTTCTTTTCAATTGATGGATATCACTAACCAACTTTAGATAGTTCCTCTGTCCCTCTCTTCCTCTCCTCCTTCCCAGATCTCCCTCTATCTTCCTGTCTCCACCTATATCCTTCCTTTGTCCCGCCCCCCTGACATCAGTCTGAAGAAGGGTCTCGACCCGAAACGTCACCCATTCCTTCTCTCCCGAGATGCTGCCTGACCTGCTGAGTTACTCCAGCATTTTATGAATAAATACCTTCGATTTGTACCAGCATCTGCAGTTATTTTCTTATAATATCTTTCACTAACCAAAAACATTAACACTATTTCACTCTCCATGGACGTTGCATGAACTGACAGACAATCTCAGCATTTCTTTTTTTAATGATGCCGATTCAAAAAGCACTGGTTAGGCCTGGATAAACTCACTCACAATCTATATACTAAAACTCTTGTTTGTTTGTTCCTGAACTACAGCAAAAATGTACACGATAGCGCAACAATTTTAGGCCCACCTTACTCACCGTCGTCCCTTTGGTGCTAATGGAAGAAGTTTCATTGAAATCGGTGTTATATTTTTAAAGTTATTCACATTTTAAAGTTTAAATCTATCTCCAAGGGAGGGAGGGATGGGGGGAAGTGAGGGAGTGGGGGGGGGGAGGGGGAAGATGCAGGATAAGGGGGGTTGAGGGGGATGGAGTGGGAGGGGAGGTGGATGGGGGGAAGGGGGGAGAGGGAGAGGGGGAGAGAGGGAGGGGGAGGGGGGGAGGAGAGGGTGCTGCACCAATGCAGGAGAGGTTTGGGCCCAACAGGTCGACTTGGTCTAGTAATTTATATAAGCACTGGTTAGGTCTGGATAAACTTACTCACAATAATTTATAAAAGGTGACAGAATGACCACAAACTATAGTAAATAATGCTTAATGCCACATCTGAAGAGGCTTACCTTCCAGTCAGGAGGTAACTGTGCACCGAAGCCGAGAGCTGGGAACATCTTGTCTCTGCAGGGCAGTGAAAAGAGAAGATGAATGAGCAAAATATGCAATTGATCCTTTTTCCGAAACAATGAAGAATGCTAATAATTATTTTCAACTACAATTATTTCAGAAGCGGCAGCTGTTTGTGACATTATAAATGTCACAACGGTGAACAATTTGTGTGCAATAGAAATGATTTACAGGATTCTGATAAACTCGGAATCAGATCACATGGCTGTTAATAATACAAAGCCGAAAAATACACTTTATCTCCCTTGTGTCATTGACAAACTATTCAAGTAATCCATAATATTAGAGATCAAATATTTAGAACAACAGTGAGGAGAAAATCTATATTTAATATGTAAAGCATGTCATTTGTTCTATATGCAAATTTTATTCAGATGATTTTCAAAAGAAGCATACTACGGAAAGATGACATATAATTTTCAATGCAGATGGAAAATGCTCTAAGCATCCTGAACGATGAACCAATTAAAATTAACATTATGATTGATTAAAATACTTGGAAAGGCATTCTTGTCTGGAACTGACCTAATCAAAGAGTTTCAGGCTGCAGAATGATACCTTGCAGATATGGAACCACAATCTGCACTTTGCTAATGGAGTAGTGTGTTGTACCATGTTAGCACCGCTCAGATGGCAGATCTGAGTCAGAAGGAGGTTAGTTCCAGTCTTACCACAGCGCTGACTGCATGATATAGCCTGACATTTGAATGTTGTGTGGAGGCAACGTTACATCGCTAGAGGACCTAGCATCTCAAGACATTGAACTGGTGCACCATCTGTTTGCCCAGACTCTGATTCAAAGAGAAACAAAAAGTTCCAAAACCCTTCAGGAATCTTCAGCTGACTCATCAGCGATCGTTCTCCCACCCGAAGTTCAGGAGTGGGAATGCCATCCACGAATGGCACAGTTCAATTTCATTAGTTTGAACGTTCTCCCCGTGGCCGCGTGGGCTTTCTTCAGGAGCTCCGCTTTCCTCCCACATTCCAAACACGTGCACTGTTGCAGGTTAATTTGCTTCTGTAAGTTGCCCCTAGTATGTACTGTAGAACGCAGAACTGGACTCGGTGGGCCAAAGAGTTTGTTTCCACGCTGGATCTCTAAATTAAACTAAACTCCCTAGCATGTGGCAGCCGTGCCTCCATGCAGACAGACCTAGATCACATTGAGGCAGGGCTGATAAGTGGCAAGTAATCTTTGAGTCACATAATTGTCAGCAGGCAATGGCATGTCCAACTAGACTAAACATTTAGCTTTGATATTCAGTGGCAATACCATCACCAGTCTCCCCATTCGCATTCTGACCAGAACTCACTGGTCCAGCTGCAGAAATTCAGTGGCTGCAAGAGGAGGTGAGGTGAGAGGCAGGACATCCTGAAGTGAATGTTTCACATCCTGAAGTCAAGTCAAGTCAAGTCAATTTTATTTGTATAGCACATTTAAAAACAACCCACGTTGACCAAAGTGCTGCACATCTGATTAGGGAAAAAAATGAAACATACAGTGGCAGGCAGCCAAACAACGGCGCAGAACTAAAGCAGAATGGTTTCCCACCAGCTTCAAAATGACATCAATAACATTGGTGCTCAAGAAGAATAAGGTGACATGTGACACCAAAGCCTTTATAATGTCAGGGGAATGATGTAATACATTCACTCCATCCACCACTTATATATTGTGGCTCTTGTGCATACAATCTACATCTGCATCGAAGGAATGGGTGCCATTTTTGGGTCAAGACCCTTCTCATTTAAACTCAAAACGTCACCCATTCCTTCTATCCAGAGATGCTACCTGTCCCACTGAGTTTTTCCAGCGTTTTGTGTCTATCTTCGTTGCAAAGCAGCATCTGCAGTTCCTTCTGGCACCTTTGCATCTGCATACCAATTTCTCGCTTCGTCAATTCCGACAATATCATCAAATCTGTGAACTCCACAAGCAAGAAAAGCAAAGACAACAGGTGCATGGGAGCACTCCCCAAGTCACGCACTATTGGGACATGGAAATATATCACTCTTTTTCATTGTCACTGGGTCCAAATCCTGGAATTCCCCAATTTAAAACACAATGGGAGTAACTTCAGTAGAAGTTCTGCAGTGGTTCATGAAAATGAGTCACCACAAACTCTGCTGAGGCTGTGGGCATGACCAAAAATTGCTGATCTTGCCAATGATACCTAGAACATGTTGACATGTGGAGTCGATACCCAAAACACCCGACTCAGACTCCAACTCCGACTCTTTGATTTCTTGTGTATCTGACGCCGACTCCAGCAGCTCCAACATTGCTCCGACTCTGATCCCCAGCCCTGCTTGCCCTGCTTGCCCCAGCCCTGCTTGCCCTGCTTGCCCCAGCCCTGCTTGCCCCTTGATATTGGCAAACCTCTGCTGTGTTCAGTGACAGTCATTCAGTGAAAAAGAGTGTGGGAAGCCCAGTGTATTGAACAAAACAAGCTGAATTCAAGACTATTATACTTGCTCAAAATGGTTCATTCTCTGAGCAATGGTATGAGTGATCTGTGAGTATGTTGTGGCGCATCGAGAGAGGCCCGAAATAAAGGCAAGGAGCCGGGTATTCTGGGGCGTTATGGTTTATTACTCGGTTATCAGACGGGTCGAGTCTGCCGGAATGGCTTCGCGCCCTAAACCTTGTCCTTATATATGTAGTACCGGACTGCCCCCCCTGGACTGGTCCATTCCCGTGCCGAGGGGTCGGTAGTGGTATGGCCCGACCCTTGGGGGCCGCCACAATGTCACATTGACATTGGACAGTGCAGTGACTGGACAGTGCAGTGACTGGACAGTGCAGTGACTGGACAGTGCAGTGACTGGACAGTGCAGTGACTGGACAGTGCAGTGACTGGACAGTGCAGTGACTGGACAGTGCAGTGACTGGACAGTGCAGTGACTGGACAGTGCAGTGACTGGACAGTGCAGTGACTGGACAGTGCAGTGACTGGACAGTGCAGTGACTGGACAGTGCAGTGACTGGACAGTGCAGTGACTGGACAGTGCAGTGACTGGACAGTGCAGTGACTGGACAGTGCAGTGACTGGACAGTGCAGTGACTGGACAGTGCAGTGACTGGACAGTGCAGTGCAGTTCAGGATAAAATCTGGAAACACTCTGCTAATCGAGCGCGCTCCGAACATCCGTGTGAACCACCTTGTTAGGGGGGGGGGACAGAGGAGGACCAGGCGCGGGATACTTTGTGACTTTGTCAGCGCTCTTTATGTGGCGACTCTTTGCAGACCTTGGCTTTGCAGACTGTGGCTTGTCACATGTGACAATAAAGTTTTATGCATTCATTCATTGCTGCTGGCCCAACACAATTTCTTGGCTACTGGATGCTTTTCCGTCAATGCCCCACCATATCCTTCTTTTTGTTTTACATCTTACACAGTATTAAGACATTTTCCAGTGAAGATGGTGCATTCAGGGGAGTGCAGGTGCAGGGCCCACGGCTTGCTTCAAGAGAATGTGGGGAACATTGGGTCTTCGTAACGTTGCTGTTGCCACAAAGACTAGATATACAATGTGTGTGCAGCCTTCCTCAAGAGATAAAGGCTAAAGGCTAAGAGGGGTTTAGGTAAGAACAAAGAAAAGTTAAAATCCAATGGAGAGAGTTAAGTTAAAAAAAGAAACGGTATGTTGAGAAAGTATTAAAAACTGTTTAAAGGGGAAAGCAAGATAAGGTTTTAAGGCATATTAGACATAACAGTAAATTATTTTATAAATACATTGAGAAAGGTTACTTTTGGGGATAACACAGAACCATTAATGACAGACATACATGTGTAATAGGCAACAACGTGTAGACTTATTAAGTGTTTGCATTGAAACACAGTGGAAAAAGAGGACAAATTCTGAGGTATGCAAGGAAAACCAAAAGTAAATCAGGGGGAGAGGGGGGTTTAGGAAGCACTAGACCAAGTGGACCCGTTGGGCCCAAACCTTTCCTGCATTGGTGCAGCACCCTCTCCTCCCCTCTCCCTCTCCCCCCCCCCCTCCTCCCTCCCCCCTCCTCCCCCTCCCCCTCCCCTCCCCCCCACTCGATCCCCCTCAACCCTCCTTATCCTCCCTCTTCCCCCCTCCCTCCCCCCCCCTCCGCCTCCCTCCCCCCCTCCCCCTCCCTCCTAGGAGATAGATTTAAACTTTAAAATGTGAATAACAAAAAATATAACACTGATTTCAATGAAACCTTCCATTAGCACCAAAGGGACGACGGTGAGTAAGGTGGGCCTAAAATTGTCATGCTATCGTGTACCGTCTTGGCTGTAGTTCAGGAACGAACAAACAAACAAATGAGAGTTTTGGTATATAGATATTGGTAAATGACAACCAAGTGAAATAGGTGAATCTCCAATAGCTAATGGTTTATGACCCGCAATACTTAAAATTAAAAAATCACAGCGTAGAATTAATCTTCAAAGAGAAGCACCAAAAGTACACATAAAGTTGTTGACCCTGCTACTGAAATCAGTTTTCTATGAAAAATGGACTTGGGGAAGTTGCAGTAAAGATTCACCAAAGGATTTCAAGCTCAAAGGGATAAATGTCAAGGCCAGATTGCAAAATCACACACAAAAATCTGGGGCGTTGATCTCATTCAGAATAAAAGAGTAAAAGATTCAATATGGCCAATATAATAATAGCAGTTCCTCAGGGTGATGCAGAACATAGAACATAGACAATAGGTGCAGGAGGAGGCCATTCGGCCCTTCCAGCCAGCACTGCCATTCATGGCTGATCATCCACAGTTAATAACCCGTGCCTGCCTTCTCCCCATATCCCTTGATTCAATAAGGCCAATATTGCTCGGGGTGATGCAGAAAATAGAACATAATTTTCACATTATAACTATTCAGGAGAGGTCAGGAAACTGATCTTCACACAAAAGGGCAATAGAAATACTAAATCTTTCTCATAAATATTCCACAATCTTGACCGATAATAGTAGATTCTTATTCTGTGAAAGTATCACAGAAAGCATTATTGATCTGAGTTATTAATCAGATCAGCTCAATGATGGATCAGGTTGAAGGGACTGAATGGCGACTTCTGTTCTCTATTCGATGTCACACGTCAAGGTCACGCAACAACTCATTCTGCCATGATTCAATTTGAGTTTCTTTCGTTGATTGGCTGGCATGCATAATTAATTGGTTGCAATTGATTGCCAAATGCAAATAATTTCATAAAGGCTGCAAGCCAATCAAATTGATCAAGATACTAAAGGTTTCCAATTATTGTCTGAAACTTGAGACCCAATATAATCATTAAAAAATCAGAATAGCAATATTTCACAGTTAAGTGGTTGAGTTAGCTTATAATAAAACTCAGTTTGTGACTCCATTAAGATTGCTATGATCTCCTGGACAAATTCTGGACCAAAATCCTGGACATATTCTGTTTCTGTTTCGAGTATGTGCAGTGTATAATATTTCTTCAAGTTAATTAGGAAAATATTTTTATTGTTATTATCATGAAGTATTTTTCCCCCTTAACCTTCAATAGGTTTATTTTTAATTAAGAGACTTGTGTGGGCTGGACAATGAAGACAACATTGCCTACAATGCTCAAACCTCCCTCAGCCATTTCCTGATCCAATGCTAATGACCATCTGTGCTGGATCACTTTATAAAGCTGCCCCTAATGAGAGCAACCCAGGGACATGGTCCAGGAAGGAGAAGATAGAAAACAATGAATTTGTTCATTAGGTTCTTGTTCTGAAAGCTCTGTGTGGAAGCTGGAAGGAGTGTCAGAGATCACTGTACATTAGAAATAATAATGATGTACATTATTACTACAGAGTCATACAAAACAAAACACTTCAGGTAGATATGCAATCAGAGTATATACTTATGCATCATTGCCAATACCAATTAAGGGTCCTGGTATAACTAAATTTAGATTGAGATGTTGGAAGACATAAGTTAACTTCAATTTGGGCTTTAGAGTTTTAAACTGCATATTAACTCAGACCAGCTACGCATTTTTCTTGATGGTATTAATGCTTCAAGAAAAGATTTTGAAAAGTTTGGGGTGGGAATGGTCCCAACCCAAAACGTCAGGTATCCATGCTTCCCAAGGATGTTTCCTGACCCGCTGAAATACTCCAGCATTTTGTGTCTTTCCTTGGAAAAGCAGCATCTGCAGTTCCTTGTTTCTAAGTTTGAGGTTGTTGAATTTGGAGAGAAAGAAGATCTTGTGAAGTCCTGGTTAAACTCTGGAGAAAATGATAACATTGATCCAGGCCAATGTGGCACCACTTGGGATAGAAATCAATCTAGATTCTTGAAGCCATCTTAGTTTAGTTTTAGTTTAGAGATACAGTGTAGAAACTGGCCCCTCTGGCCACCGAGTCCGCGCCGACCACTGATCACCTGGGCACTAGATTTATCCTGCACACTAGGGACAATTTTCAGAAGCCAACCAACCAAAACACCCGCATGTCTTTCAAATGTGGGAGGAAACTGGAGCACCCGGAGTAAACCCACGTGGTCACACGGAGGATGTACAAACTCAATACAGACAGCATGTATAGTCAGGATTTAAACCAGGTCTCCGGTGCTGTAAGGAAGTAATTCTACCAGTGCCTCACAGTATCGCCCCAAGATGTTGTCTGACCTGCTGAGTTTTCCACACATTTTCTGATTTTATTTCAATTTCCATTTTCTGCAGATTTAAATTTTCATCTACAAATATGAGTTGGGTACGCTTTACCGGAAAACTGTCTAAAAGCTGTCACCTATAAATGTGGAGTAATTGAGTTTAAGAAGAGGGAATATTGACTTTCCCGTTCGTTCACAGTTTCTTGCTCGTGCCACAAGTGTGACCCTATTAAAGGGGGGACATTGATCATTGTTTGTTATTGACATATTGACATATTGATGAGCATCTTTTTCAAAGGCAAAATAAAAGCATCTGAAATTGTAATTTTGCTTTGTTATTTTTCATTTTTAATTAA
This sequence comes from Rhinoraja longicauda, assembly GCF_053455715.1. NCBI lineage: Eukaryota > Metazoa > Chordata > Chondrichthyes > Rajiformes > Arhynchobatidae > Rhinoraja > Rhinoraja longicauda. The sequence continues at coordinate 176,769 of NC_135958.1, read as the reverse complement.
TTATTCGTAATTATTAATCCCTTCTTATGATCATGAACAAAGACCGATGAGCATTTGGTGTCATGAAGCAATGGGAGTGCGGATTGGTGGTGGAAAACTTATGCACAAGTCCAAACTCAAAGATAAAATGAGGTCAGGGCAGCACGATGACACAGCAGTAGAGTTGCTGTCTTACAGCGCCAGAGACCCAGGTTCGATCCTAACCACAGTTGCTCCCTGCATGGAGTTTGTACATTCTCCCTGTGACTGTGTGATTTTCTTCCTTGTGTTCTGGTTTCCTCCCACACTGCAAAGATGCACAGGTTTGTAGGTTAATTGGCTGTTGTAAATTGTTCCGAGTGTGTAGGATAATGCTAGTGTAGGAGGCAATCGCTAGCCAGCATGGGGTTGGTGGGCTCGATTCCACGCTGTATCTCTAAAATCTAAATTCTAAAAAATCTAAATGCAGCCATTGCTAAAGAACAATTACCACCTCTGGGGCAAACAAATCATTACTGGCTTTAATGACACTGAAATCCAAAGAAAATTGTGCTTTTGTTTCCTCAGGTTGAGGATTACTCTTAGTCTCGCTGAGTAATGTAGCCTGAGCCAACCTCATGAGGAAATGGGATTTCTGGCCAAGTTCCAATGAGTGTTACAGAAGAAGCCTCCAGGAAATTCATGGGAATATATTTTTTGGCAGATATATTTTTTAAACCATTTGAAACTGCCAGTGCTATTCTACTGTAACTTACATCCACTGACTGTCGATATCATTCCATAAACGATTGCCTAGTAGTGACACAATGGCAATTTGCCAATCAGCCTCACCAGCACAAATGTGGTTTCCACATAAGCTTGTGACATCATTGCATACTCATTTTCCTATATCCAGTCTATTCTTCTCTGTAAACCCAGCCTCTGATTCAGTTACTAACAGTAATGGGGGAGATATTAAACAATTTCTTTTCTTCAGTATTCACCGAGGAGAAGGATATAGAATTATGTGAGGTAAGCGAAACAAGTAGAGTAGTGATGGAAATTATGAGGATTAAAGAAGAGGAGGTACGGACACTTTTGAAAAATATAAAAGTGGATAAGTCTCCAGGTCCTGATAGGATATTCCCTAGGACATTGAGGGAAGTTAGTGCAGAAATAGCAGGGGCTATGACGGAAATATTTCAAACGTTATTAGAAACGGGGATGGTGCCGGAAGATTGGCGCATTGCGCATGTTGTGCCTTTGTTTAAAAAAGGTTCTAAAAGTAAACCTAGCAATTATAGACCTGTTAGTTTGACGTCTGTGGTGGGAAAATTAATGGAAAAGATACTTAGGGACAATATATATAATTATTTGGATAAACAAGGCCTGATTAGAAACAGTCAACATGGATTTGTGCCTGGAAGGTCATGTTTGACTAATCTTCTTGAATTTTTTGAAGAGGTTACCAGGGAAATTGATAAGGGCAAGGCTGTGGATGTTGTCTATATGGACTTCAGTAAGGCATTTGACAAGGTTCCACATGGAAGGTTGATTAAGAAGGTTAAATCGTTGGGTATTAATAGTGAGGTTGCAAGATGGATTCAACAATGGCTGAATGGGAGATACCAGAGGGTAATGGTTGACAATTGTATGTCAGGTTGGAGGCCAGTGTCTAGTGGAGTACCCCAAGGATCTGTGTTGGGTCCACTGTTGTTTGTCATTTACATTAATGATCTGGATGATGGTGTGGCAAATTGGATTAGTAAATATGCAGATGATACTAAGATAGGTGGTGTAGTTAATAATGAAGTAGAGTTTGACGTTACTGGTTTGGAGCTTCCTGCTGATCTGCCACTATCAATTAAATTTAACTTAATTCAACAACACAGTGAATGTAGTCTGAAGGGCCACAGGAGGTTATTGCCCATCATGATGTTCTATAGATCTTGTGGACCTGATCATCAACATAAATAAAACAACACTCTCCAAGCCATCTTTCAGTAGAGTGGTGGTGAGCTGTCTTCCTAAGCCACTGTAGTCGTTCTGTTCTAACATCTACTTATCTAGACGTTAAGCACTTATGAATTGTCTTGGGACATTTTATTACATTAGAGGTGCTTGATGCAATTTGCTATTATGGCCCGATCAAATATCAGAGAGAAACTTTTATGGTCAATGGGTAAAGTCAGGCAGAACAATCACAAACTTCCATTCTTCGCCACTTCGGAACATGCAGTTTATTTTGCATAAGAACTGGAAGAATTGCTCAATTAATAAGTTTTTAAACAGATCAGTTATGCTAATTGAAAAGTCATGGAAGTTTAATGATTAGGTTCCTGCCCAGAAACAAGGAACTGCAGATGACGATTAATAAACAAAAGGACACAAAGTGCTGGAGTAACTTAGCAGATCAGGCAACATCTCTGGAGAATATGGATAGGTGATGTTTCGGGTCCAGAATCTTCTTCTGACTGAGAGACCAAGTTCCTGCCTTTGCAACTGATATCATCTCACTCGTTCCAGTGAGTAATTAATTTCAGAATTAATGAAAAAAGGTTTGATTTTGTAATAAAAGCCATAAATTATGTACAGATCCATCTGAGTCACTCGCAACTTTAAGGGAAGGACATTTTCTGTATTAATCTGGACTGAACAATATTCGACTCCAGACTCACCAATATGGTGGTCTCCTCAGTGCGTCCTCATTTCTGGGGGATTTAAAGGCAGTCAATAAATGAAGATACTACCATTGACATCCACATCCCAGGAACAAATAAGAGACTTCCAAGTATGTAGGACATGCTTCCGCGATGCCGCCCAACCCAGGAGTCTCTTTGTGCCTTAGTCACAGGAGTGGATCTGCAATCACACATTTCAATCGCTCCACACTTTTAAATCTCTACTGTACACTGTGAATGGCTCGATTGTAATCGTGTACTATCTTTCCGCTGACTGGTGAGCACGCAACAAAAGCTTTTCACTGTACCTCAGTACACATGACAATAAACTAAAACTGAAAACTGAAACTGAGATCAATCAAGACAAAGACAAGAAGTCACAGATCAGCCAAGGTCAAACCGTGTGACCAGCCAAGCCGAAGGTTCCAAATGGTCCACTCCTGGTCTTATATTCTTCTGAGATTAAACCCCTCCAGTAAGTAAACAATCATCCAAAAAGCAAAATAGGACTTCTCAATATCACTAAATTTTAGAAATCACCTCCATTCATATCTACTAAATGTTGAGCTTGCTAATAAACTCTGGGAGTGAAAGTGGGCGTCTTCCATTTATGTTCCATGAAGCTGACATACGAAGAAAAACAGTAACTCACTGTCATCATCAATAAGACTACTGGCTGGAAGAAATTCATTTTCCCAGTGGCTTAAATCTTTAAACTCAGAACAGCAATTTACAAGACCTGGAATTATTCATTGAACAACTCAACAAAGCAAAACAAAAATCAAAAATCATTTCCAAGTACATTATTTCTGCCAAAGTGATTGGAGTTGAACATTTGTCATTAGGTGAAGCTATAAGTGGATTGACTGGATTCCATGTACGAAGCATTGCAAACCACATAATTGAAGAGCATGTCATGCCTGAATTATGCTGCTTTACTGAAGTGTAAAGCTGGGTAATGGAGTGAATAGGAATTGCTCCAATATTCTGCCTTGGTAAGAGCTATTATTCTACGAGAAAAAAAGCTCTCCCAAATTGATTTTTCAATTCTTGTACTGGATGTACGTGATAAACCGACTGCACTTCCACACCATTTCAAACCACTTCTGTCCCTAAGAGCAAGCACATGGTGAACTCACGAGTCATAATCCTGGATGATCTGTCCCACAGCCCAAATGGCAGCAAGGTATTCATTTGATTCCATGGAGTTGATGTAATGCAGGGAGCTGGCATCACGAGGGTTTCCATTGGAAGCTGTGAAGTCAATTCCAACCTGAAGAAAAAGCACATTACCATGTGAGCATTGCAATTACCCAAAAACAAGTTTCATTTCCATAATTCAAAACAATTGATCCACAGAGATTACCTGCATCAATTACAAGGATGTTCGGAGCTGGTAATTGGAGGTATTGCCATAATCCCAGACTGCCTTGCAATCATTCAATACAAGTATAACTTGAAAAATAAGCTAGAACAAGGATATACAAGTGCTGGTTTATACCAAAGATAGACACAAAGTGCTGGAGTAACTCAGCGGGTCAGGCAGCATCTGTGGAGAAAAAGGATGGATCCCATTTTGGGTTGGCACGCTTTTTCAGACTGAAGGGTTCCGACCCGAAATCTCACCCATCCTTTTTCAACAAAGATGCTGCCTGACCCACTGAGTTTTTCCAGCCCTTTGTGTCTTTGAGTTTTTCCAGCCCTAATTCACAAGCGAGTCTGATTCCACTAGTACTAACCACATCCCTGTACATTTCAAACATTTGTGAACTGGAGTACCACTTCTGAAACTGGTACTGTCTTTACAACATGAATGGTCCATGAATGGTCCATGAATGGTCCACGAATGGTCCATGAATGGTCCATGAATGGTCCACGAATGGTCCACAAATGGTCCATGAATGGTCCATGAATGGTCCATGAATGGCAACTGGCTTTGGAATCTCTCTTTCTCTCCTTCTTATTAGGTTATGGTCACTGAGGCTGATCAGAGCAACTGCAACACTATGCAGGGTTAAAATTAACTGTTCGGCACAGAACACCCCAATTTATCTTCTGAGTAGGTGTTTGTCTGTTGACCTTCATAATCAATTGGAATTTCTAACCTTAAACTTTAGAGACACAGTGAGAAAGCAGGCCCTTCAGCCCACCAAGTCCACGTCGACCAGCAATCACCCTGTACACTAATATTATTCTACACATTAAGGACAATTTACAACTTACAGACCCTATTAACCTACAATCCTGTGCGTCATTGGAGTGTGGGAGGAAACTGATGCACCCGGAGTAAACCCACGCGGTCACAGGGACAACGTACAATCTCCGTTCAGACAGCAAACCTGGTCAGGAACGAACTTGGGTCTATGGCACTATAAGGAACCAACTCTACCGCTGCGCCACTGTGCCACCCCTTGCACACTGTGCCACCCCTTACACCAATCCTTACACCACTGTGCCACCCCTTACACCACTGTGCCACCCCTTACACACTGTGCCACCCCTTACACCACCCCTTACACCACTGTGCCACCCCTTACACCACCCCTTACACCACTGTGCCACTCCTTACACCACCCCTTACACACTGTGCCACTGCTTACACACTGTGCCACCCCTTACACCACTGTGCCACCCCTTACACCACTGTGCCACCCCTTACACCACTGTGCCACCCTACACACTGTGCCACTCCTTACACACTGTGCCACCCCTTACACCAATGTGCCACCCCTTACACTAGTGTGCCACCCCTTACACACTGTGCCAACCCTTACACACTGTGCCACCCCTTACACCAGTGTGCCACCCCTTACACCAGTGTGCCACCCCTTATACTAGTGTTCCACCCCTTACACTAGTGTGCCACCCCTTGCTTTAGCAGCAGATTATGCTTCAGGTGTCACATTGCTATTTTCTGAGTATATTCCAACATTCTGCAAAGTTACTTTGGTTTGGACATTTGTTTGTGCCATCGATAAAGATAATGGTGATGGATCACACACATTTTTCCTGTTGATTCCTTCTCACCTGGCTGTTACAAAGCTGATTTAACAACACCAATGTAAAATATACTGCCAAACAACATGTGCGATGAGAATTAAAAAAGCTGAATAAAAGCATATTCTCATTCAAAGTTTCATGTACTATTTAGGATATAGTTCCTGAAGGAAGACCCCGATCACAAGGTGAAGTTGAAAGAGCGCCTCGTTGAAGTCTGAAATATTGGGTTGTGTCTGTAAATGTTCGTCCTGGTCGCCCTTTGTGCTCATTAATCTGGGGGAGATTCACATCGAACCTTTTTGCTCCTGAATAAACCTGCTGAGTACTTCCCTTCAGAATATGATAAATATTAATATAACATGATTTGTGCAATCACGTTCTAAAATCAAGAAATACGCAAACCTCAAAAGATCATCAAATGGATCTCTAGACAGAAGACAAATTATTCAAGCAAATTACATTCAGAGGATTCAGTATTTATACTAATTGTTTATTAAGGAAGCTGTATATATGTCAACATCCTGGTGGTTTCTGGGGTCTTAGAAACTGCCATCTGGAGACATGCCCTTCCAATTGATGATAGACACAAAATGCTGGAGTTACACAGCAGGTCAGGCAGCATCTCTGGATAGAAGGAATGTGTGACGTTTCGGGTCGAGACCCTTCTTCCTTCTCTCCAGAGATGCTGCCTGTCCCGCTGTTACTCCAGCATTTTGTGTTTATCTTCGGATTAAATCAGCATCTGCAGTCCCACCCTACACACTTCTAATTGATCTCAGGATCTTCATTGCAGCAATTAAGCTGTAATTAACTCTGGGTTCTGTTTACACAACATTTGGATACATGGCTTCAAAGAACCAAGCTTGTTACATACAGGCCAATAGCAGTTGAAATGTGGCACAGTCTTTCTAAAATATTGCAAGCTCTCATCTATTGCTCTACAACACCACAGGAGATTTGAAAATAACTTAAACCTGACAGAAAGCTTAAGAATATGCCGATCAATCATAGTTCATTGTAATGACTATCGGAAAGGATTACGATGGTTTAGATTCATTAAGGTCACAACATTTCTGGCACAATAAATTGAGAAAGAATTGTTATAAAATATGTGCTCTATTTCACATATATCAGAAAATGTTACGAGCAGCAAAGTAATTGAAAACTAATCAGATTGGAAATCACAAGCTCTCAGTCAAGTCTGATCTGGACACTGGAATCTGCCCAGATGCAGGAGTAGGCCATTCAGCCCTTCGAGCCAGCATTCAATGTGATCATGGCTAATCATTCACAATCAGTACCCCATTCCTGCCCTCAGCCAAGTCAGATCTGGACACTGGAATCAGATCTGGACACTGGAATCAGATCTGGACACTGGAATCAGATCTGGACACTGGAATCAGATCTGGACACTGGAATCAGATCTGGACACTGGAATCTGCCCAGATTCCTGGAAGAAGGCAGACTGAAGAGAGAAGAAAAATATCCTGGAACAAATTTAAACAATGATTATTTTGTAGAATGATTATGAAAGAAACTGCAGATCTAAAGAAGAGCTTTTTGCTCAAGAGTCAAGTGTTTTATTGCCATATGTCCCAAAGCAGAACAATGAAATGCTTACTTGCAGAATCAGGGGCAGCACAGTGGCACTGTGGTAAGAGTTGGGGCCTGACAGCACATGGTTTCCATCCTGACTACGGGTGCTGTTTGTACGGAGTGTGTACATTCTACCTGTGAGCACGTGGGTTTTCTCCGGGTGCTATGGACATTCCAAAGACGCACAGATTTGTAGGTTAATTGGCTTCAGTAAATTGGGAAAATTGTCCCTGGTGTGTAGGATAGTGTTAGTGTGCGGGGATCGTTGGTTGGCGCGGACACGGTGGGCGAAGGGCCTGTTTCTGCGCTGTATCTCTAAAGTCTAAATCATCTCAACACTCTGCAAGCAGAGTACTCAACACTGACCCTAACTTTATTTCTTAGATATTCCTCCAAATCGATATGCTTATCTAACTTTACTTTAAACAAAGTCTAATCAGGTGTAATTGCTGCTCCAGGTAGAGCAATCCCTGTTGTATAATAGGCCCCTGTATAATAGGCCCCTGTATAATAGGCCCCTGTATAATAGGCCCCTGTATAATAGGCCCCGGTATAATCGGCCCCGGTGAAAAGATTTCTTCAAAGCACTTAGTTCATTTTGATAATGGCAGTGCTGTGCCACAAACCTGCCCTTCGTGAAATCATGTATTGCCTTTCGGCTGACTGGTTAGCATGCAATAAAAGCTTTTCACTGTACCTCATTACACGTGACATTAAACTAAACTCAAACTCAACTCAAATCCACTTTCCTCCAGCTCATCCTAAACTGCTGGGGTCTTGCAATCCCCCTCCCCCTAAAAATAAATAATTTATTCATCATACATGCAGCAAATTAAATTGGGATAGGTCTTTCTCTCCCAACATATATTATTTTATGATGTGTCTCATACACTACTCATATTTCCACTTTAAACAATGCACAGATGAAGTGTCTGTGACACTCTTGCACTGGGCCCAGCCTCACAGTGTGCAGAGGCATCAGGAGCCGAGACTGTTGTCCTTCCCCTTTGTGGTGGCGACACTGACCTTCAGTTTTGCGTGCTCTCCTGCAGGTTGGGATGTGCTAGTTGGCAGCATTCAATGAGAGACATCCCCTCACTGGAAAATCACCACCTTCCCCGGCAGACCAAAGTGCATCTTTCACCTAGTTGATGCCCTTCCAGCAGCTGTTGATGCTTGTGTCAGGATGAGCCCCAAGGAACAGCCAGTCCACGCCAGATGCCCAGTCCACAAGGAGGTGGATAATCGACACATCTGCCACACAGTCATCTCAAGCTCAGTGTGAGGTGGGACTGAGGTCCCAAATGCGCACAAGGATTTGACTACAAGGCCCCTTTCACCACTGGCCTAGGTACCTGTGCCTTAATTGTCTGGAAATAGACACAAAAAGCTGGAGTAACTCAGCGGGTCAGACAGTATCTCTGGAGAAAAGGAATATGTCACGTTTTGGGTCGAGACCTTTCTGTGTCTGAAGAAGGGCCTCGACCTGAAACGTTACCTATTCCTTTTCTCTAGAGATGTTGTCTTACCTGATGAGTTACTCCAGCACTTTCTATCTGCAGTTTAAACCAGCATCTGCTGTTCCTTCCTTCATCCTTAATTGTCTTGGTTCTTTTCTGCAGAATTCCCCCAAATTCTTAACTGCTTCTGCACTTGCTCGCACTGTTGTTGGAAGCAACCTCTTTGATGAAGTTTGGTCCCTGTCCCTAATATCTCTTCTCAATGGCTCAGTGCATTCTTGACTGATTCCACTCATCCAAAACACTCTGCTGCCTTTCACTATTTTCAGTGCATTTTATAAATTCAAGTTGTTGTTGTCAAACAGGAGATGTATTTAGTTAGATTTACCTGCCTTCTATGCTGAGGAAATGTCTCCCTTCCTGGGCTATGCAAAGTAAGCTTGGATAAACTGAAACAAGCATATAACAAAGGTGATTACCAAAGAGCTCTTGTGGTAAAATGCAGCAAATACTGGTTGTCAAGGCAACAAGTCACAGATGAAAGAATCTAAGCTCCAATCACTCTGGATTCAGTGAGACTAACAGAAGGTCTGGAGACACCTCTGAAATACACAACATTTTTTTGCCTGCATACAAGTACCTTGTTTTAGAAAGCCACTGGTGTAGAAACCTGTAATAAAGAATAAAACTTACTGCAGGATAGCTGGTGCTATTGTTATTGATTGCCAGGTCTTGGCCCTGATTCAGAGATATGAATCTCCTTCTTCCCAGACTAAATAGTTTTATTTTCCCGCAGTCAAAATATTAGCACAGGGGATGAGAGAAGCGATTCTGCTTTGAAGCTCTATTTCAATCGAAACACCCAAGAACAGCCCGCTCCACCTCCAGAGTTAACCTTGCTCTAATTAGCAGCCACCGAATGATTTTAGTCATAAACAGACTTGAACGCTGCCACTGGCTGTGGCACTGCTGCCTCTCCATCGGCTGTGGCAGGTAGGACTTGTCTCAGGTGTAGGTGATAGCTGTTGGGAAAGTGTGGCCTTGGGTCTCGGGCACCAGCGAGATGTCAACTCCAAGGAATGTTTCAAAAGTTCTTTAATTATCATGTGTACCAAGGTGGAGTCAGATGCTTGCCTAGGCTTGGTACATAAGCGTATTGGCGTGCACAAGTACAATCCCAGATTAAGTACCAGATGCGCTGACTGGCAGGAGTCACTGGGTCTTGGCGTGAGTTTCAAAGCCGCAGCCGGCCATGAGGCCCGTTGCAGATGTCACTTCCATCCGGATCGCCAATGAATGGTCGCACCCTCTCTCGTCGGCCTTCCAGCCTTCCGTCGTCGTTCACTTCCCGCAGACTCCCTTGATTGAGCGGGAGGCAGGACTCCCGGTTCTCCTCAGCCCAGCAGTCCTCCACCCCCCGCGATGCCCAGCGGTCCCAGAGATTCCCCCAGGGTGCCCGTGGACAGCGCGTGGTCCCTCTCCAACACCACACGGGCGCGGATGTAACCCTGGAATAGGGGCAGGCAGCCGGCTCAGGCAGAGCCCTCTTCCGCCTGGCGCCGTGACTCGCAGATGGCCAGCTTGGCCAGGCCCAGGAGCAACCCAACCCAACCAGGACATCTTCAGCCCTGCTACCCTCTCCCCTACGCACAGGGTGTCCAGGGATGAGGGTGGTGGGTGAAAAGTGCAGCCAAAAAGCAAGGAGCAGCCCCTTTAGATATTGGAACAGGGGCTGCAACCTCACACACTCCATGTACACATGGCACACAGACACACACACTCCATGTACATGCGGTACACAGACACACACACTCCATGTACACACGGTACACAGACTCACACTCCATGTACACGCAGTACACAGACACACACACTCCATGTACACGTGGTACACAGTCTCACACACTCCATGTACACGTGGTACACAGACACACACTCTGTACACGTGGTACACAGACTATTCCAGCCTGCAATCGTGGCAGGCGGCTGGCGAGTCTGTGAACCGCGGGAGGAACAGGTTGCAGGGGACCCCTCTGTGCAGTCGACCCCACCCGATGGAGAGGGGCAGAATCCCTGTGAGAGGGACCCCCACTGGGGGTAACACCGACCGCCACTGAGTGCCCGAACGGTGGACCAGGGCGAGGAAGTGCAGGGTGTGGAGGAGGAGCCCGGACAGGTCACGCCTCCCTGCGTCTCGGGGGGAGGTGAAGGGAGTCGAGGAAATGCGGCTCATGTTGTGTGGGACCGGAAGGATCACGGCGCCTGGGCCCGACGAGTGCTTCCGACTGAGCGGAGGCTTGCTCAGCCGCGAGTACCCCACACGCTCGAGCCCCCCGACACCCAGTGGGGCAGGACAGGGGGGGGGGAGAGGGATGGGCGGAGACGGGCGTACACCCGGGCCCCGTGACACCCAACGGGGGGGATCGCTCTCATACCCGGGCCGTCGCCCCCCGCCAGCGGAGGGGGAGGGGGGGTCCGGTCGATAGCAACCAGGTTCCAGACTCCCAGCAGGTCCCGGTACAAGCCGGGCATCCCCAGCAGGATGGCACGGCTGATGCCCACCATTGGGATCCGTGTACTTGCTTGAAGGCAGCGGCCCCGTTGGAGACAGTGCGTGGCCAGCACGTGCCACCTGGGAGGACGCTCCGTGTACAGGTATCTCTGCAGGTCCTGAGGCAGAGAGCCGCCAACTGGGTGCGAATGCACAACAGTAACTGACTGCCCTCCTCAATCGGGAGACTCAGGACCGCTACACAGACCCAGTGCTCTCCGTTGCCCCAGAAGATGTCCATCAATTTCCTCTGGATGATCCCAGCAAAGGTGGCTGATGGGACCAAAGTGGTGAACTGGTACTAGAGCATGGAGGTCACGAGTTGGTTAATGACCAACAACCTGCCCCGGTAGGAAAGCACCTTGAGGAGACCCGACCAGCGCCCCAGCCGGGCTTGTGTGGGTCTTGCAGTTTATTATCAGTTATTTGTTTACTCTGCTGCACTACCTGATGGACGATTGTATGGTTTGGTTTGCCTGGATACTACACAAATAGAGATTTGTACAGCATCTCTGTATTCATCACAATAAGAAACCTAAAGCAATAAAAGCTTGGCTTCGTGCTTCTTTATCAGCCACAGGTTTCAGAGTTACTCTTTACTTTCATAGTCTTTTAGCTTCAATTAGACAAGGAGAACCCCATGACAGGTGTGTAAACAATATTTATTTGAAGCTGAACCCCATCTCTGGCACAGGAACTTTAGCTATTCTTTCACTCTCACCAAAGTGTTCAATTCTAGTACAGGTCATAACCAATATTCGGGCAACTGATGTTCCGGCACCTCCTTTAATCCGGACAAAATTACAAGAGTGTTCTTGAATCCCCCACAGGAATGTCAAGCTGTAGCCCTACACAGCCTTTATGAACCCCTCGCATAGCTCCTCCTGTTTATGTGCTCCACCAACCACTGCCTCTTCATGTTGGTGGATCTTGGAGCACACACACTACCTTTTCCTTGGTAAGTTGCTGTTATAACACAGCATCATAGTAAGGAGAATAAAATGGAGCCAGGGTAAATGTGTTGAATGGTTGGCATAACTTGGGGGTGAAGTGTTTGTCACCATTTTGTATAATTCCACATGACTCTCTGTTGTAACAATGGTGGGCAGGCAGCTTTAAGGGCTGGACCCCAAGATCACAGCTGCCTGACTAAATGCTACCAGCTGGGTGACATTGCTATAGGATTAGTAAAGGGTGCCTTTAGATAAATAAACACAACCATAATGTTTAATACAGGTGGAATCAGAAGATTACATCTCAACTGGTAATTTAGTCTCATTGCTGCCAAATCACAGTAAATAAGTGTTCATGTTGTAGAATGTAAAAGTCATCTTTATCTCCAACTCCTCATCTCCACCAAGTCAATCTCCACCGCCCCTCACTCTATCCTGACAAACTGCATCACTGAAATAAGATCTTGGCTTCAAATCAATTTCCTCAAACTAAACTGTGACAAATCCGAAATCGTCATCATCGGACCAGAAACACTCACCAAATCCACCCACAACTTCACCCTCAACATCGACGGTTTCCCAGTATCCGCCTCCCCTCCCTCACATCCGGAATCTTGGCATCATCTTTGATCAAACCCTCTCCTTCGACAAATACACTAAACACATCACCAAGACAGCCTTCTTCCACCTCAAAAACATCGCCCGTCTCCGCCCATCCCTCTCCTCCACAGCTGCAGAAACCCTCATCCATGCCTTCATCACCTCCCGTCTGGACTACTGCAACAGCCTCAAAAATCATCAAAAAACTCCAATACATCCAGAACTCCGCTGCCCGTCTACTCACCCACTCCCCGATCCGTGACCATATCACCCCCGTCCTCTACAAGCTCCACTGGCTCCCCATCCCCCAGAGAATCCAGTACAAAATCCTCCTCATGACCTACAAAGCCCTCCATAACCTGGCCCCATCCTACCTGACTGACCTCCTCCACAGACACACTCCCACCCGCACCCTCCGCTCTGCTGCTGCTAACCTCCTGTCCTCCCCCATCCGGACCAAACTCAGATCCTGGGGGGGACAGGGCTTTCTCCATTGCTGCTCCCACCCTCTGGAACTCACTACCCCAAACCGTCAGAGACTCCTCCTCACTCACCACATTCAAAACATCACTGAAGTCTCACTTGTTCAATCATTGACCATCGCTCCACCTTATTCTTCCTTTTCTGTTCATTTATTTATTTATTTTTATGTTATATCTAATATGCAAAGCGTCTTTGGGTTTCTAGAAAAGCGCTATACAAATGTAATGCATTATTATTATTATTATTATTATCTTAAAAGGGAGGAGAGAGATGAAGAAGTCATGAAATTTAGGAAATTTTAAAGCAGAATGTCTTGGTAGCTCAACCAAGAATTATTGCCTTTGGAATGATCACGAAGCCAAAATGGGAGGAACACACATGTTCTAGACAGCTGTGGGGTGCAGGAGATTCCAGAGAAAGGGATCAATGAGAGCCTGCAGGGAATGAAGATCATTCATACTAGTGTATAAACACAGGGCAGGTTAGATTTTAATCAGAACACTGTCTTAATATTGACCACTGGTTTGCTTATTAAAACAGTTTTTAAAATGCAATGATTCATAAATGTAATTCAAAATGGGGCATTCTCTGAGTGTTGTACTGTTTTTGCTCTAAGACCAGAGAGGAAACTGGGCCCAGGCAATAGGAGCTGTCAGATGGTGCGTACATTGGCCCTAAACACCACTTGTGTTGTGAGGCTTCTCACAGTTGCCATGAAGCTTCCTTCTGAGTTAAAGCAGAAATAAGGAAATACTAGCAGGGCAAATTCATTCAACCCCTCAAGCCTGCCCTGCCATTCATGAAGTTCATAAGTCATAGGAGCAAAATTAGGCCATTCAATCCAACGAACCTACTCCGTCATTCAATCACGACTGATCTATCTTTCCCTCTCAACCCTAATCTCCTGCCTTCTCCCCATAAACCCTGATACCTGTACTAATCAAGAATCTCTCAATCTCCACTTTAAAAATATCCAATGACTTGGTCTCCACAGCCGTCTGTGGCAATGAATACCACAGATTCAACCATGGCCCTCAGACAGAAAGTTCCTTGGCTGATCAGGAACAGATTAATCGACTTAAGGAAATAAATAGTAATTCTTCTCTATAAATTTGTGGAAACAAGGAACTGCAGATGCTGGTTTTCATAAAAGTGCAGGAGTAACTCAGCGGGTCAGGCAGGTGTAACTCTGTGCAACTCAGTGTAACTCTGTGTAACTCAGCAGGTCTAGCAGGTGTAACTCTGTGTAACTGTGTAACTCTGTATAACTCAGCAGGTCTAGCAACATCCCAGGTCAGTACCCTTCTTCAGTCTGAAGAAACGTCACCTATTCATGTCCTCCAGAGATGCTGCCTGACCTGCTGAGTTACTCCAGCACTCTGTGAAATGTCACCTATCCATATTCTCCACAGATGCTGCCTGACCCGCTGAGTTACTCCAGCACTCTGTGTCCTATATACAGTATCTGTGGCTTTGTTCAAAGTTTCGAAGAGAGCCGATAAAGTTAACAGTAAAATTAAGTCACAGGGAGATAAAATGCTCAGAGTAAAAGCATTTAGTCACTTCCTATCTTTGCACTGCTGCAACTCTACAGTGTTAACAGTAATGGTTCGAGCCGTGGGTGCAATCTGAAGGGGCCAAGACACCAAAAGAAAATACTTTCCAAATAGAGAGCTCACTCATCTGAGCAACTTTTATATGGAACCTATCCACTGTGTTAAACAAATGTTGTTGATTTTGAGGGGTAAATCGCCAAAAATGTTTCACAAGGTTTTCTCACAAGACCATTTCCATTCTTGATCACTTTTGAGTTTGAAATCTCTTGTGCCATTACCTTTTGTTGCTGTTGACCTCTGTATCGTTAAAATCCAATATTCCCAGCTCTTTACTTTACAAAGCCTCCCAATTTTAAAGAAGAGAACTGGGAATATTGCCTTTAATTTGCTGCAGAGTTCAACAGCAACAATAGGTAATGGGCAAGGGCACAAGAGATTTCAAACTCTAAAAAGCCCCAGGAGAGGATGGTGGGCTTGTGAGCAAGTGGATGAGGCAGGTTGGAGGGAACAATTCCCAGGAAATGCCAACACATGGTATCTGGAGACCAAGGTGTACCCTTCTCGTTACAACTTGTATTGGTTCGACTTATTCATGCGATCTTTACCTTGCTTTCTCTGAAATCAGATTTTCTTTTCCTCAGCTTGTAGCTTCCACGTTTTGCTAGGCTTTACCCAATGTGGCCTGGACAATCCTGGCCCAAGACAGTGGTCGTGTGAATGTGTCAAACTCTGTGTGAGTGGATAGTCAGGTATTGCAGCTTGTCTTTGTTGAGATAGGCAATTATTTGGGCAATCTTTGATTCTGCTAACTAGAGTAAACTGGGTATTGTTTGTCATCAGCATCTTGCTTTTGAGCAACTTAGTATTCTCCACACATGCACCATTTTGACTGCCTCAGTTACACCTGGTATTGGTACTGACCCACTTGCTCACAAGCCCACCATTTGGTTTTAGCCTGTCCTTAGAGCATATAGACTACAATTGACAGGGTTTGCATCAAACTCTGATGCAAATATTCACATTATACCTCAACAGTGTCTTCATACATACTTGCATTTCTCTCCAACAAAGGTGATGTTGGGGCATCAATAGTGAAAGCATTTTTCCAATCCAGCTTGAGTTGTCTCAGTCGTTTATCCCCATTAACGTTGGTCTGTTTCTTAGTTTGCCACAATAAATTTACCTGTATATACTGTTCACTGTGCACCCTATTTTCCCTGCCATCTGTAATTGCTCACATGGACGTTGTCAGCGTGGCTATGCCTTTTATTAATAGCATCTCGCTGAGCCAGCTGGAACATTAAACAGTCGATACTAAACAATCTGCATCAGTTTTATTTCACATGGCAATTCACTGGCTATTAATCAGCATCTTCACACAACTTCATCTGTTTGCTGCCAATATTGATTGTGTCATGAATTCTGTAGAATTCTAAGTTTCTCATATGCTTGGAAGTTTATTTCTATTAAAAAAAAGTTTTTAGTTTCAATTTCAATTACTGCTGAAATTGCTTTTGCTGATTGACTTAATGTGGATTTTTAAAGCAGAGATAGATAGATTCCTGATTAGTACAGGTGTTAGGGATTATGGGGAGAAGGCAGGAGAATGGCGTTGAGAGGGAAAGATAGATCAGCTGCGATTGATTGGTGGAGTAGACTTGATGGGCCAAATGGCCTAATTCTGTTCCATGAAATAGAGCAAAGAAAATAAAAATAATAAAAATAGCAATAAAAAAATGTCAAATGGGAAGCAAAGACGGTGAGAGCGATGATGAATGAGACCATCTGCAAGTTAGAAGCAGTAGAGTGCGTCTATTATATTATAAGCAGAAGGGTCTCGACCTCAGTCTGAAGAAGGGTCTCGACCCGAAACGTCACCCATTCCTTCTCTCCTGAGATGCTGCCTGACCTGCTGAGTTACTCCAGCATTTTGTGAATAAATAGCGTCTATTATATTGCTCGTCAAATTCATGCAGTGTGACACCACGGAATAGCACCGGAAAAAATAGCAATGAAAACTTACTGAGATGCTGACTTGGTTTGGCTCAGGTCTTCTATTTTGCTATAAATAACTGATTGTTTACCTCAATTTTCTGTTTAACACTGACACCCTGCTATGTCTGCTCTGGAGACAAAATACTTGTAAAGATTCTGTGCAATGCCTCTAGCCTGTCACAATGCCTTCAGGTAACTGTAATTCAAGGCTCACATTTCAGGAATGGAAGTGGAATAATTTATTGAGATCACTTGCTCCAACACCTTGCCCTGAAAGGAAACCTCTTCAGCAGATGTTAGCAAGTAATAGATTTTAAAAAATGCATTGATTGTTAAATGTAAATGTTTTATCAGCTGGGCATAGGCCAGAGGATTCGGTGCTTCTATTGAACAAAGACTATGATCCATCAGCACAGTAAGTACAGAGCAAACCATTTCACACAATCCCATCACCATAGAAACCACCTTATCTTCCTCTATCTAAGAATACAAGCTTCTGTATGAATTCAAGACAATAGATGGATGGACTGCTAAATACCAAATATATCCCTATTATTCAAGGACATTGAATCATCTGAAGATATTTATACAAAGCAAAATCAGAATTGCAAAATATACAGATAAATATATCTTTTGTTAGCGACCTTTTTCTTATTTCAACATTTTTTCATTGTTTTTTGTTCTGTCAAGTGCCATTCACATTTTGTTTCTGTTACTTTATTTCCTCAGTACTTCCTCTATATCTACCAGCTCCTTCATTGTTTCCTGCCCTTTGCTCCCCTAGACGTTCAGTACCATGACTTGTACACATACTGCACCCATTGACCACTTCCTGCCCTTTGCTCCCCTAGACGTTCAGTACCATGACTTGTACACATACTGCACCCATTGACCACTTCCTGCCCTTTGCTCCCCTGGACGTTCAGTACCATGAGTTGTACACATACTGCACCCATTGACCACTTCCTGCCCTTTGCTCCCCTGGACGTTCAGTATCATGACTTGTACACATACTGCACCCATTGACCACTTATAGACAATAGGTGCAGGAGTAGGCCATTCAGCCCTTCGAGCCAGCACCGCCATTCAATGCGATCATGGCTGATCACTCTCAATCAGTACCCCGTTCCTGCCTTCTCCCCATACCCCCTCACTCCGCTATCCTTAAGAGCTCTATCCAGCTCTCTCTTGAAAGCATCCAACGAACTGGCCTCCACTGCCTTCTGAGGCAGAGAATTCCACACCTTCACCACCCTCTGACTGAAAAAGTTCTTCCTCATCTCCGTTCTAAATGGCCTACCCCTTATTCTCAAACTGTGGCCCCTTGTTCTGGACTCCCCCAACATTGGGAACATGTTATCTGCCTCTAATGTGTCCAATCCCCTAATTATCTTATATGTTTCAATAAGATCCCCCCTCATCCTTCTAAATTCCAGTGTATACAAGCCCAATCGCTCCAGCCTTTCAACATACGACAGTCCCGCCATTCCGGGAATTAACCTAGTGAACCTACGCTGCACGCCCTCCATAGCAAGAACATCCTTCCTCAAATTTGGAGACCAAAACTGCACACAGTACTCCAGGTGCGGTCTCACCAGGGCCCGGTACAACTGTAGAAGGACCTCTTTGCTCCTATACTCAACTCCTCTTGTTACGAAGGCCAACATTCCATTGGCTTTCTTCACTGCCTGCTGAACCTGCATGCTTCCTTTCATTGACTGATGCACTAGGACACCCAGATCTCGTTGAACTCCCCCTCCTCCTAACTTGACACCATTCAGATAATAATCTGCCTTTCTATTCTTACTTCCAAAGTGAATAACCTCACACTTATCTACATTAAACTGCATCTGCCATGTATCCGCCCACTCACACAACCTGTCCAAGTCACCCTGCAGCCTTATTGCATCTTCCTCACAATTCACACTACCCCCCAACTTAGTATCATCTGCAAATTTGCTAATGGTACTTTTAATCCCTTCGTCTAAGTCATTAATGTATATCGTAAATAGCTGGGGTCCCAGCACCGAACCTTGCGGTACCCCACTGGTCACTGCCTGCCATTCCGAAAGGGACCCATTTATCCCCACTCTTTGCTTTCTGTCTGTCAACCAATTTTCTATCCATGTCAGTACCCTACCCCCAATACCATGTGCCCTAATTTTGCCCACTAATCTCCTATGTGGGACCTTGTCGAAGGCTTTCTGAAAGTCGAGGTACACCACATCCACTGACTCTCCCTTGTCAATTTTCCTAGTTACATCCTCAAAAAATTCCAGTAGATTTGTCAAGCATGATTTCCCCTTCGTAAATCCATGCTGACTCGGAATGATCCCGTTACTGCTATCCAAATGCTCAGCAATTTCGTCTTTTATAATTGACTCCAGCATCTTCCCCACCACTGATGTCAGACTAACTGGTCTATAATTACCCGTTTTCTCTCTCCCTCCTTTCTTAAAAAGTGGGATAACATTTGCTATCCTCCAATCCACAGGAACTGATCCTGAATCTATAGAACATTGAAAAATGATCTCCAATGCTTCCACTATTTCTAGAGCCACCTCCTTAAGTACTCTGGGATGCAGACCATCAGGCCCTGGGGATTTATCAGCCTTCAGTCCCATCAGTCTACCCAAAACCATTTCCTGCCTAATGTGGATTTCCTTCAGTTCCTCCATCACCCTAGGTTCTCCGGCCCCTAGAACATTTGGGAGATTGTGTGTATCTTCCTCAGTGAAGACAGATCCAAAGTAACGGTTTAACTCGTCTGCCATTTCTTTGTTCCCCATAATAAATTCCCCTGCTTCTGTCTTCAAGGGACCCACATTTGCCTTGACTATTTTTTTCCTCTTCACGTACCTAAAAAAACTTTTGCTATCCTCCTTTATATTATTGGCTAGTTTACCCTCGTACCTCATCTTTTCTCCCCGTATTGCCTTTTTAGTTAACTTTTGTTGCTCTTTAAAAGAGTCCCAATCCTCTGTCTTCCCACTCTTCTTTGCTATGTTATACTTCCTCTCCTTAATTTTTATGCTGTCCCTGACTTCCCTTGTCAGCCACAGGTGTCTCTTACTCCCCTTAGAGTCTTTCCACCTCTTTGGAATAAATTGATCCTGCAACCTCTGCATTATTCCCAGGAATACCTGCCATTGCTGTTCTACCGTCTTCCCTGCTAGGGCCTCCTTCCAATCAATTTTGGCCAGCTCCCGCCTCATGCCTCTGTAATCCCCTTTGCTATACTGTAATACCGACACTTCCGATTTTCCCTTCTGCCTTTCCATTTGCAGAGTAAAACTTATCATGTTGTGATCACTGCCTCCTAATGGCTCTTTTACCTCTAGTCCCCTTATCAGATCAGGATCATTACACAACACTAAATCCAGAATTGCCTTCTCCCTGGTAGGCTCCAGTACAAGCTGTTCTAAGAATCCATCTCGAAGGCACTCTACAAACTCTCTTTCCTGGGGTCCATTTCCAACCTGATTTTCCCAGTCTACCTGCATGTTGAAATCTCCCATAACCACCGTAGCATTACATTTTTGACACGCCAATTTTATCTCCTGATTCAACTTGCACCCTATGTCGAGGCTACTGTTTGGGGGCCTATAGATAACTCCCATTAGGGTCTTTTTACCCTTACAATTTCTCATTTCTATCCATACTGATTCAACATCTCCTGATTCTATGTCACCCCTTGCAAGGGAATGAATATCATTCCTTACCATCAGAGCAACCCCACCCCCTCTGCCCACCTGTCTGTCTTTTCTATACGTTGTGTACCCCTGAATATTCAGTTCCCAGCCCTGGTCCTCTTGTAGCCATGTCTCAGTGATCCCTACAACATCATACTTGCCCATGACTAACTGAGCCTCAAGCTCATCCACTTTATTTTTTATACTACGCGCATTTAAGTACAACACTTTAACTTCTGTATTTACCTCCCCTCTCACATCGTTCACAATTGGCCCTGCCCTTAATTTCTTTTCCGCTCTAGAACTTCTGTTCCCATTCTTCCGAGAGTCTTTTGCAATATCTCCTGTATTCCCTTTTACCTCATCTTCATATTCACAATTTGTTAACCCCTCCCCCCCACTACTTAGTTTAAAGCCACAGGTGTCACACTAGCAAACCTGCCTGCCAGAATGTTTGTTCCCCTGCTGTTAAGATGCAACCCGTCCCTTTTGTACAAGTCACCCCTAGCCCAGAAGAGATCCCAGTGGTCCAGAAATCTAAATCCCTGCTCTCTGCACCAGCCCCTCAGCCATAAATTCATACCCTCTATCTCTCTGTTCCTGGCCTCACCAGCACAAGGTACCGGTAGCAGTCCAGAGATAACTACCTTCGACGTCCTACTTCTCAGTGCTTTTCCCAACTCTCTAAACTCCCGCTGTAGCACCTCCTTCCTCTTCCGCCCGACGTCATTCGTGCCCACGTGCACAACGACTTCAGGTTGATCGCCTTCCCTCACTAGGATTTTCTGAAGCCGGTCTGTGATGTGTTGAACCCTGGCACCAGGGAGGCAACAGACCATCCTCAAGTCCCTCCTGCTGCCACAGAATCTTCTGTCCGTCCCTCGGACTATGGAGTCACCGACCACTACGGCTCTTCCAGACTTCGGTCTCCCCTGTCGAGTATCCTTGCCAACAGGTCCGCCACTCGGACTGGAAACGTCTTCTGCCCCGACAGTTCCCAAGAGGGTATACCTATTTGCAATAGGCACAGTCACTGGGGTCTCCTGTAGTCCACGTCCACTCCCCCCTGAAACAGTCTCCCACCTTCGCTCGACCTGGACCCTTGGCGTGACAGCCTCACAATAGGTCCTGTCGAGGAAACTCTCGCATTCTCGGATGGCCCTGAGGTCATCCAACTGCCTCTCCAACTCCACCACACGTCCCTTCAGGAGCTGCACCTGGACACAGTTCTTGCAGGTGTAGCTCCCAGAAGCTCCAGCGACGTCCCTGTCTTCCCACATCCTGCAGGAAACACACCGCACCAACTTTTCCGCCATCACCTTGTGCCTATAACCAGCTCTGGCTTAAAACAATCGTATCCTCCTCGCCAAAGACTCGCAGCCAAAGACTCGCAGCCAAAGACTCGCACTTTTCTCACTGGGCACTTCCCTCACTGGGCTGCACCTGAACAGGGCTGCACCCTTTTGCAAGTATTGCTTATATCACCAATTAAATTGCCTGATTGTCCAATTTACCTGACTTCTCACTTAAACTAGCACTTACTTTACTGCTCAGCCAACGGGCGTCCTTGCTCTGCTCCCGGACTTTTCAAATTGACTACTAGCTTCCTTTTGGCGCTCTTTTTAAACTGCCTGTTCAACTGCGATTAGCACTTACTTTACTGCTCAGCCAACGGGCGTCCTTGCTCTGCTCCTTCCTGCCCTTTGCTCCCCTGGACGTTCAGTACCATGACTTGTACACATACTGCACCCGTTGACCACTTCGAGTCATTGCAATGCTGTAACACACTCCTTGAACTGTGAGAAAGTCGGCTTTGGCACCGACCCACGTGCCAAGTTGTCTACTCCTTGAGCAATCGCTGTTCTGCAAAGTGCAGTAAAATGACGTGCAAGTGAAATACTCTTGGCAGAGCAACATTCAAGGAAAAGTGTTCCTTGTTTACCCTCCTGTTCCCTTTAATATTTAAGATTTTGGGAAAAGTAAGAATGACCAGAGTCATATTGAGCTCTGCTGGAACAGTGGGTTTGAGCTCTCAATCCCTGTCCCATCATTCGTCCTCCAACTACCTTCTTGGTAAAATTGCAAGTTATGAGCTTCAACCCTGCATCACTTTTATGAGGATGTTGCCAGGTCTCGAGGGACTGATCTATCGGGAGAAGTTGGGCAGGCTAGGACTCTAATCCTTGGAGCGCATTAGAAAGAAGGGTGATCTTATACAGGTGTACAAAATCATGAGAGGTAAAGATCGGGTAGAGGCACACAAGCTCTGCCCAGAATAGAGGAATAGATTTTTACACAAAGGGTGGTGGATGTATGGAATGAGCTGCCGGAGGAGGTACTGGTATAACACAATGTTTTAGAAACACTTAAACAGGTTAAGGTAGGTTTAGACGGATATGGGCTCAATGCAGGTAGGTGGGACTAGTGTGGATGGGACATGTTGGTCGGTGAGGGCACATCAGCCTATGTCTATATTGACCACCAAGCAGCCATTTATACTTTAATCCTATTTAATGCTCAGCAGATTCCCATCAACTCCACACACAATTTTACCACTTGCCCACACATCAGTGGCCAAAACACCTTCCAATCTGCATATCTTTGGCATGTGGGAGGAAACCAGGGCACCTGGAGCAAACCCATTTGGTCACAGGGAGAACATGCAAACTCCACACAGACAGCACCGGAATTAACCTGGGTCACTGGAGGTGTTGTATTTGATCTACAAGCTGTGCCATTCTCCTGCACACTATAAACCACTTGTGGAAGTTGCGATATTTGCCAGACAAATGCAAGTTCCATTTTTCTTTCTTTTCCTGCTATCTGCCGCAGATACCAGTCTAGGAAGGAAAAAGTAATCATTCAAAATTACACACTAAAAAGAAATATGTAAAATTGTCCAGAAACCTTCAGGCATGTAATATTGTTTGCTCATTATAAAAGATGTTGCCTTCACCAGATTAAAGAGAGAGAAATTAAATGATGTATGCAGTGTCTCAGAAAACATGCTACACTTTATGCTTCTAAGTGAATTAATATTGTTTAATGGATCACAACAGTAATTTGAATCAAATTGCTCCAATTCTCTTATCTCCGTTGCTAAATGCAAGAGGTATGGATGAGCGAAGAGAGATAGGCCTTGGGCAACAGAGCAACAATATTATTAATCTGTTGGAGCAGTCTGAATCTTGCCAACTGTGACACATAATGGTTATTTATTATGTACCTGGAAAAACTCAGGCCCATCAGCAAGACCAGTGGAGTTACAAACAGGCAAAACACTTTCACTGTTGAACTTCCTTGGTTTGGGTATATCATTGCAGCAGACACTGGGGAAGAATGTGTACATGAGATCCCATGTGTACATGAGAGCCCATGTGTACATGAGAGCCCATGTGTACATGAGAGCCCATGTGTACATGAGAGCCCATGTGTACATGAGAGCCCATGTGTACATGAGATAGGCCTGAACATTCCTCACCATGGTCTGCCATGTTCCAACTGGTCGGTTCAGTGATTGGCTCAGGTTCCCTGAATATGTGAATTGAAGTTTTACAGAGGTCTTCAGGCACTCAATGCCGAAGTTAGAACCATAGCTTGCGCACAAACCAGATTTTGAAAGGACTAAGGCTTGTCCTTAAAGGAGCAGTTTGAGGCTTTAAGAAAGTATTTGGTTTTATTCTTGAAGCCCAAGGTGGGGAGAACATTGGTCTGCAGGGATAGACACAAAGTGCTGGTGTAACTCAGTGGGTCGGGACCTTCCTTCTGACCCGACCCGAAACGTCACTCATCCTTTTTCTCCAGAGATGTTGCCTGAGCCACTGAGTTACTCCAGCATTTTGTGTCTATCTTCAGTGTAAACCAACATCTGCAGTTGCTTGTTTCTACATTAGTCTGCAGGTAGATGAGACTAGGTCAGGGAGAATGGTCGGCGTGGACTGGTAGGGCCGGACAGGCCTTTTTCCATGCTGTAGTTGTTATATGTTATATGTTATATGTTATATGTTATATGATGCAAGAAATTGAGACGTGCCCAATAGTGAGTGTTTGAGGTCTGCCTTATTTCAGAACTTGACTTCTCCACACAAACGGTGACCACAACCACAACTGGCGTGCACGCTCTGCGAGGTTTCAACGTGTTGATTTCCCCGAACATTGACCTTTGGTTACAGCACGCCAAGGACTCTGTGCAAGCATGTTCACTCGACATTTGCAGTTGTGTTAAACTGCTTGGAGGCTGGCAAAGCTCCAGGAACCTACAGCAATATTACACCCTGGCACTCTGCCTGTGCAGTAGGAGCCCAAGGTAGACGGCTTCGCCTTTGATTGCGATAGAAAAGGCCATGTTTCATTGAAGTTTACAGCAGCAGCAAAAGTCACCTTCATTGTTGAATACTCGGCACCACACATATATTCCTCTCCACCACCCCATCGTCAAATCTAATGCTTCAGACCAAACATTAATTAATTGAGGAGCGTTATTTTGACAATGGATAATCGTAATATCCAAACGATGTAATAATCATCATCTAATATTGACCCAGCAGCAAAACAATTATAATTTTACATTCTGAAAGATGGGGGTTGGGAAATTAAACTAAAAAGAAGAATATGCTTCTTTTAAAAATATGCGACCGAATTGGGGATTAAAATTAATAGCAAATTGTGGTTGGGGGCTTACAGCTCACTTTGCACAATGAAACGTTTGACCACTTGGTTGCATGACCATCATCTGCATGGTCTAAGCACACAGGGGTATTGGCACTTCTGTTGTGATTCTTATTTACATGCATGCAAACTGGAGGACAAAGCAGTAAGTGGAAAATGTGGGAGCAGAAACAGGAGCTTGAAAGCCTGGCTGTCCAGACTTAACAGCTTTTTCACCATGGCTGTCAGATTCCTGAACCAATCACCTCTTTCACATTCCCTTCTTGGAGATATTGCCACACACTAAACTCCACCTCATTTGGTTATAATGTTATTGCACTTCAATCTGTTTTGTACTACTTCAGAATGCACTGCAATCTTTGGGCCATTCTGTTGTTGATGTTGTATTTACATCTATCATTAACATGTATACTGCTTATTCCATGAGCCACAAGGAGTTTGATTGGGCCCTGATGTATATGACAATAACCTAAACTAATTTCAATCTCTACTCATCCTAATGTATTGCTGTTTCCATTCACAGTGCTTTACTCATGGCTTGCTAGGAGATCACAGTTGATTCCTACATTACCAACCTGTAGATTCAGCAGTTCATTAGAATTGATAGGCCCTCCGTTGGAACCCCACTCAGTAAGAGAGGCTGAGGCAGAGATGGTATCAGCATGGATAGGATGGAAGAGGAAGTCTGATCTCCCCCTTTCCAGACCACTTTTCTCCTTTCCCTAAGGACTGCAGTGTCTAAAGCTTATTGGTGGTGCTGGCTCGAAGGGCCGAATGGCCTACTCCTGCACCTATTGTCTGTCTATCCCACAAGACAGCACAATGGCAGAGCTGCTGCCTGACAGCCCTAGGCACCCAGGTTCGATCGTGACGTCCAGTACTGTCTGTGTGGAGTTTGCATATTCTCCCTGTGACCACATGGGTTTCCTCTGGGTACTACAGTGTCCATCCGTATCCCAATGACGTGCGGACTTGGCGGTTAATTTGGTGTGTAGTAGAGATGATGAGTGGAGGGAGTGGATGAGAAAGTGGGATAACATAGAATTAGTGGGAACTGGTCAGTGTGGGGTAGTATTTTGTATTTGTACTTTGTATCCTCTATTCCTTTATCTTTCAAACATATTTCTACTTTCTCTTTAATACCTGAAAAGATTTGGCTCCACAAACCTCTGGTGGTGAATTTCTAGAATTCATTACTCTCTGTGAGAAATTCCTACCCATCTCAGTCTGAAAAGAATGCTCCGTAATCTTAAGGCTCTGGTCCCATTTGGGAATTTCCCACAACATCCAACCTATCATATCCTGTAAAGATCTTTTGTGTTTCAATAAGATTACTTTTCATTTTCCAAAGAATATAGATCTAATTTTTTCATCTGCTCATGGTGGGATAACCCTTGTGTCCCAGGTATTAGAGTCATAGTCATTAAGCCTGGAAACAGGCCCTTTGGCCCAACTTACCCATGCCAACCACATGTCACATCTACACGAGTCCCACCAACCCGCATTTGGCCCATATCCCTCTAAACCTATCCAATCCATGTCACTACCTAAATGTTTCGATAGTACCTGGCTCACTGACTTCCTCTGGCAACTTGTTTCATATACCCACCACCCTTGTGTAAAAACGTTACCCCTTAGGTTCTTATTAAATCTTTCCTCCCTCACCTTAAACCTAAATCCTCTGTTTCTTAATTCCTGTACTCTGGGTACAAGACTGTGCATTTACCCAATCTATTCCTCTCATGATTTTGTTCACCTCTAAGATCACCACTCATTCTCCTGCGCTTCAAGGAATAAAAGCCTAGCCTGCTCAACTTCTCCCTATAGCTCAGGCCCTATGAGCACCAGTGAATCCCTTTAGGCTGTCTCCCAATCCCTGTATATCCTTTCTTAAAAAAAAGAAACCAAAACGCTGTACAATTTCAATGAGGAGACAGAAAATCTGTTTCTCTCTCCACAGAGGCTGCCTGACCCATCATAATTCCCAACTTTGTGTTTTTTACATCAGACTGTCAGCATCAGTAGTGTTCTGCCCTCTGGAAGAATTAGGGTTGTGTGAGGAGAAACTGGAAAAGACTCATGTGAAACATAACAACTAGAAGATGTAGATCGAGCGGCCTTCTAAGCTTAAACAACCTGTCTGATTAGTGCATCGCTAGTCACCCTGGTAACGTGCTTGTGAGGAAGTCAACGGTAATTTGCAAAAGGTGCAGCTTCTGCAATCATTAGTTATGAACACAGCCGTCTTTTTTGAATGATGCCACCAGTCATGGATTTTTAATGAGACTTGACAGCAGATCGAGAGCTATAAAAAGGAAGGGAACTGCAAAGAATGTTTCAGTCTAACAGCTTTGTAAAGAGGCAGGCAGATTTTCAGGAACTCCCACAGCTTGCAAAGGGACAACTACAGAAATACACGTTACATTCAGACTTGCGGCAGCTTGTTATTTTACTCTTCAACTAAACTAATGATAGCCAACAATTCACATTGTTTCGCAGCAATGTAGCTTTACTTCTATAACAAATTTGGTAAGTAATTTTGGACAGTGCCAAGAGGCCACAGCATAACTGCTGCCCTCAGTTCTGTGGTAATCCGCTTACAATAGACAATAGGTGCAGGAGTAGGACATTCGGCCCTTCGAGCCAGCACCGCCATTCAATGTGATCATGGCTGATCATTCACAATCAGTACCCCGTTCCTGCCCTCAGTTCTGTGATAAGTGGCTTACATTTATTTGAAACTCAGTGAAGGTTTTTTTTGACATGCCACAATTTATTGAGATTTGAAGTTATATTTGGATATTTCCTGACAGATCAATGCTGCCTTTTGTTGTCCTGAGCACGTGGTCATATGTCTTACCTTGAGAGCAAGTCAAATGGGCAGCACGGTGGCGCAGCGGTAGAGTTGCTGCCTCACAGCGCCAGAGACCCGGGTTCTATCCTGACTATGGGTGCTGTCTATACGGAGTTTGTACGTTCTCCCCATGACCTGCGTAGGTTATCTCCGGTAGTTCTGACTTCCTCCCACACTCCATAGACATATTGGTTTGTAGACTAATCATAAGGTCATAATTGATAGGAGCAGAATTAGGCCATTCAGCCCATCATGTCTACTCCACCATTCAATCATGGCAGATCTATCTCTCCCTCCTAACCTCATTCTCCTGCCTTCTCCCCATAATGCCTGTTGGCTTGAATTGGCTTGGTAAAATTGTAAATCATCCTGAGTGTGTACGATAGTGCGAGTGCACAGGGTGATCGCTGGTTGGCACGGACTCAGTGGGCCAAAGGACCAGTTCCACCCTGTATCTCTATATTAAACTAAAAACTAAATTAAGATCTTGTCAGAGAAATAGTGGATCAGAAGAGGGGGAGCAGAGGTGTGAAAGACAAGAAGACTGCAATTGAGACGGGGTAAGTAGCCTGAAAGCTGTTGTCAACTAAGACTTTAGCTGGCACGCTCCAATTATACTGGTGAATCAATGATGCAAGCACTGACCATAAGGATGGACAGTGGGTGGTACAAAGCACCATTTCCAACAAGAGCTCCCTGCAGTCATGCGCTGAGATCATCTGTCCAAGCTTCAACTGTACACTAACCTCATTAATACATTAGGGCTTCAGTGTCCTAGACTTCCTTAGCCCACTCCAGATGTTGTATTCGTTGTAAAATCATGATAATCCTTCATAGGAAAAGTCAGTTTAAATACTGGAGAGAAGGTTATGTTAAATGTTGTTTTACCTCCCCGTTGCTCGGAATGAACTGGAACGCCTTTCCCACTTTTTTCCTTCAGGAAATCAGGAAAGTCTGAACTCCTTGTCTCGGCCTCTTGGCCTGGTCTCACGGCCCATCATTAAATATTCTGATCACTTTGTTAGTCTGGAAAGCTGTGGTTACAAACCTGTCTGTGGATGCTGAGTTAAGATTTTTTTAACAATTAAGGACCTTTAAGATTTTGCTGGGCGCCAAGACGGGGTGACACCTTACTGCCAAGGTGAGGTCTGCTACATGAAGTTACTGGGTTGCATGCACAACAAAGCATTTCACTGTACCTAGCTAGGTGCACGTGACAATAAGGTATCATTGAATTATTGAATAAAACGGTGAATAGGATTCAGTGATTAATCTCCAGGATAGTGCTATCAGTGCAGGAGAGCTGGCAAAAAGTATTCAATGAGATTATATATTGTTTTCATTTAATTGTGGCCATTAATCCTAACATTATTGGTGATGAAGTTTGGTGAATTGAAGTTGGTGTGAAAATGAGCTTAAGTGACATCTGATACATCTGCCACTCCAATACGTGTTTCGCTTTGAAAGAGTTACATAGAAAATAGGTACAGGACGAGGCCATTCGGCCCTTCGAGCCAACACCACCATTCATTGTGATCATGGCTGATCGCCCACAATCAATAACCCGTGCCTGCCTTCTCCTCATATCCCTTGATTCCACTAGCTCCCAGAGCTCTATCTAACTTGCCCTCCCTGTTTGGTCTGGGAAGATGGCCTGTAGCAAGAGCACAATCAACACCATGATGCAACCTCCAGGAGCAGCTGGTGACACTGAGATCATGTACCCAGACATGCTGATACAACCTCACCTGTCCAATGTTTCTCAAAAGCCGATCTATCAGCGACAACAAAGGCAGAACTTCTCGGCTTGTGGTCAGTAGGCACCCTAACTCCAAGTAACCCTTGCATTCCCTCTCTCTCCGTCCCTCCCCACCCTAGTCATAGTTGCTAATTTCACCATTTGCATCCTCGTCCCCAGCCAACAATGGACCATTGTGGGCTACACCTTTTCTGAGTCATCGATGCAGGTTCTGCTTTGTTTTTATGTTCTGATAGGAGCAGAATTAGGCCATTCAAGTCCACTCTGCCGTTCAATCATGGCAGATCTATCTTCCATTTGAACCCCATTCTCCTGCCTTCGTCCCATAACTCCTGACACCCTTGTTAATAGTCAAGAATTCATCAATCTCTGCCTTAAAAATATCATTGGCATGGCCTCCGCAGCCTTCTGCTCCTCCCCATACCTCCCCATACCTCTAGACTCTCAGTCTGATGAAGGGTCTCGGCCTGAAATGTCACATGTTCCTTTTCTCAGGAGATGCTGCCTGACCCGCTGAGTTACTCCAGCATTTTGTCTCTATCTTTGGTGTAAACCAGCATCTGTAGTTCCTTCTTACACAACAGTTTTCTTTAGTTTGTTGTGGATCTGACTGAAACAAGACATTTGTCTCGTGGCAAAAATTCACAAGAGAACATCATGGAAACTTGTGAAACTTCTACTTACAGTGAACATCAGCTGGCAACCGCCAAGGATATAATCCAAGAATGAATAATTTCTGGTTATCTGAAATAAATGAAACCAGAACTTAACCATTTGCAAAGTCCCGTTTACATATTTAAAAATAATTTATCAGCTCTTGTATAATGAGTTAATTTACACATTATTATAATCACAGTTCATACTATTGTTGGCAATCTTCACAAATCATTCACATTAGTGTGATGAGGACTGTTCAAATCTTATTAAAATAGATGATTTTGCTAATATTCTCCAGCATTTAGATTTTGAACAAAGAGCTGCTTCATTTACATAAGTAGTGGTAATCGTTACCTTGCAGGATTTCACCACAATTATTCCAGAATTCTTATAAGTCTTTTTCTTCTTTTGTTTCTTGGAATTAATACATTCAAATTCTATCTGGAATGAGGGGAGGAGAGTCTCTTTAGAACGATGAAACTTTTTAAAGCACCTTTGTGAGCTATTTCTCTTGCAAATTGGAAATAATACATTTCTTTTAACAATAAGGTTTTTGAGGAATTAAATGGCTCATCCGATTTCAACATATCCCACTGGTCCCACCACCACCACCCTTCACTATTGCATCTTCTGACAACTGCAAGGAAGCAGTATACAAATGGTAGTCATGGAAACATGTCTGGCCCACAGCATCTCATTCTGGCAAAGAAGAGCAGGAGAGGGATTAAAACAGATGACAAAAGTGCATGAATGTGGCATCAAAAACATGGCTGTGGTATGTGATAGCAGCTTTACTCTCATTCGTACAGTTTAGGGATAAAGTGTTAGTGCAGAAAGCCGGTGCTGGAAATTGAAAACAAAAATAGAGAGCCCTGGAAATAATCGGCAGGTCAGGCAGCACCTGTGCAGAGAAACACTGAGTTCATGTTTCAGGTCAGAGCTGGGAAGAGTGAGAAATCAAGTGTGTTTTAAGGTGCAGATAGGTGGTATAGCTGCTAACTCCATCGTCCAAGGTTCAACCCTGAACTTCAGTGCAAACTGTGTGGAGTTTGCACATTCTCCCTGTGATCATGTTGGTTTCACGGTGTTACAGTTTTCTCCCAAATGCCAAAGAGGGCTAACTGGCCACTGTAAATTGGACCTAATGTGTGCATGTGTTTTAGAATTTGTGGAGTGGATGGAGCCATGAGGTAAATAAGATTGATGCAGGATTACTGTAAAAGGATTCTGGATGGTTGGTGCTAACATTTCTGTCTGAAGGGCCAGGCTCCATGCTGTTAGACTCTACAAAGAGGGAGGAATACAGAGAACAAAGAGAGTGGCTAGGGACCATCAGTGGTGGTACTGTCAAATGAGAGGGTGGTGAAGGTTTGTTAATCGCCAAATGTAGCTTGGGTGATCACTTTGTACATCGTCTTCATTTAGTTTACCAACTTGACCAATCAAGAGTCAAAAGTCAAGAGTGTTCAATTGCCGTATGTACCAGCAATGGAGAAGCACAAATCTTACCTGCTGCAGCTTTACACGATAAGACAACATCTACTCTGTCAACCACTGTAAGAATATTGTATGTTTCAATGAGTTAGTCACCAAGTCACACAGTGATACAGCGTGGAAACAGGCCCTTTAGCCCAACTTGTCCACACCGACCAACATGTCACAGCTACACTAGTCCTACCTGCCTACGTTTGGTCCTTATCCCTCCAAACCTTCTATCAAAACCAAACCCACATGTTCTATTCATGTGTAGGAAGGAACTGCAGATGCTGGTTTAAATCAAAGATAGACACAAAGTGCTGGAGTAACTCAGCGGGACAGGCAGCAACTCTGGAGAGAAGGAATGGGTGACGTTTCAGGACGAGACCCTTCTTCAGAAGAAGTATTGACCGTCTCAGTGGCGTCTGTCTGCACCTGGGGCACTTGCTGCGGTGCGTGGCCTTCTGGGTAAGCACCGCCACCATTGCTGGCTTGAGTTCCATCTCAACGTTGGGGCACTTTCTGTGTCTCCTGGCCTTCTGGGTAAGCACCGCCGCCATTGCCCTTTCATTTCCAATGTAAATTCGAATGATCATACAGCATGTGGATTTTACAAACTACCTTGATTGCACTGGGGACTGGGTGCAGAATTGTTTACGTAAGTGCAAGTTTACGTAACTCACCTACTGCGTAAATTGTGGAGTGTCGGTATAGACATAATCTATTTACTCTTCTCCCGACAAACTGACTTGTTCCTGTAATCCATAGGAATTCTATCTATACCTCGGCAAGGCCAACAGCATAATCAAGGGCGAGTCGCGCCCTGGCCACTCCCTCTTCTCCCCTCTCCCATCAGGCAAACGGTACAGAAGTGTGAAAACGCACACCTCCAGATTCAGGCACAGTTTCTTCCCAGCTGTTATCAGGCAACTGAATCGTCCTACCACAACCAGAGAGCAGTGCTGAACTACTATCTACCTCTTTGATGACTATCCTTGACCAGACTTTGCTGGCTTCACCTTGCACTAAATGTTATTCCCTTTTCATGTAAATGGATTGATTGTAATCATGTATTGCCTTTTTGCTGACTGGTTAGCATGCAACATAAAGCTTTTCACAGTACCTCGGTACACATGACAATAAACTAAACTGAACAGAACTGAACTCAATGGCTACTGCACTAGCTCAGTTTGCAGTATTGCAGGTATGATCTGCCCAGGGCCCCTCTTCTAACAACCTGCCATCTTGGACAGGACCAAAGTTGTGGGCAGAACTTTGATAGGGAGGGGAGAGGGGGGAAGCTTTAAAAGGGCAAAGCTGTGGGCAGAACTTTGACTGAAGAACACGTTGTGAATGGAGCTATGACCGGACTCAAAAACGTAGGCATAGAAATGGGAAAAAAATCTACAAACATTTCTGTATACAATTAGAGGAAAATGATACATATTACTTATCTCTTGCTTATGTTATTTCAATGCTTTAAAATGCTTTGATGTATTTTTACATTTAATGTTATTTTTATTGTAAATTGTTACATTAGATTTTTAATTATTTTTAATTTAATGGATGGTGGGACTGTCATATGAGGAAAGATTGAAAAGACTAGGCTTGTATTCACTGGAGTTTAGAAGGATGCGAGGGGATCTTATAGAAACATATAAAATTATAAAAGGACTGGACAAGCTAGATGCAGGAAATATGTTCCCAAAGTTGGGCGAGTCCAGAACCAGGGGCCACAGAATAAAGGGGAGGCCATTTAAAACTGAGGTGAGAAAAAACTTTTTCACCCAGAGAGTTGTGAATTTGTGGAATTCTCTGCCACAGAGGGCAGTGGAGGCCAAATCACTGGATGGATTTCAGAGAAAGTTAGATAGAGCTCTAGGGGCTAGTGGAGTCAGGGGATATGGGGAGAAGGCAGGCACGGGTTATTGATTGGGGACGATCAGCCATGATCACAATGAATGGTGGTGCTGACTCGAAGGGCCGAATGGCCTCCTCCTGCACCTATTTTCTATGTTTCTATGTCTATGTATGTGTTTAAGCGTCTCTGAAATGGGAGAAATAAAGCAGCAGTTGAGAGAAGACAAAACTCCATCCCCAGCTTTCCCCCTGGCGAAACGCCAACCTTAACTCTGACAAAGGTTGGATGGCTTTTTTTGAATACTATTATAAAAAAACTTAATCTGATCTAACTGCCACATTAGATCACCCATAAGAGAAATTTCTGTTTTCAAGTAAGGAGTTCCCACGAAGGCTGACGAGTTACCCAAAGTACTCATCCCTTATTTGTCTCTCCCCCCCCCCCCCCCCTCCCGCCCAAAGTCCACCTTGGTTCTCAGTGGTCTCTCCCACGCTGGGTCCCCCTTTCTTCTTGAGGCCCCCATCCCACGCCAGGTGATGAAAGGAGGATCTAGACTCAGGTGACTGATGCTCAACTCAATTTGGTTGGGAAAGTAATGAAGAGATGATGAAGGCATGAAAGCATTGGTACACAGGACTCAAGGAGATAGAGCTCAGCCTGATGGTCAGAAATCTGGCAGGTCATAGACATAGACCTAGACATAGGTCATAGACATAGACATAGACCTAGACATCGGTCATAGACATGGTGATAGACTTCAAAAGGACGTTGTCGACAGGAATGTTTACGCATGATCTTTTGAAAAATGGAGAGAAATTCCGCAAAATCCACATTAACCATTTAATCCTCTTAAAGGACAATAGACAATAGGTGCAGAAGGAGGCCATTCGGCCCTACGAGCCAGCACCGCCATTCAATGTGATCATGGTTTGATACATCCAACACGAGTCCAGCTCTTGTTCAAAAGGAGTCAAATTGTCATAGAGTCATAGAGTCATAGAGTCCTACAGCACAGAAAGAGGCCCTTCGGCCCATCGTGTCCGCGCCGCCCGTTACCAAATACAGTCTAATTTTAATCCCATTTTCCCACATTTGGCCCGTAGCCCTGAATGTTGTAGCATTTCAAGTGCCCATCCAAATGCCTCTTAAACGTTGTGAGTGTTCCCGCCTCCACCACCACCCCAGGCAGTGAGTTCCAGACTCCAACCACCCTCTGGGTGAAAAGGTTCTTTCTCACATCCCCCCGAAACCTCCCTCCCCTTACCCTGTATCTATGTCCCCTCGTTGTTGAACCTTCCACCAGTGGAAGAAGTTCCCCGCCATCTACCTTATCCATGCCCCTCATGATCTTGTACACCTCGATCATGTCCCCTCTCAGCCTTCTCTGCTCCAGGGAAAACAACCCCAGTCTGCTCAGTCTCTCTTCATAGCCGAGGCCCTTCATCCCTGGCAGCATCCTGGTGAATCTCCTCTGCACCCTCTCCAAAGCTATCGCATCCTTTTTATAATGTGGTGACCAGAACTGTACACAATACTCCAGCTGCGGCCTCACCAGTGTTCTGTACAATTCCATCATTACCCCCCTACTTTTATATTCGATGCCCCGGCTAATGAAGGCCAGTAACCCATATGCCTTTTTGACCACCCTGTCCACCTGTGCTGCTGCCTTCAAGGACTTGTGTACCTGTACTCCAAGGTCCCTCTGTACCCCTGTCTTCCCTAGGGTCCTTCCATTCATGGTGTACTCCCTCTCCAAGTTATTTCTGCCAAAGTGCATCACCTCGCACTTTTCAAGATTAAATTCCATCTGCCACTGCTCCGCCCATCTGACCATCTCATCTATATCTTCCTGCAGCTTGCAGATCCCTTCCTCGCTATTCACCACCCCCCCTAACTTTGTGTCATCTGCAAACTTGCTGATCATGCCCTGTACGTTGACATCCAGATCATTTATGTAGATTACAAACAGACCCAACACCGATCCCTGCGGCACCCCACTGGACACCGGCCTCCAATCACAGAAGCACCCTTCTACCATCACCCTCTGCCTTCTGTCACTAAGCCAGTTTTTTATCCATTTTGCCAAGGTGCCCTGGATCCCATGGGCTCTTACCTTCTTGACTAGTCTCCTGTGTGGGACCTTGTCAAAAGCCTTACTGAAATCCATGTATACCACATCCACTGCACTACCCCCATCTACCTCCTTGGTCACCCCTTCAAAAAATTCAATCAAGTTAGTCAGACACGACCTTCCATTAACAAAGCCATGTTGACTATCCTTAATTAACCCTTGATCCTCCAAGTGAAGACTGATTCTGTCCCTCAGAATCTTTTCTAGCAGCTTCCCCACCACCGATGTCAGACTCACCGGTCTGTAGTTCCCAGGTTTATCCCTACTGCCCTTTTTAAATAATGGCACCACATTAGCTATCCTCCAGTCCTCCGGTACATCCCCTGTTGCAAGAGAGGCTCTGAAAATTTGTGCCAGAGCCCCCGCAATCTCCTCCCTTGCCTCTCTCAGCATCCTGGGATACATCTCGTCAGGGCCCGGAGACTGATCCACTTTTAAGCCTGCCAGAGCCTCCAGCACCGCCTCCCTGTCAATAGCAATATGCTCAAGAACATCACAACCCTCCTGCTCCATTTCTAAGTCCGCATCGCCCTCCTCCCTCGTAAAAACAGATGCAAAAAAATCATTTAAAACATCTCCTACATCCTCTGGCTCCACACACAGCTTTCCACTATGGTCCCTGATGGGCCCCACTCTTTCCCTCGTTATCCTCTTACCCTTGATATACTTATAGACACTTTGGGATTTTCTTTTATTTTGCCCGCTAGTGCTATCTCATGGCCCCTTTTTGCTCTCCTAATTTCTTTTTTAAGAACCGCCCTACACCTTCTGTATTCCTCTAATGATGTCTGTGCCTTAAGTTCTTTATGTCTTCCAAAAGCCCCCCTTTTTTTTCGAATCAATCCTACTATATCGTTCGACATCCAAGGTTCTTTGGACTTGTTTGTCCCACCCTTGAACTTTAGGGGAACATGCTTCCTCTGTACTTTTTCAATTATTCCTTTGAATAACTCCCACTGTTCTGATGCGGTCCTCCCCACGAGAAGCTGATCCCAGTCCACCAGGGCCAACTTCTGCCTTATCAGATTAAAATCGGCCTTGCCCAAATTTAGAAATTTTCCCTCTGGTCCCTCTTTATCCTTTTCCATTACCACCTTAAATATCACTGAATTGTGATCACTGTCACCAAAGTGCTCTGCTACTGACACTTCAGCCACCTGTCTGGCCTCATTTCCCAAGATTAAGTCCAATACCGCCCCCTCCCTTGTTGGACTTTCAACATATTGGCTCAAAAAGCCCTCCTGGATGACCCTTAGGAACTCTGCACCCTCAGGGCCCTTGACACTTTGGCTATCCCAATCAATATTCGGGAAGTTGAAATCCCCTACTATTACTACCCTGTTGTTTTCACACACCCCCGAGATTTGCCTACAAATATGTTCTTCTATTTCCCTCTGACTGTTTGGGGGTCTGTAGTATACACCCAGTAAGGTGCATGCCCCTTTTCTATTTCTCAATTCCACCCAAATAGCCTCATTTGAGGAACCCGCTAATATGTCATCCCTTCTTACAGCAGAAATAGATTCTTTGATTAATACTGCAACACCCCCTCCCCTTTTTCCCTGCTCTCTGTCTCTCTTGAAGATTCTATATCCTGGAATATTGAGCTGCCAGTCCTGCCCTTCCTTCAACCATGTTTCCGTAATGGCAACAATGTCGTACTCCCATGTGTTCAGTAACACCTTCAATTCATCCCCCTTGCTTCCAATACTCCTTGCATTAAAATAAATGCCGTTCAGACTTGCCCTACCCCATTGTGCTGGGGCATTCTTGTTCTGCCTCCCAATCTGACCAGTTTTTTCTTCTATATTTACCTTCTCCTCACCCCCTATACTAGCTCCATGCTGTATCCCAACCCCCTGCCAAATTAGTTTAAACCCTCCCCAACAGTGCTAGCAAACCTCCCCCCCAGGATATTGGTCCCCCTCTGGTTAAGGTGGAGACCGTCCGGCCTATACCGTTCCCACCTTTCCCAGAAACAGGCCCAATTATCCAGAAAAACGAATCCCTCCCCCCTGCTCCAACTCCTGAGCCACGCATTAAGCTGCTCTATCCTCCTATTTCTATACTCACTAGCTCGTGGCACAGGGAGTAATCCAGAAATTACAACCTTAGAGGTCCTGCACTTCAATCCTCTACCTAGCTCCCTAAATTCTTGTTTCAGGACCTCATCCCTCGTTTTACCAATGTCGTTGGTTCCAATGTGTACAATGACCTCTGACTGATTCCCCTCCCCCTTCAGGATGCCCTGCAGCCGTTCCCTGACATCCTTGACCCTGGCACCAGGGAGGCAACAGACCATCCGGGTCTCCCGACTGCATCCACAGAATCGCCTATCTGACACCCTATCACTATCGCTCTCTTCTTCCTTTCCCTACCCTTCTGAGCAACAGGGCCGGACTCCGTGCCAGAGGCCCGGGCACCGTCGCTGCCCCCAGGTAGGCTGTACTCCCCAACAGTACCTAAACAGGAGTATTTATTGCCAAGGGGTACATCCACTAGGGTACTCTCTAGTCCCTGCCTCTGCTCCTTGCCCCCCCTAACCGTGACCCACTTGTCTACCTCCCGTGGTCTTGGAGTGACCACCTCTCTATAACTCCTCTCTATAACCTCCTCACTCTCCCTGACCAGACGGAGGTCATCAATCTGCCGCTCCAGGTTCCTAATATGGTCCCTTAGGAGCCCCATCTCGCCGCACCTGGCGCAGATGTGGATGTCTGGAAGACTATCAGACTCCCAGATTCCCCACATCCGACACCTAGAACAATAAACTGCCCTAGCACTCGTACTCCCCCTTAACTGGGAACGTTGCAGAGTGGTCTGCTCCAACCGCTCCAACCGCTCCTGGGCCTCTGTAAGAACAAAGCCCCGTGCTCGGTTTCCAAAAACTACCGCCCGGACGCTACTCCAACCGCTCCAACCACCCACCCAAAAGAACTGAGTGATCTCCTGGGAGAGGCGAAAAACCGGATAAAAAACCCAGGCCAATTTGGGAAAAAAAATCCGGGAAATTCCTCTCCGACCCCAAGCTAGGCGATCGAAACTTGTCCGGGAGATCACACAGGTCTTCCTCCTTACTATCCCCACACAATACTACGGTCTCTGCTCTCTCTCTCTCTCACACACACGCGCACACTGATTGCTGCTACTGCTGCTGCTGATTGCTGTTTCAGATCTGCGTAAGATGATGTTATGTCAGAGATGATGTTATTCCAACACTACTCGCTGCATCTCTGACTTGCACCCAACCAGCAGACCTCCACAAATCATACAGTTTACTGAAATCAATAACTCATAACTAAATCTGTAATAATTGTAAATATGTTAAAACAAAAGGGAAATCAATATAGTTTGTGTCGTATTGGACATTAACAATGATGTTAACTTTAAGGCTGCCACCCTTTTAAGGATTAAGTTACGTGACCAACTTCTCTCTGGGCAGCCTCGATGTTTTATAGAAAGTTCCACAGACAGTCTAGAATGTACTTTGAATAAAGTGCACACATTGTTAGCACTCCTCACATTTCACGGTCCAATTGACTGACTCGGCAAAAGACTTTCTTGGAGGTTAAGAATAAATTATCACCTGCTTTACAACTTCTGTCCTTCAATTTCTCACATGCTTTCAGTTTCATTTGTTCCTTTTCCCAACTTCGCCCTGCCCTATCCCTCTCCTCCAAATCTATTTTCTATTTCCTGGCACTGTAATTCTTTAACAGGTGTCGCCTGTTTAATATCTTCCAGTTGTATCAGGAAAATTATCATCAATTGGAAGATGCTCTACAGATCAACATTAAAAGGTGTGTAATCTACCGATGCTGCCTGACCCGCTGAGTATTCTCCAGCATTTTGTTTTTACAGCAGGCTAAACTAATTGTTTATAGAGATACAGGATGAAACAGGCTCTTTGGTCAACAGTGTCCTCTCACTAGACCCACGTTATTCCACTTTCGTATCCTCCACACTCGAGGCAATTTACAAGCTAATTAACCTAAAAAAAACTTCACGTCTCTGGAATGTGGGAGGAAACCGGAACAGCTGGAGAAAACCCTTGCAGTCATGTCAAGTCATGTCTAGTCAAGTCAAGTCAAGTCAAGTCAATTTTATTTGTATAGCACATTTAAAAACAACCCACGTTGACCAAAGTGCTGTACATCTGTTTAGGTACTAAGGAAAAAATGAAACATACAGTAGCACACAAACATAACAGCACATACAAAACAGTTCACAGCGCCTCCTCAATGAGCCTCAAACGCTAGGGAGTAAAAATAGGTTTTGAGCCGGGACTTAAAGGAGTCGATGGAGGGGGCAGTTCTGATGGGGAGAGGGATGCTGTTCCAAAGTCTAGGAGCTGCAACCGCAAAAGCGCGGTCACCCCTGAGCTTAAGCTTAGACCGCGGGATAGTGAGTAGCCCCAAGTCGGCCGACCTGAGGGGCCTGGAGTTAGAGAGGTGGGTTAGAAGATTTTTGATGTGGGGGGGGAATGTCCATTTAGGGCTTTATATGTGAATAGGAGGAGCTTGAAGTTGATTCTGTACCGTACAGGGAGCCAGTGGAGAGAGGCCAGAATCGGCGTGATGTGGTCCCTTTTACGGGTACCCGTCAGGAGTCTCGCTGCGGCGTTTTGGACCAGTTGCAGGCGGGACAGGGATGATTGGCTGATCCCAGTGTATAGGGAGTTGCAGTAGTCTAGGCGGGAGGAAATGAAAGCGTGAATGATTTTTTCAGTGTCGTCGAATTGGAGGAAAGGTTTGATTTTAGCTATGGTACGAAGTTGGAAGAAGCTGGCTTTTACCACAGCGTTGACTTGCTTGTCAAACTTTAATGCAGAGTCAAATATCACGCCGAGGTTTTTGACATGCGGTTTGACTAGGCAGGATAGGCTTCCAAGACTGCCTGTCATCGATTTGATGGAGTCGGGGGGGGCCGAATAGGATGACCTCAGACTTGCTCTCATTTAATTGGAGGAAGTTCTGTGCATTCCAACATTTTATGTCCTCAAGGCAGTGTAAGAGGCTGTTTAAATTTGACCGGTTGTTGGGTTTCAGGGGGAGGTAAAGCTGTGTGTCATCGGCATAGCAGTGGAAAGAAATGCCGTGCCTTTGAATGATTTGGCCAATGGGGAGCATGTATAGAGAGAAGAGAATGGGGCCTAGGATGGAGCCTTGTGGAACTCCGCAGGAGAGGCTAGCTGGAGAAGAGGAATAACTGCCTATGTTGATGGCGAAACTCCTATCTTTGAGGTAGGAAACGAACCAGCTCAGGGCAGTGCCATCAATGCCAACCGCGTACCGGAGACGGTCAATAAGGATGGTGTGGTCCACTGTATCGAACGCTGTGCTGAGGTCGAGAAGGAGCAGGATTGCACAGTCGCCGGTGTCGATGGCGAGAAGCAGGTCGTTGTGTACCTTCAACAAGGCAGACTCTGTGCTGTGGTGGGCTCTGAAACCTGACTGGAAACTTTCCAGGATGGTGTTTTGGTGCAGGTAGGGCACTAATTGGTTTAGAATTGCCTTCAAGGACTTTTGACAGGAATGGCAGTTTGGAAATGGGTCTGTAGTTGCTAGGCAAGGTGGGGTCTAGGTTAGGTTTTTTCAGTAGGGGCTGGACCACCCCGTGCTAGAAACAGGTTGGAACAGTGCCAGTGGCCAGAGAACTGTTGATAATAGAGAGGATGCTGGGACCGGCTATTGCAATTACATCCTTCAGAAGGGCAGTGGGGGCAGGATCAAGGGGGCAGGTTGCAGGTTTCATAGCGGAGACAAGCTTTGCAAGGGAGGATAGAGTGACGGGTTGGAAACAGTCCAATTTAGATGAACAGACTAGTGAGACAGCTAGGTCACGGGTGGGAGGGGAAATGGGGAGAACGTCTGTCTATGACAGACCAGGGGTTCTGTAAGGCAGCAACTCTACCACTATTCCACTGTGGCACCAATACAAATAGGATAAAAAATAGAAACATTGGCTATTTCTCTTTCCATAGATGCTGCATGGACTGGCAAGTTTTCCCAATGTTTGCTGCTTTTATTCTCAGTTAGCTAGTGTCTGCTGTGTTTTTTAGTTTCATGACCACTAAGTTGATGTCCATTTTCTAGTTTGTTTAATCTGGAAGTGATTGATGTTCTGGCTGGGATTTCATCTATTTGCAGGGCTCCCAAGGAATCAGCGAAAGGGAACAGGTTAAGTCAGCATTGGAAGCTGTATAAATGTGTTCCTGATTCAGTTGCATTGTGCAGTGAGTCCAGCAGAAGGGAGACAGTGCCAAGTACTCCTCCCAGGTGCAACCAAGTAACCTGCAGTGTTTTGCCGATGAGCGGAGTGCACCTGGATCGATGCACTCACCAGCACCAACCAACAAGAATGAGTATCAGTGGCATGAGCAACAAGTCTTGGCACCTCAACAAAAGGAGCACAGGTCAAAGGATTCAACCCTCAAATATATCACAACTGTGAAAATAAAAGTGCCTGTGCTGTGTGGGGAAGTTAATGTGGCCTAACTGGAAATTATAATGGTGCTGCTTTTTGTTAATACTAACCATTAAAATAAATGTATGTACACTGCCTTGAACTTAAAAGGTATGAACACACAAAACTGTTCTACTGAACTCACCCCACATTTGTAATGTCTGAGGCACGGTGACATTTCCTACCCCACCCATCCCCACCCCACCCCCCCCCCCCCCCCCCCGCAACCTGTGTGAGAAAGATCCAGGGCCAATTACCACAGAATTCACTGGAAGATTCTGCTCAACACCCTCTCTTTGAACATAGAACACGACAACACATGAACAGGCCCTTTGGCCCACAAAGTCTGTGCCGAACATGATGCCAAGACCATCACTTATCTAGCTGCACAAAACCATGATCCCTCCTTTCACTGCGTATCCATATGCCTATCCAAATGTCTTTTAAATACCACTAACATAACTGCTTCAACTGGCGTTGTGATCTCACCACCCTCTGCGTAAAAAATGTGCCCCACACATCTCCTTTAAACTACCCCCCTCTCATCTTAAAGTTATGCCCTCTAGTATTTGATGTTTCCATCCTGGGCAAATAGATTCTGACTCTCTACACCATCTATGCCTCTCTTAATTTTATACTTTTATATACTTCTATCAGGTCTCCTCGCAACCTCCGGTGTTCCAGAGAATGGTCTCTTTCAAGAGCTCAGGATATATTACATATTACACATGCAAACCATCATCCACCAGGTTTTCAAATGATTACAATGACTAAGGCAGGTAGTCATCTGCAAAGGAACGATCTTGATCTTCACCGTGAGACATGATGCATATTAAGGCTTGATGCAAGAAGTGCATAACTATTTATTTTGTGTTGGCTCTGACTCACGGCCAATGTAAAGTAATAACATCACCTTTAAATGCACTGCATCCAAACCACAACTCTTCATTCATCCTTTGAAAAAGCACAATTTGTAATAACTCCCATGCAATTTTCACTTCTGCTCAACAGCGAACACCTCCTGCCAATGGAATGCAGATGAGTGTCACCCTTCCCAAACTCTGCAAAGCTGTTTTAAGGCTGTGCAGAATCCCTTGAAACCAGTGTTGCAGTGCTAATGTTACCAGTGTTGCAGTGCTAATGTTTTAGGTTCTGGAGTTCACTGGTGTCGGAGCCAGAGCGGCCGCTGTTACATTCCCCGCTGTATATTTTGGCTTTTTTTAGGTGCTGTAGTGGTGCTTCGGTGAGGTCCGGTGAACTCCAGTGAACTCCAGTGAACTCCAGTGAACTCTGGTGGGCTCCAGTGAACTCCAGTGAACTCTGGTGGGCTCCAGTGAACTCCAGTGAACTCCGGTGGGGTCCGGTGAACTATGCTGGGGTCTGGTGGGGTCCGGTGGGGTACGGTGAACTACGCTGGGGTCCGGTGGGGTCCGGTGGGCTCCGGCAGTGCTGCACTCCTGCTTGAAACACGGTAGTTGTTCTGGAATATTGCAACTGGGTGAATGATCAGCCATGATCACATTGAATGGTGGTGCTGGCTCGAAGGGCCGGATGGCCTACTCCTGCACCTATTGTCTATTGTCTGTCTTTTCCACAGGGACAATTAAACGGAATGGCAGCTCACACGATTCCAACCCAGGATCCTGAAGAACACCAGGGGGACATCATTAACGGTCCCAGAGTGCTCACAATGTGCAGATATTTTAGCAACCAATTTTAAAAGTTTAGTGCAGGAAGGAACTGCAGATGCTGGTTCACGTCGAAGATAAACACAAAATGTTGGAGTAACTCAGCAGGACAGGCAGCATCTCTGGAGAGAAGGAATAGGTGACATTTTGGGTCGAGGCCTTTCTTCAGACCCGAAAGTTTAGTTTAGTTTCGAGATACATCATGGAAGCAGACCCTTCGGCCAACTGAGTCCAAGCCGACCGATGATCACCCATGCATTAGTTCTATCCGACGCATGTGGACAATTTACAGAAACCAATAAACCTGCAAACCTGCACGTTTTTGAAATGTGAGAGGAGATCAGAGCACCCAGGGAAAATCCACGCAGTCACAGGGGAACGTACAAACTCCGTGCAGACGGCATCCGTAGACAGGATAGAACCTGGGTCTCTGGTGCTGTAAAGCAGCAACTCTATCGCTGCGCCTCTGTGCCGCGCCTATGTTCTACGGTAACTCGATAGTGACCCTTGCATATGTGGAAGGCAAAGGTGCCCTTCAAAGGCAAGAGAAAGGGCCGGTGAGAGTGAACTGGGGTATTACCTTCCACACCCTCAAGGTCAGCTGGGGGAGGTGCTGATGGGCACAAAGGCTGCAGAGGGCAGGGCGAGGAAAGGGATGAAGGTTCGTTGGATGATCTGGATGGATGCGACAGGAGGAGGCCCTGCAGCAGCCTGGGGCTCATCTGGATGGGGCGCTGCTCCAGAAGACTGAGCACACGGACAAAACCTGGCGACTCTGGCATGTGGATTCAGTGGACTATTTCTATGCTCTGGACTAATGGCATGGCATGGCAATAATTTGCTGAA
Organism: Rhinoraja longicauda; assembly: GCF_053455715.1. Lineage (NCBI taxonomy): Eukaryota > Metazoa > Chordata > Chondrichthyes > Rajiformes > Arhynchobatidae > Rhinoraja > Rhinoraja longicauda. The sequence goes on along the minus strand of NC_135958.1, from coordinate 131,839 downwards.
CTCTCTGTAGACTCTCTGTGATAATAAAGAACCATTGAACCATAAGTGTGCTGGCCCGGAAATTCCTTTTCACACCTTCAAAAATAAGTGCTGCACAGTTGAAAACGGTTTCATCCGGAGAACAAAATTGCTCACACACTGGGCATCTTCGTGCCCGTTGACAAATGCAGCCCCTGACTCTACGCTGGGATTTTATTTTTACCCTCGTTTCATTTCTCTGGTTTCAACTTCTCCAAATGACACCAACAATTCCAAGTTAGCCCACTGTATGGTTTCAAACATCACTGGTCTGAAAAACAATAATTCTTCTATATTTTTAGTTTTATGAAGCTTGTATTTTCCCTGAAACAATGTTATTTATAGGCCAGCACTCGAACTGCCTTCTTTGTCATCGCTGAGGTCTGTGACCTCCTGTCACCTCAATTACCGCCTCCTCAGTTTTGCCAATGGGGGCCAAGGTTGCTGTCACGCTCAGCTCTCCAATCTCACGATCATTGTAGGCTGCTGTTGCTGATCTTTGCCTCATACACAGAGCTGCTCACTGCTGTACAGTGGCACAGTGAGAGTTGCTGTGTTCCAGCGCCAGAGACCCGGGTTCCATCCTGACTGCTGGTGCTGTTTGTACAGAGTTTGTACGTTCTCCCTGTGACCGTGTGGGGTTACTCCGTGTGCTCCAATTTCCTCCCACATTCCAAAGACATATAGGGTTGTATGTTAATTGGCTCTGTGAATTGTCTCTAGTGTGTAGGATAGAACTAGTGTATGGGGATCGCTGGTCAGCGCGGACTCAATGGACTGAAAGGCCTGTTTCCGTACTGTATCTCTAAACTAAACTGCACACTCAGAGTGAAGAGCAGCCCACAGACACAGACAGAGTGGACATGAACACTCGCCTGCACTGCACGGTTCCCCTGTGCCACTGCGCTCCTCACCTCCTGTGCAACTTCCCTAGAAGCCTGCTGAGGTACCTGGCTATAGTCCTGCAGGATCTATGTGGTCTATGTGGCCCCAGGACTCAAATGTCACACCTCTTGTGAACATTTCCATTTCCAACATCTCCAAGCCTTCAGGTTCTTGAGAGCGCATCCGAGCCCCTTCCTATTGTTCATTTATTCAGTAGCAACACTCTCAGGTAGCTGGAAGAGCGTATTTGGGGTATTATACAGAAGTGGAAAACGATGGGTAAGCATTTCAGAGGTCATGGGGTGGGATGTTGGGTGAAACCTGCTTAATTGAAAATTCTGATGATTGGGATGCAAGGTTTAAACAGTTTCAGGTCAGGTCAGATACCAAGTCGACCCTTGCCAATCTGTCCTGGTGCAGGGTATGCACCATATTCATGCATCTCACTATCGGAACTTCAGCATCCAGCCAACAATTACTATGCTTAAGAGCCTTTTTGCATCATGATAAGCCCTAATTTTGAGTGGTAGTCCCAGGTCAGACAAGCAAAGAGAATAACACTTGGAATGTAATTGGGAGCTGCATACCATCTTAGTTAGGCCACATTTGGATTATTGTGTGCCGTTTTGATCGCCACACTACAGGAATGACACAGGAAGACTTTGGAGAGGATGCAAAGAAGGTTCACTAGGATATTGCGTGGATTGGAGAGTATTAGTTGCAAGGAGAGATTGGACAAACCTAGTTTGTTGGAGGCTGAGAGGTGAGCTGATAGAAGTATAAAAAACGTTTTGAGAAACACAGAGAGGGTAGACAGTCAGAATATTTTTCCCATGGGGGAAATGTCGTAGGTTTCAGGTATGATGAGGAAAATTTATGAAGAAAATGCTTGTTGGGCAGAGAGTGATACCTGCTGGAATGTACTCCCAGGGGAGGTGGTAAAATAGGAACAACAGCTTGTTTAAGAGGCATTTTGAGAAACCAATGCTCTGGTAGGGAATAGAGGAACAGGGATCACGTGCAGACTGATGGGATTAGTTAGAATGGAATGGCAAACATGGTGGACCAAAGGACCTGTTCCTGTGATGTTCTGCTTTATGTTCCAATTCAGGAGGGATGATGGATGTGGCTGCCAATGGCAACGGAAACTGTTGTGAAGTGACTGGAACTTTGTGTAAAACATAGCACCAAGCGGGAGAAAGTGAGGTCCACAATTTCCACACATGGGGCATTGAAGACCATGGTTCAGGAGCTGGATTGGTGGGAAGATGTCCTGTATCATGGGGAGGAAGAGCAGACCTTACAGCCACACACATTGGGAAGAGAGCCTAAGGTCAAAGTTGGGAGTCACCTCAAGTTTAGCTGATGTTACAAGAGGAGACCATAGCCCGATCAGGTTGATGCTGTCTTCCAATAGAGCAATCCCCCATAGAGCAGTCCCATTCCCCACCTCCTCCTCACCCACAGCCCTGCAAATTATTCTCTCCCATCCTATGTCCAACAACTCAAGTCATGTCCTGAGGATCTGAACAGTGGGTCACAAGTCCCATGGTGAAATTCAGGAACCACACAGTCAACTGCTCCCACCAGTTACTTCTATCAACTAGATAAGAGTCCATGATATACCATCGTGGCACAGTGGTAGAGTTGTTGCCTTCCAGCACCAGTGACCTGGGTTGGATCCTGACAATGGGTACTGTCTGTACAGTCTCCTTGTGACTGTGTGGGTTTTCCCTGGGTTTCCTCCCACATTCCCCCTTGTGCAGGTTTGTAGATTAATTGACTTCTGTGTGAAGGAGGGTACTAGTTTATGGGTGATTGTGGTTGGCGTGGACTCGGTGGGCTGAAGGGCCAGTTTCCACACTATGTCTCTAAACTAAACTAAACTAAAGACATCTCAGGCCCTGCAAATATTACCAGCAATTCCACACACTATTTTATATTTGCTATTTTTTACAATAGACAATAGACAATAGGTGCAGGAGTAGGCCATTCGGCCCTTCGAGCCAGCACCACCATTCAATGTGATCATGGCTGATCATTCTCAATCAGTACCCCGTTCCTGCCTTCTCCTCATACCCCCTGACTCCGCTATCCTTAAGAGCTCTATCTAGCTCTCTCTTGAATGCATTACAATAATAAAGGCCAGCAAAAGTCTGAGCATGCTCACATCCTGGACTTGAAAGTGTCCAGGATGGTCCATAAACATTGCGTTTTACACATTTTGTTCCTAATTTACAGCCTGAGCAATCACTGACTCAGCTGCCCCACGCTGGTGACAATGGAAGGACAATCATGCAGCTGCAGTGACGGCAGGCAGAAGCGTGACACGCTGATGTGATGGTGTCATGTTGCTATCATAATGAAAATGTAAACTCAATCTATTAATTATACAGCTGCTAGTTTCAAAATCCATGCGCAACATGTTGGCATCAATAGAAAGGCCAGCTTTAATTGCCTCAGCTCTATTTGAATAGTGTTTTGTGAACCACTAAGATAAAAAATAAGACAGCCCAATAAAACAGAAGGCAGAAGGGATTAGTTTAAATTGGCATCATGGACATTGTGGGCCGAATGGCCTGTTCCAATGCCGGTCAAGACTCAAGGTTGTTTTGATATCCCTCTCAGGTGTCCCAATGCCCTGCAGAGCATTAAAGTCCTTTTGAAAAGTAATCAGGTGAAATGCCAGTAGTGCTGTGGGTCATTTGCCTACACCATGTTCCCACCAAACATTTTCTTTGAAGGATTCAGCCAGGATGCTGGTAATAACCTCCTGCTTTTCTACATGATAGTGGCAACGGATCTTTTGTTTCCACCAAGAGTGTAGATGCTGTCAAGGTTAAATACCTCATCCAAAAGATTGCCCTCCCATCAGTGTCGTTCTGCTTCACAATAGATTTAAGCACAGAAACAAGGAACTGCAGATGCTGCTGAATACACAAAAAAACACAAAGTGCTGGAGTAACTCAGCAGATCAGGCAGCATCTCTGGAGAACATGGATAGGTGATGTTTCGGGTCGAGACCCTTCTTCAGGCTGATTGTAGGGGAGGGAAAAGAAACCTGGAAAAGGGGAGAGGCAGGATAAGGTTTGCCAGGTCAACACAGACAAAGGTCAGTGATCAGAACAATGGGTATGAGACAGGTTTGAAGAGTTGAGGATTGTATAGCCAGGGGAGGAGGAATGTAGTGGGAGAGAGGGGGGTGGAAGGCAGAGAGGGGGGTGGAAGGCAGAGAGGGGGGTGGAAGGTGGGAATCCAGGTGCAGCCCAGGGAAAGGAAGGGGAGGGGGGGGGGGGGGTAGTTAGAGATTGCTTAAAATTGGAGAATTCAATGTCATACCATTCGGTTGTAAGCTACCCAAGTAGAATATGTGGTGCTGTTCCACAGCTTGGGTATGGCAATGGAGGAGACCCAGGACAGAAAGGTCAGTGTGGGGAATGGGAAGGGGGGCTAAAATGGTCAGGAAACAGGAGATCCAGTAGGCCTCGGCAGGCCGAGTGCAAGTGTTCAGCAAAACTGTCGCCGAGCCTACACTTTATCTCAGCAGTGTACAGGAGGTCACATCGGGAACACCAGTTGATGAGGTGGATGAGATTAGAGGAGGTTCATGTGAACCTCTGTCTCATTGCTGGGGACCCTGGTTGAAGTTGAGGGAGGAGGTACAGGGACAGGTGTTACATCTCCTGCAGTTGCAGGGAAAGGTATATGGAGTGGATGTGGTTTGGGTGGAAAAAGATAAATTAACCAAAAGTTGCAGAGGGAGCGGTATCTGCAGAAGGCTGAAAGCGGTGGAGATGTGAAGATACGAATCTTCCCAGTGGGTCACAGGTCCCATGGTGAAATTCAGGAACCACACAGGTGGTGGGATCACGTCGAAGTGACGGAAATGTCAGAGTGTGATGTGTTAGATGCTGAGGCTGGTGGGGTGTGTGAGAAACATCTCTGGGGATGGAGCAAGAGCAGAAGTACGGGTGAGGCAGGTGAGGGATCACATTTACTAAAGAAAGAGGACATCTCGTATGTCTTAGAATGGATAGTATCATCTCGGGAGATGGTGGAATTAAAAGTCGGGAAAAGCGGAAGGAGGAATTGAGAGTAGATGAAACCACCCCCTCCCTCCCCAGGTACTTTCCCCTGCAACCGCAGGAGATGTAAAACCTGTCCTTACACCCTCTACCAACTCCCACAGTTATCTAGAAACCTCCACTATAAACCTACCGACTCCCAGTTATCTGGACTACACTTCCTCCCATCCTGCCCCTTGCAAAGACTCCAAGGGCTGAGTCGTGGTCTTCTCATAGAGTAACTGGCCCAGTCATCATCTACCCTAATCCCATTTATTAGCACTTGATCAGGTTTTCGTCCAATGCTTCCCGTGAATCTCTACCTCCAACACCTTCTCAGGCAATGCATTCCAGATTCCTACAACCCTTCTTCCTCAGATCCTCTCTAAACCTCTTATCTTTTATCCTAAACCTATGCCCTCAGCTTTAGATACCACATCATGTTTTCCACTAACTAGTCTCCTGTACTGCAAGCTTCAATGTTTCTATTTGCCACCACAGTAACCACATTTCATTGTCCATAGTACATAGAGTCACTTGGGAAACCATGAGATCATGAAAGGCACTTTAAGTTTTATTTCATAGAATGTTCTAGGGGCCGGAGAACCTAGGGTGATGGAGGAACTGAAGGAAATCCACATTAGGCAGGAAATGGTTTTGGGTAGACTGATGGGACTGAAGGCTGATAAATCCCCAGGGCCTGATGGTCTGCATCCCAGAGTACTTAAGGAGGTGGCTCTAGAAATAGTGGAAGCATTGGAGATCATTTTTCAATGTTCTATAGATTCAGGATCAGTTCCTGTGGATTGGAGGATAGCAAATGTTATCCCACTTTTTAAGAAAGGAGGGAGAGAGAAAACGGGTAATTATAGACCAGTTAGTCTGACATCAGTGGTGGGGAAGATGCTGGAGTCAATTATAAAAGACGAAATTGCTGAGCATTTGGATAGCAGTAACGGGATCATTCCGAGTCAGCATGGATTTACGAAGGGGAAATCATGCTTGACAAATCTACTGGAATTTTTTGAGGATGTAACTAGGAAAATTGACAAGGGAGAGTCAGTGGATGTGGTGTACCTCGACTTTCAGAAAGCCTTCGACAAGGTCCCACATAGGAGATTAGTGGGCAAAATTAGGGCACATGGTATTGGGGGTAGGGTACTGACATGGATAGAAAATTGGTTGACAGACAGAAAGCAAAGAGTGGGGATAAATGGGTCCCTTTCGGAATGGCAGGCAGTGACCAGTGGGGTACCGCAAGGTTCGGTGCTGGGACCCCAGCTATTTATGATATACATTAATGACTTAGACGAAGGGATTAAAAGTACCATTAGCAAATTTGCAGATGTTACTAAGTTGGGGGGTAGTGTGAATTGTGAGGAAGATGCAATAAGGCTGCAGGGTGACTTGGACAGGTTGTGTGAGTGGGCGGATACATGGCAGATGCAGTTTAATGTAGATAAGTGTGAGGTTATTCACTTTGGAAGTAAGAATAGAAAGGCAGATTATTATCTGAATGGTGTCAAGTTAGGAGGAGGGGGAGTTCAACGAGATCTGGGTGTCCTAGTGCATCAGTCAATGAAAGGAAGCATGCAGGTACAGCAGGCAGTGAAGAAAGCCAATGGAATGTTGGCCTTCGTAACAAGAGGAGTTGAGTATAGGAGCAAAGAGGTCCTTCTACAGTTGTACCGGGCCCTGGTGAGACCGCACCTGGAGTACTGTGTGCAGTTTTGGTCTCCAAATTTGAGGAAGAATATTCTTGCTATGGAGGGCGTGCAGCGTAGGTTCACTAGGTTAATTCCCGGAATGTCGGGATTGTCGCATGTTGAAAGGCTGGAGCGATTGGGCTTGTATACACTGGAATTTAGAAGGATGAGGGGGGATCTTATTGAAACATATAAGATAATTAGGGGATTGGACACATTAGAGGCAGATAACATGTTCCCAATGTTGGGGGAGTCCAGAACAAGGGGCCACAGTTTAAGAATAAGGGGTAGGCCATTTAGAACGGAGATGAGGAAGAACTTTTTCAGTCAGAGAGTGGTGAAGGTGTGGAATTCTCTGCCTCAGAAGGCAGTGGAGGCCAGTTCGTTGGATGCTTTCAAGAGAGAGCTGGATAGAGCTCTTAAGGATAGCGGAGTGAGGGGGTATGGGGAGAAGGCAGGAACGGGGTACTGATTGAGAGTGATCAGCCATGATCGCATTGAATGGCGGTGCTGGCTCGAAGGGCTGAATGGCCTACTCCTGCACCTATTGTCTATTGTGTGTATTGCAGACACAGCAAGGTTTTAATGCTTACCCAGCAATGGCAAGTCTTCAACTTATCTTCCACACAGGATTTCATGTTCCTCGGTAAGACCACAAGAAAACTATCTCCACCTCAGGCATTAAAGCAACTCCAACCCAGAAAGAAAGACTGAATATTATACTGAAGGAAACTGGTTCCTTCACAACAGCCAAATCGATCGAGAACAACTAAGACACATTCAGCGTTTTATTTTTAAACATGGATTTCATGTACTTTGTGATCTGGCATGTTGTGGTTCAGGATCTCAATTCAGAAAATACTCAATAACGCTGTAATTCAAAAAGTGAATGAATGGGTTTTTGAGAGGAGTTTTATTAAGGGAACCAGAAATTACCATGGCAACTGCATCTGTGTACGTCAGTCTCATTTTGCATTAAGGTCACAGAATAAATTCTTTTCTACATGAAGGAACAATTTTTATTTTTAACTGCATTACAATGCACTTACCTCAGTAGCATGTGACCAACATTAGAATATATTTACACTCTTTGCCAATGTGCATATGTCTGGATGTCTGGAGTCCAGTTTTATACTTTCTTATTTCCCATCTTGTTGTGCTGTGGCAGTTGTACAGTGTTCAGACGTGAGGCATTTCCCATCATGCTGGACTTGGGTTTGGATCACACAATGTTTGTCTATAGTGAGAATGCAACTTACTGCACTAAACTGAATGTAATGAAGAAGCATGTACAATATGGCGACTTGTTTAAATTGTACTTCCTTCTGTACTTAAATAATTCTTTAGAAATGATCAATTGCAATTTAAGTCCAAAATCCTATCTATTATTTTAGTACAGGTGGGAATCTATTTACTTTAACTTTGTAAACGCCTCAGATACTGCAGAAAGAGAACTTTTGAACATTTCTCGGCTAATCATGATAATCTCTGGCTATTCATCAAGGGTGAAAGAAAAATTGTGCACTTTGATGAATCTCATCATCATCAAGAGCTGCCCTTAGCCTCATGAAATGGGTCAAACCCCTGGCCTGTACAAATCATCGTGAGCACACAGGTGTGCGCCCTTGCACTCCAGCCACAGGGCCAACCTGACTCTGGGTCAGCAGATACCATCAGCCTTGTTGCTCACATTGGTCATCATTCTGCTGCCAAGATTAAGTTCTGGAAGACCATTCAAGTGTTCTATCAATCTTCCCTTTTTTCTCTCAGCTCTTTGTGCACCACTCTTATCATCCTCTCTATCCCTCTTCCCTTTCTGACCTGCTCTTTATTTATTTCCCTCAATTGTCATCACTCTGTCCCTATACCTCCTCCTTCACCTCCATCCAGGGACCCCAGCTGTCCTTCCAGGTGAGACAGAGGCCCATCTACATTTGCTGCATCCGGTATTCCCGATGTTGCCTCCTGTACATTGGCAAGCCAAAGTGTAGACTCAATGGGCATTTCACTGAACACCTACACTTGGTCCAACAAGACCTGCAGGATCTCCGAGCTGCTATCCATGTGAACCCCTCTACGCACTCCCAAATTGGTCTTTCTTAACTGGAGGAACACCCGAACGCACATGTATACACTGCATAACTGAACGCACATGTATACACTGCATAACTGAACGCACATGTATACACTGCATAACTGAACGCACATATATACACTGCATCCTCAAGTTAAGAATATAAATATATATAATATATTTAGAGCATTATTATATATCATATCATATCATATATATACAGCCGGAAACAGGCCCTTTCGGCCCACCAAGTCCGTGCCGCCCAGCGATCCCCGTACATTAACACTATCCTACACCCACTAGGGATAATTTTTTACATTTTACCCAGCCAATTAACCTACATACCTGTACGTCTTTGGAGTGTGGGAGGAAACCGAAGATCTCGGAGAAAACCCACGCAGGTCACGGGGAGAACGTACAAACTCCTTACAGTGCAGCACCCGTAGTCAGGATCGAACCCGAGTCTCCGGCGCTGCATTCGCTGTAAAGCAGCAACTCTACCGCTGCGCTACCGTGCCGCCCTAATATATATAGAGCATAATATGCTGTAAAACCCATAATAAACAAAGAAAAAAGTTCAGTATATATATATATATATATATATATATATATATATATATATATATATATTGTTGTTCTTTGTTCTTTATTATGAGTTTTACAGAGTACTATCTTACATATCTGTAGGAAGGAACTGCATGTGCTGGCTTACATCGAAGATGGACACAAAAAGCTGGAGTAGCTCAGCGGGACAGGCACACCTTTCTGGATAGAAGGAATGGGTGATGTTTTGGGTCGAGACCCTTCTTCAGACTCATATCTTAGTTTACATATCTGTTGTGCTGTTGCAAGAAATAATTTAATTGTTCTGTTTCAGGATACATGACAACGAAATAGTCGATTCTTGGCTCTCTTGACTCTTGACTCTAAGTGTTGACAAGCTTTGTGTGGATGATTTATGGTGAAACGTGAAGAGTTCCACAGAAACCACTTCACATCCTGTTGCACAAAGAGTAAATATTTTCTAACGTGACATGCAAATAGAGTAGAAAAGCAAAATAATAAAATGAGAGAGCCAGAGAATGAAAAGACTAGACCATATCATGATGACATCACATCAGAGATCGCAATACTGAGCCCTATGTTGCTACGGGTCTGTGAAACTAATAATCTCTTCACTCAAGTGGCATAATTTTCTAATTAAAAATTATACAAGCAACTCCTCAGCCCAATAAGTATGATCTAATTGTACAGTGCAAGTTTGATAGCATTCATATCACTAATCCGCTGAACATGCTATAAGGAGCACAATCACAGGAGAATGCTGTCGAACACCAGACCCCCTCAGCAGGGAATTTCAAAGACAAACCAATATACCCGTAAACTGTTCATTAGAATGATGGCATATTTATCTACCTCTACCGAGTCGCTTGCTTCAGACAGCTTGGTTACTGTGGTCTCGCATTCTCCAATAAAGTCATGTCCACCATCGTTATCATAATCGTAGCATAGAACCTGGAACAAGAGTAGCACAAGTGTGGCAGATTAACTCCTGTGAAAGTCAACAGACTAGCAAGTATCACAAAATGCTGGAGTAACTCAGCAGATCAGGCAGCATCTAGGAGAGAAGGAATGGGTGACGTTTCGGGTCGAGACCCTTCTTCAGACTGAACCCGAAACGTCACCCATTCCTTCTCTCCTAGATGCTGCCTGACCTGCTGAGTTACTCCAGCATTTTGTGATACCTTCGATTTGTACCAGCATTTGCAGTTATTTTCCTATAACAGACTAGCAGGCATCGGTTTGGATCTGGCCTCTGTCGATGATGAGCAGAAGATGTTTCATGTGAGCATTTCCAAAGCCCAGAAATCATAACTAGTACATTATTTACGATTTTGGGCATGCACACACTGTTTGGTGATGCCCCATCAATTTATTTCCCTGCTTTATGACAATATGATTTGTGTAAATGGGTGTGTGGTGGTCAGTGTGAACTTTAATTGGGAAATAAAACTGGACACCTGCTGTCACAGTTCACCCCAAAACTGATATTGTTTCCCTGTTGCATCACTGAATCAAGAAGGTGACGATTTGCAGTCTGTACTTCAGACTCACAGTTCCACAAGAGTACACCAAGCTAAAAGTAGAGAAGCCAGCAGAAATTAAAGGAGGTTGGTGGAGGTGCATTTGTAAAGCCCCAGCTGTCTTCTACAAGATTACTTCTTTACACTAGCAGCAGCCCTGAGCATAGATCAACTGGTATCTTCAATTCTTCAATGCCACCAGTGCTACACTATCACTCTCCTCACTGAACTGAATATCCCCCTCCCCCTCGATATCACCCCTCCCACTCTGCTGCAACCCCCCCCCCACCAACCCTCCATCCCCAACACTGCTAAGGCAGGAACTGTGACTGGGACAGAGACTGCCTTAACAGGTTGGTGTATCTGTCGTTTGTCAATGCAGGAGGGGCTTCTGACTCCTCTTTGATCTGTGAGCCATGATAATATTTCTGAAATAAATGAGGTGCCAACACTGTATCTGTATACACCACAGTTCCATGCAGCACAGTTGGGATTCCTCACTGCACAACTCACTAAATGAATTATCCTCCCCTTTCCTTCCTGCATTTACACCCATTTTCTTAAATCTGTATCTCCTGGTTACTGCTCCTCTTGATGGTGGAAAGGTTTTTCTATTTCGTTATTGCATTGTAATCTTTGAAATGGCTGTTATTCCCACTAGGTTGTGCTCACCTTCTCTGCCTGCCATCCAATCCTGCTTACATCCATCCCTGCTTACAGCCATTCCTGTTTACTGCTGTGATTGTACAATACCCCTAGAGCAGAATTGCAAAACTGGCTTCAATCCTTACTTCAAATACACGGCTGACCATATCTAACTCTGTATTGTACCACCACATTCTCATATTTAGGTAAAAATACCTACTATTGATCCAAGATATGTTGGCGTTTGGTCACACACCTAGCAATAACTACAGATATAGTCATGAATGGCCTAAGTAATAACCAAAGATACAGAGGTAGAATCATGAATCGTCTAGCATCAGACCAAGGAAGAATTGCACCCTGATGGATGTGACACACAAGAATTGCCACATTGAGGTGTCATGAAGTAGCGTGAAACCCTTGACAACAGTGTTGTGTAATAATTCTCCCACAGAGTCTTTATCTTGGGTGTCACTGCGGGTTTCATAACTAAATGCTTTAAAATTAATGGAGGTTTAAAGATTGCTATTGGGAAAGTACAACTTACCTTTATGGTTTTGTCCACATGACCATCGCACAGGGACACCAGTGGCATGCTGAAAGGTTTCCAGATGGGGTCAAGAGTATTTTTTATAACCTACAAAACAAATGAGAAAATGACCAAGAACTGCACAATCCACATCCAGAATCAGCCAGAGTTTCAATTTAATTGATCTCGCAAGTCTTACTGTCAGACTAACCATCATTGCAGAATAAAATAAAATCACATTAAGAAGAGACTTCTGAACTACCTAGATGGCCCACTTGACCATAGCTACGTTAGCTGGATCAGAATTATCTTAAACTTGAACCTTAGGTGTAGAACATTAACCCATGCTGCCTGTACTAAAAGTATAAAATAGCAAATGTCGAGAATCTGCTTCTGAAATTTGGCTTCGTTGAATTGAAGGTGAAATACCTGCAGACACAAAAACACAGACACAGCCTCACTGAGGTAGACAGGACATTTAATGCACTGACCAGAAGTTCACCTCTACCACCTCGGTGCCTATGGGATGGCAATGGGTGCTGTCTTTGTACGTTCTTCTTGTGACCGTGCGGTTTTTTCCAGGTACTCCAGTTTCCTCCCACATTCCAAAGACTTGCAGGTTTGTAGGTTAATTGGCCCCTGTAAATTCCCCCTAGTGTGTAGGATGCAAAACTGGGATAACATAGATCTAGTACAAAAATAATTGCAGATGCTGGTACAAATCATAGGTATCACAAATTGCTGGAGTAACTCAGCAGGTCAGGCAGTATCTTGGGGACAAGGAATGGGTGACGTTTTAGGTCGAGACCCTTCTTCAGTCTGAAGAAGGGTCTCGACCCGAAATGTCACCCAATACTTCTCTCCAAGATGCTGCCTGACCTGCTGAGTTACTCCAGCATTTTGTGATACCTAGATCTAGTGTACGGGTAACCATTGGTCGATGTGGCCTCGGTAGGCCGATGGGCCTGTTTCAACACTGTATCCAGAATCTAAACGAAACTAAACCTACTCTGCAATCTGTGCTGAGTTAGTTAGAAGCATAGAAAATAGGTGCAGGAGGAGGCCATTTGGCCCTTTGAGCCAGCACCGCCATTCATTGTGATCATGGCTGATCATCTACAATCACTAACCCGTGCCTGCCTTCTCCCCATAATCCCTGATTCCACTAGCCCCTACAGCTCTATCTAACTCTCTTTTAAATCCATCCAGTGATTTGGTCTCCACTGCCTTCTGTGGCAGAGAATACCTCAAATTCACAACTCTGGGTGAAAAAGTTTTTTTTCTCACCTCAGTTTTAAATGGCCTCCCCTTTATTCTTAGACTGTGGCCCCTGGTTCTGGACTCCCCCAACATTGGGAACACTTTTCCTGCATCTAGTTTGTTCAGTCCTTTTATAATTTTATCCATCTCTAAAGATCCCCTCTCATCTTTTTCTAAACTCCAGTGAATACAAGTCCAGTCTTTCCAATCTTTCCTTATATGACAGTCCCGCCATCCCAGGGATTGACCTTCTGAACCTACGCTGCACTGCCTCAAAAGCAAGGACGTCCTTCCTCAAATTAGGAGACCAAAACTGCACACAATACTCCAGGTGCGGTCTCACCAGGGCCCTATACAACTGCAGAAGGACCTCTTTGTTCCTATATTCAAATCCTCTCGTTATGAAGGCCAACATGCCATTAACTTTCTTTACTGCCTGCTGTACCTGCACGCTTACTTTCAGTGACTGGTATACAAGGACCCCCAGGTCTCACTGCACTTCCCCCTTACCAAATCTGACATCATTGAGATAATAATCTGCCTCCTTGTTTTTGCCGCCAAAGTGGATAATCACACATTTATTTACATTATACTGCATCTGCCCACTCACTCAACCTGTCCTAGTCACCCTGCAACCTCCTAACATCCTCTTCGCAGTTCACACTGCCACCCAGCTTTGTGTCATCTGCAAACTTGCTAGTGTTACTTCTAATTCCATCATCCAAATCATTTATATAAACATAGCACAAAAAGTAAGGAAATTTGTGTTTGGTAGATTATTTCTTAGTTGTAACAATGCTTCTTGGCAATAAATCTTATACCGTTGGAAAGCCTGTTTATTTCCCTTTTAAATGGTGCCACATTTGTAAGGAACATGCATTTGTGGGATGAGCAGCAGAGCTGAGTATATGGGTTGCGCCCATGAAAAATTTGCCAAATCGTCTCTGCCAATGCCAAACAGCTTATTCTGCTGTTGCTATTGACTTGTTTTGAGCTTCTGGTACCACCAGGTGCTGACAATCAGGTGCCTGATTGGCACCTGATTGGCAGCATCTGTGAGCATGGGCCCTGCTACAGTGGTCAGTAGGTGTCTGCTCCAAGAATCGGCATGCCACGTTTGACTGATCTGGATAGGGCCCATGCGATAGGGCAACTTCAAGCTGGTGTTCCGCAAAACCAAGTTGCGGCATTATTTGGAGTGAGCCCTAGTACCATCTCCAAAGTGAAGGCCAAGTTCCATATAACGGGGGATGTCAGAGACAGGCCGCGAAGTGGGCGGCCCAAGAAGACGACACCCGAAGAAGACCGTTTCCTCACCCTGTCAGCACTTAGGAACCGTAGGCTGTCTTCTACAGATTTGCAGTCAAGGTTTGCAGGACGATATGGCCGACGGCTCTCTGCCCAGACAATTCGGAACAGACTGCATGCAGCCGATCTCATAGGGCTGCTAGGAGGCCTGCCATGACTGCCCTTCACCGTCAGGCCCGTTTGCGCTGGTGTCGGCAACACGTGCACTGGAACCTGCACATGTGGAGGAACGTTATGTTCAGCGATGAGTCCAGATTCTGCCTACGGCAGTTGGATCATAGGGTCAAAGTGTGGAGAAGACGCGGAGAACGCTATGCTGATTGCTGCACCGATAGAGTAACATCTTTTGGTGGAGGCAGTGTGATGGTGTGGGGCGGCATCTCCCTCACTGGAAAAACGAGGCTTGTCATCATTGGAGGCAATCTCAATGCAGAGAGATATCGAGATGAGATTCTGCAACCAGTGGCAATCCCATATCTCCACAGTCTGGGACCGAACTCTATCCTCCAAGATGACAATGCTCACCCCCAGAGCAGGGTTTCTCAGAGACTACCTCCAGAATTTGGGAGTGGAGAGGATGGAATGGCCTGCCAGCAGTCCTGACCTCAACCCCATTGAACACTTGTGGGATCAGCTTGGGCGTGCTGTTCGTGCCAGAGTGACCAACACAACCACGTTGGCTGACTTGCGACAAATGCTGGTTGAAGAATGGGATGCCATCCCACAACAGTGTGTGACCAGGCTGGTGACCAGCATGAGGAGGAGGTGCCAGGCTGTTGTGGCTGTGTATGGTTCTTCCACACGCTTCTGAGGCTCCTGTTTATTAAATGAATAAATTGTTAAATTGCCAATATGTCTTGTTTCTTCAGACTTCAATCATTCAATCCACCAAACAACACCGAACAAGAGTCAATGGCAGAATAAGCTGTTTGGCATTGGCAGAGAAGATTTGGCAGACTTTTCATGGGCGCAACCCACATACTCAGCTCTGCTGCTCATCCCACAAATGCATGTTCCTTACAAATGTGGCACCATTTAAAAGGGAAATAAACAGGCTTTCCAACGGTATAAGATTTATTGCCAAGAAGCATTGTTACAACAAAGAAATAATCTACCAAACACAAATTTCCTTACTTTTTGTGCTATGTTTATATGGTGAATAGTTGGGCTTACTTTAGGATGGGAACAGGAGGAGAGCAGGCTGGTCATCATTGAGTTAAAAAGATGGAAAAATAAATCAACCCTGCTTTGAGCTTCTTATTGCTGGCTGGCAGACTCTCCTGGAACTGTGCTTACAAAGGTCAATGTGGGAAGACCTAATTCATTTAGGTGCCCTTCCAATCCAATAGGCTGCCAACATCCATCTTAAGCCTTACACCAAAATAATTTGCCAGTTGGGTGAGAATCCGCTGGGCATGCAACATCTGTAAAACCAGATGTTACAGGCGTCAGGAGGGTTGGAAATTGATAAAAGGATGTAGATTTGGATTACAACTAACAAATGTAAAGTGAGTGGGTCCAACATGCAGACAATGCATTATTGAAGCATGCCCTGGGTTTGTAGATGTGTAGTAGAACAAATATTGTCTTCAGGTCTTGGCTTTGGTGCCGTTCCAGAACATTTGGAGCAGTGACAACTCACGTCCCAATACATCAAGTGCTCTGTCAGCCCAGTTAGAAATCCCAGAGTCCAACTGAGAACGCCAATGCCGGCTTACGTCTAAGAGTCACATTTGTTGCAGATTTTAAGGTTAAAATGTTGAGGGAATCTTTGAAGTGTAATGCACAGCGGGGGTAGAAGACAGTCTTGGGTGGTAGAGGTAAATTAGCAACATCACACTGAATGCCTTCAATACACCCACCCCTGCAATCAGTGGAATTAGTTGAATGGAATGCAGGTTAGAACAGGTAATAGGCAGCTTCTGCAGTGCCACCTGCATTGTATTATGTCACAAACATCCTCCGAAGTTTACTTCTCGTCCTTTGGAATATTGCAAGCCAAACGAGCTTTTTAGTGGTAAAATTGAGGGTTATATTTCCTTAAAATGTAATTCTTTCCAGTCATGTTATCCTTAACTTTCTTTAGCCAGAGGGTGGTGAATCTGTGGAATTCATCACCACAGACTGGTGTGGAGGCCTTTGGGCATTTTTGAAGCAGAGATTGATAGGTTCTTGATTAGTAAGGGGCATCAAAGGTTACAGGGTGAAGGCAGGGGAATGGGGTTGAGAAGGAAAAATTAGATCAGCCGTAATCGATTGGCGGTGCAGACTTGCTGGCTGACTAGCCTAATTCTGTTCCCATGTCTATGGTCTTAACCTGAAACATGGGTCAGTCTGGACCAAGTAGTCCAAAACCTCTTGAACAGCAACTCTAATTAACTCAAAGCTCAATTCTAGTGTGAAAAATTGCATCTAAATGCTTTGGTTCAGCACTGATGAAACACACACCAGTGAGAGTCCGCATCGGCCAGCGATCACCCCGTACACTAGCACTATGCTACTCACAGGGACAAATTACAATTTTTTTACCGTAGCCAGTTAACCTACAAACCTGCACTTCTTTGGAGTGTGGGAGGAAGCCAGAGCACCCGGAGAAAACCCACATGGTCACAAGGAGAACGTACAAATTCCGTACAGACAGCACCTGTAGACAGGATCGAACCCGGGTCTTTGGCGCTGCAAGGTAGCAACTCTACCCATGGACTTAAATCCAGTCCAGGCTACATGGCCTAAACCTGCCTCTGTGTGCTAGTTCTGAAGATTCCACCCAAACCACAAGAGCCATCACACTGGTTGGAAATCTACCATAATTCAACATAGCCATGAAACTCGTCTCATCATGGATGGATGGATGGATGGATGGATTACGGTCAACAAATAGTCGCCACATAAGGGCACTGACAAAGTAACTTTGTTCTCCCCCTCCTCCAACCCCCTCACGGCCATCTTCCCACACTAGGTCCTCCATTGACCATTGTTCTTCCCCCCTCTCTCACGACCGTCTCCCCATGCTGGGTCCTCCTTTGTTCATTCCCCTGGCAGCGGTATCCTCACTCCACTCGGTCCGTTCTTGTCCGTTGGTCAGTGCCCCCATCGACCGCCGCACCGACCTCTCCGCTATCGCTGCCGGGTCCTCTCCAGACGCCTCTGTGGCGCAGACCCAGGCCCCGGCCGCAGGCTCCGTCAGCTCGCGGTGAGCAGGCTCCTCCGACCCAGGCTCCGCCAGTCACATGCTCCGTCCCGTGGGCGTTATGGCCTCGGCTACTCCGCAGCTCCACCGGAAGGTCCACCGCAGATCACCGGAAGGTCCACCGCAGATCACCGGAAGGTCCACCGCAGATCACCGCAGATCACCCCGCAGTGGCTCGCAGAGAGGCATCCAATGATCATCGTGGTGGTGGGTGTCGGGATGGAAAATATCCACAACTGGTCCACTTGCTTTCCTGAGGCTGAGGGCAGCTTTACTCTGCAACAAAACTCATTCCCTTCAAAGCATGCTGGTACTTGACAGTAAAACTGGAAACAACTTTCCATTTATCATCATCACCTTCAAAGCACAGATAATCACCCTGCCAAACATCAACATCAATTAATGTTGCAGGGTCTCCAGTAACCTGCTTGGTCAACTCCAGCCCCCATTGCGAAATGAAGTGTCAAAGATACAGAGGGGAGGACAGACACTGTTGTGTGTGAAGAGCAGATCATTTTCTCCTTATTGATCAATCCTCTGATAAATATGATTTAATTCATTTCCTTCAGCTGACAGAGGCAATGTAAAAATAAATTTGCAGTGAAATGAGAAGCATCTCCTTTGACCTTTACAACATAATCTAGAAACAATGAAGTGATTCACACGCAACAAAACTCTGTGCGAGCGGGGATTTTATATCATTTGTGTCTAACATGACAACAATTCTAAGCAGGTACTCTTGTAATTGTCACATTTAAAATATGTAACTATTCATTATTGCCTCCTCAATATGGGTTATTTGGCAGCAGTACACAATGTTTGTTTTTGCCACATTTAATAGGATTTTGTGTGCGCGTTTGATGTGGCTGAGGCACAAAATAACTAGTTCAATGGCTCATTCAATAAAAGCCAGGGAATTCATTTGAAGGAGCAAACAGGAAACCCCAGGAAAACCCCGTCTTAATCTCTGGCCTGTGCTGGTTGAACTGATCACAGTCAAACTCTCAAGAGTGTGAGAACCCTCTGTTTTGTTTAGTTTTGTTTATTGCCATGTGAACCGAGGTACAGTGGAAAGCTTTTGTTGCATGCTAACCAGTCAGCAGAAAGCCAATACATGATTACAATCGAGCCCTTCACAGTATACAGATTCTGTTTCCGACAGGGAGGGACTTTTAAAAGGAAAGAACTGGCAAGAGTGCAATTACCTTTTAATAGGATCAAAGCAAATAGCCAATGTTAAAGGAAGGTATGGAAGGAAGGTGTCAAACTGATGTCAGGGGAGGGGGCGGGACAACTACATCCTACCTTTGTACCGCCCCATCCCCTGACATCAGTTTGAAGAAGGGTCTCGACCCGAAACGTCACCCATTCCTTCTCTCCTGAGATGCTGCCTGACCCTGAGTTACTCCAGCATTTTGTGATACCTTTGATTTGTACCAGCATCTGCAATTATTTTCCTACACAATGTTAAAGGAAGTTTGGGAAGCTCCACCTGATGTACACTCTCCGATTGATCCCTTCTCCCAAATGCAGTTGGGCTCAACATCATAACACAAGCCCATGCTCAGGAGTCATAATTGCACTGCTCTCTGCTTTCAATTAAAAGTAAAATTAGTTTAGTTTAGAGGTACAGAACCCGCCCTTTGGGCCACTGAGTCCACGCAGATCAACAGTCCCCCAAATGCTTCACTATCCTACACACACCAGGGACTATTTACAATTATACAAAGCCAATTAACTTTCAAACCTGTATGTCTTTGCAGTGTGGGAGGAAACCGGAGTTTCTGGAGAAAATCAATGCAGGTTATGGGGAGAACGTACAAACTCCACATAGACAGCACTCGTAGTTGTGATCAAACCCTAGTCTCTGGCGCTGTAAGGCAGCAACTCTACCACTGTGCCACACTCAATGTAAGGGAACATTGGAGGCTTGGTGCAAGTTGCATGAGCTGAGATTGTCCTTCCTGTTCTTCAATTTGCTGGGATGCTAATTCATGGATAATCCTGGACATGCCACACGGCAACCAACAGCATTCATCACACGCCCAGACCTTGTTTCCAGGGGTTTGTGCAGGTGAGCGTGGCCTGTGGATAGTTGAGGGATTCACACAGAGGCAAGCGTTGTGGAAGTATGAGAGGCTGTTCCAGGCTTGGAGGCTCCTGTCTGAGCAGGTCCCAGCCCTTGGTGCCCACCGCTGACAACCCAACATCTGGTCGGCCCCCTTTCAGCAATGCTCCACTGGCCCTCTTTCTGTGTGTCCACTACTTCCCACCCAGGTAATACTCTAATACTCTCCACCATAAACCACCCCAGCTAGTAACACACCTTCCATTCCATCCCTCAACCAACTTGTCAATCACCTCCATCCTGGCAACCAGCTTCTCTCCACCATCTATCTGCAGCCTCTCCCAGCTTGTTGCCCCATTCCCTTTCTCATGCCTGGCCCATTGCACACTAGTGATTTAACAAACCTAAACAAGTGCAATTTATTTTGACACAAAGTGCTGGAGCAACCCAGCAGGTCAAAGCAGCATCCCTGGAGAACATGGATAGGTAACATTTCGAGTCAGGACCCTTTTTTCAGACTGGTCTAAAGAAGGGTTCTGACCTGAAATGTCACCCATCCATATTCCATGGAGATGCTACCTGACCCACTGAGTTACTCCAGCACTCTGTATATTTTTTGGTAAACCAGCATCTGCAGTTTCTTGGTTCTACATTCTGCCATTGATTTTTTAGTTTAGTTTAGAGATACAGCCTAGAAACAGTTTTTTAGGGGCACCGAGTCCAAGCCATGCATGAAGGGGGATACTTCTTCACTCCACCATTGCAGCAATTCTTTTCCCTCACTTTCTCTCAAGACCCATGCGTCATTTCTTTGAATGGGTCTTTATCCACATTAGTATGAGTCACATTTTTTTTTTTTTTTTTTTTCTTCTTTTTTTTCTTCTTCTTTTTCTTTCTTTTTTTTTTTTTTTTTCTATTGGAACCTAATCAAATGTACAGCACTTTGGTCAACGTGGGTTGTTTTTAAATGTGCTATACAAATAAAATTGACTTGACTTGACTTGACTTGACATTAAATTCAGAAAGCTTCGCTGATCCTCCGTTCTTAAACACCTTGTGCTGAATATGAATGAAAGACAGTTACACAACATAACTTTCATTTGCATTTAACCAGGAAACAGATTGCACAATTTCCATAGTTGCCACAATCCCCACTAATCCCCTGGTTTTGTTTTCGGTCTCGATGTGACAACGGCAGGAAAGTTCGACCTGTATCCACCACACAATGATGATCATTTATCAGCAACCCTTTCCCAAGAAGTTCCTCATTCCACAGACAGCAAAAAATAAATCAAGGGAAAGCCATTTGTTTGGGTCTTCCTGTCCCTTCTGCCACTCAGTAGGCTCAAGGCTGGCCTTTACACCTCAGTTAATTTTTGCTGCATCAACACAATCTTAGTAATATCCAAAAAATGTTATCTAACTCTAGATGTGTCTTCATGCACTCAGACTTCCACAGCCTCTTGTGTGGAGAATTCCAAGGATTCACTCCACTGAGCTGACTTCTTATTTTGAGCTTGTGGCCTGTTCAGAGGTGTTCACTGCCTGGAGCTTCCTGCCCTGCGGGTTCCTCATCGATACAAGGGGTGACCCATTGCACCCGAATGAGCCTAAGCAAGTGTCATTTATTCAGACACAAAGTGCTGGAGTAACTCCGCGGGTCAGGCAGCATCTGTGGAGAACATGGATAGATGACGTTTCACAAAGTGCTGGAGTAACTCAGTGGGTCAGGCAGCATCTGTGGAGAACATGGATAGGTGACGTTTCACAAAGTGCTGGAGTAACTCAGTGGGTCAGAAAGCATTCCTGGAGAACATGGATAGCTGACGTTTCACAGAGTGCTGGAGTAACTCAGCAGGTCAGGCAGCATCCTTGGAGAACATGGATAGGTGACGTTTTGGGTCGGGACCCTTCTTCAGACTTGGTTTGAATTTCAATTAGCTCACTTCATATTCTTCCAAATCAAAAGAATTATCTGCTTAATCCCTCTTCACATGACAAATACACCATCCTGTCAGGGCCGTCTTAACGCATGGGCCTGATGGGCACTTGCCCGGGGGCCCACGAGCATAGGGGCCCCATGCTGATCTGTGTATGTTAAGTGACTTGCAATAAATAAATACTACTTTAAAAATGTAGGTTCAATAAGTGCTTTTTCGCAACATTTTCGGTCACTAAGTGCTTCTCACAGCGATCTGTAAGTGCTTTTCGCAACAATGTAGCACCCTAAGTCCATCGCTAAGTGCTTTTCAGTAAGTGCTTTTCGCAGGCACAACAGGGGGGGGGGGCTGGTAGGGAAAGGGGGGTGGGGGAGAGTAACGGTAGGGGCTCCAGTACACTGCTTTGCCCGGGGGCCCGTTAATGCTGTAAAAACGGCCCTGCATCCTGTGAATCAATCTGTGAAACCCCTCTATAGTAAGTTTATCCTCCTTAGATAGGGAAACCAAGCACAATATTTCAGACAGAGTCTCTCCAGAGACCTACGTAACTGGAGCAAAACATTTCTTCTCTTTTATTCAAACTATCTCGGATTATGTTTTCCTTCCTAATTCTTTGCACTTGCTGAACATTAATTTCCAGTGGTTATTGTGTGTGGAAACTCAGTCTGCTCTGAGCATCAACACATTTTAATCTCCAAAATCCTTTGGTTAATACTTTTTTGGTCTACACCACATGTCTTTCCTGTGATGTGATACCATCTTTAACTTCATGTGTTTGCTGCAGCTAGAGACTTCTTTTGTTGAGATTTTGTGCGAAAGGGATATAGTTGCAAACAATGTAAATATTAGTCACTTATTATTCACTGTTATATCTTAAAAATGCATCTTTCCAATCTTCCTCAGCCATCTTCCACAGACCTTGGCTTTTGAATGAACTGAATCTCTTCTAATTTTCATTTAAAAATTGTACCAGAGTGGCCACTCTTCCTAAAAGGCCCTCTAACTAACAAATCATTGACTAGTCCACTCCCACTGCACAATCCAAGATCTTAAATTGTTCTCTTGTTGGTTGTTCAATCCACCGATCCGGTAAAACCTTTCTTACGCACTTCATGAATCCATGCTCCACACTATTCATGCTAATTTGGTTTGCTCGGTCTACATCTAGATTAAAGTCCCACATGATTATTGTATTACTCTTGTTATGTGCATGTCTGAATTATACTATGCCCTAAACAACCGCTACTGTTTGGGGGTTTACAGGCATCTCCCACTGAAATGTTATGTTCCCTGCTGTCTCAAAGCTGCAACCAAACCAATTCTAATGTTGCAGTATTTCAGAACACATGCAAAACTATTTGTCCCTTCCTCCATCCCAGCTGTCATTCAATGCATTTAGCAACTCTAATTAGATTCTACCCGTCAAATGGGAATTGGAGTCGCAGATCATTCCCCTCGTCTAAATTGTTGGTTTGGCCCTCAATTAGTTTTTGAAATTTTTGTTTATTTACTACAATGGATTAATAATGAACTTCATCAGTAAGTCTGCTACTTGTACTCAATACACTGGCAGGAGGCACTCATCAGCACATGGGCATTTACATTAACGTTTGACAGCATTGAATGCTACTGTGCAAATTCCCCTGTGAACTATTTATGATTCCTGTACGTGGAATAGTTTGTGAACCATTTCACAATGCCTTGGAGGATCCATGTGTGGATCAATACTTCATTGAATCAATCAGCTACAATTAAAGGAAAAGACAAAAGTTGGGGATAAAGGATGCTGTCCAGTGGAGCACTGAAGTACACTGCAACAGCTTGAAGTACACTGAAGTACACTGAAGTACACTGCAACAGCTTGAAGTACACTGAAGTACACTGAAGTACACTGAAGTACACTGCAACAGCTTGAAGTACACTGAAGTACACTGAAGTACACTGCAACAGCTTTTAAGAAGCTTATTCTTTCTAAGTAAGCCAATTTCTATCTGTTTCCCTAAATTTGCTGTCAAATTCATTGCATGAAACACAGCCAGTTCTGTACGCATGTTATTTGTTAATCAACAACTGGGCTTCTTTTAATGAGTAGCTTTTACTTGGCATTCTCTTGGTTAATAGGGTGCCACTGAATAAATATTCATTTGATCATTTCAAATGATTTCTCAGCGGGATTTCACATTTGCAAACCCGGAACTCTGGAGGAAATGACAACCACAACAAAACCCATCGCTGAAGTTATTTCCCCTCCAGGGTGAAAATAGACAGAAGCTGTTAGAAGCAAAATAAATGTTGCTCTCCTTAATGCACATGGTTGAATGCTTTATGGAGGGAGGGAGGGTTATTTAAGCTTTCGAAATGGAGTGCAGTAAAAGGGACAGGAGGGGTAATGAAATATAAAGAGGAGAAAGATGAAGATAACACAGACCCGAGAACAAAACGATGGGAATCAAAAAGTAAGATTGCTAAATAGAGGGAGGCATTGGAGTTAGATGTTAAAAAACGTTTTCATATTGTGCCTCTCACAATCCTGGTTCATCTTACAGAACATTACAGCAAGATTAAATATTTTGGAAGTGGGAATCCTGTTTTGACTTTGGAAAGGTTCCAGCCATTGCGAGTTCCCAAGTGATCGAGAGCTGTTCGTCAGGATGTGTAGGAAAATAACTGCTGATGCTGGTACAAATCGAAGGTATCACAAAATGCTGGAGTAACTCAGCAGGTCAGGCAGCATCTTGGAGAGAAGGAATGGGTGACGTTTCGGGTCGAGACCCTTCTTCAGACTGATTCAGTCTCAGTCTGAGGAAGAGTCTCAACCCAAAATGTCACCCATTCCTTCTCTCCAAGATGCTGCCTGACCTGCTGAGTTACTCCAGCATTTTGTGATACCTGAGAGCTGTTAGTCTATTTCAGTATTGTTTGTCCAGGGATAAATAGTGACAGCACACCAGGGAGAAGGTCTTTGAAATAGCACAATTGGATCATTCCTACACACTAATAGCTCATCCAATAGATTGCAGCTCTGACCATGTAGCACGCCGTCAGTCTTGACTAGTTTAGTTTAGTGCAGTTTAGAGATACAGAGTGGAAACAATTCCTTCGGTCCACCGTGTCTGCGCTGATCAGTGATCACCCCGGACACTAGCACTATCCTACACACTAGGGACAATTTACAATTTATGGAAGCAATTTAACCGACAAACCTGTATGTCTTTGGAATGTGGGAGGAAAGTGGAGTACCCAGAGAAAACCCATGCTGTCCCGGGGAGAACGTACAAACTCTGTACAGACAGCATCCGCAGTCACGATCGAACCCGGGTCTCCGGCGCTGTAAGGCAACAAATCTACCGCTGCGCCACCGTGCTGCCAAAATGCATACCAAAGTGCCAAATGCAAAGTGTATTCAAAACGATGTATATTTTTTAATCCTGAAAAATGATCAGAAATGATCAGCAGGAAATACTTGTCATGCGAGGCAGCGTTTTGGGAGGTCCTGCTTTGCCTGCAATTATTGGCATCAAAATATAATCTTTATTTCCAGTTGTGTGGGAGCTCACACTGGCAGAACCACCACAGCAGGAGTGCAATGTTTTGCTTGTAGACAACAAGTGTTAGAGGTACAAAACAATATTGTATTAATACACTGAGCAAAGACTAAGGAAAATAAATGTTTCCTTTAAAGTCGAGCAACAACAGTTATAACATGGAGATTTTCCAAGCAGGTTGGAATGAAATGAACTATTTCATTCATTTGATTATAATATAAACAACATATTGAATTCGTAATCAAACATCAATTCCCTCAAACTATTGACATGTTTACACAGAGAAGACTGTGATGGAAAGGAAGATCAGTCCTATATTTGAAAGATGAATTAAAAAAAGAGTTCCTTCTTTAACAGCTACAGAAATTCAATTAATTAACGTTGCAATATTGAAGTCATAGGCTTACAACAATCTATCAGCGGTAAATACTTGGCATGTAAGGCAGGCTCAAATGCTGTAATTGTCGTAATGTGAAGATTATGTCACCAGAACATGAGGAAATTGGACAAAGTGAAAGCCATTTGGTCCCTCAAGCTTGCCCCACATTCAGACAAATATGCCGATCTGTTTCAAGCCTCAACTCTTCTGTGCAATTCCCCATAACTCTCAATTCCTTATGGATGTGGAGAGGATGTTTCCACTAGTGGGAGAGTCTAGGACTAGAGGCCACAGCCTCAGAATTAAAGGACGTTCCTATAAGAAGGAGATGAGGAGGAATTTCCTTTAGTCAGAGCGTGGTGAATCTGTGGAATTCTTTGCCCCAGATGTCTGTGGCGGCTCAATGGATATTTTTAAGGCAGAGATAGATAGATTCTTGATTAGTACGGGTGTCAGGGTTTTGGGGAGAAGGCAGGAGAATGGGGTTAGGAGGGAGAGAAGGATCAGCCATGATTGAATGGTGGAGTAGACTTGATGGGCCGAATTACCTAAATCTGCTCCTATCACTTATGACCTTTTACCCAACACCTCTTTAAATACCTCTTGTGATCTAGATCCTAGAATTCCACATGGCAGTGAACTCCACAGATTCCCCACCCTCAGAGAAGATTGCCAAATACCTCAGTTTTAAACGACTGGTTCGTTATCTTGTCACCCTGTCTCCTTTCCTGAAACTCTTCCACTGGTGGAAACCTCTTATTATCTGTCCTACATTAGGATATGCTTCAATAAGATCTTCCTTCATCTTCTAAACTCATCCAAATCTCTTTAGCCATTCATGATAGAGCAATTTTCTCATCCCAGGGGATAGTCTGATAAATTCCTTCCACCCGAAATTCTTGATTCCTTAGTTTCCTCACATCTTCCCTATGAGAGTTGCTTAACACTTATGTGCCTCAGCCTTACCTGGCTATGCTAAATTACCAGTAGGAAAAGGCAGATTGCTTCCATTTCACATAACAGAGTGGCCGAGAGCTTGAAGGAGCAAAGGAAATTGACTTGAGGCAAAAAAAGACATATAGACATAGAAAGCTTTACAAGAGTGAATTAGGAAAAAAGAGAGGGAAAGTATAAGAATTACAATATGTGATGGGTTATTGTGAAATATTACAAGCGGGTGATGGGCTTTTGAGAAATATTATGCTGCACAGAGATGTACATTGGATTGTTTTTTAAATGGGAAGAAATGTTGGTATGGTCATTAAAAATAAACCCTAAATTTCTAAACATCCACAGAGAAAGTAACAAAAAGCACCAAAAAGTGAATGAGGGTAAAGTCTGAGGTTCGGCAACAGCTGGGGGAATAAGAAGGAGGTCAGAGGGAATATTTTATAAGATTTTCTGAGTCAAAAGAAACAGGATGTTTTTAATCAATAGAATCAAGCTGAAGTGATAGAGGTTTACAGAGGGTTGAGGTGTGCAACAGATATAAATACAGGGAGAATTACCGACACAATCTCTGAACATCCCTTTGTGCATAGCAGACAATTAAATACTTTGTTGTTTGGTTACCATTACAATGTTACACCATTGCAGCTATTGATTTGCACACAGCAAGGCTCTTTAAAGATTACTCAAGATGAGTGATCTGTTCATCTATTTTTATTGTGCTGGGGAAATGATGTTGGATAAGTCACCCATTAAATCCCTCTCCCATTTCATCGGGTTTAAGAGAAATGAAAAGGTGAATAATGTAGAATAGTCCAATCCATTATATGAATAAATATGAGCAGTACTTTACATTTATATCACCAATATAAATAAATGGCATCCGAGCCAAAACTGCATATTTCATTACGAGTCCAAATGAAAATTCATATACCCCCATGTTTTGTAGAATGATGGCTAAAATATTGCAAAGTTAACATTATAAAATTGTAGAATGATACAACACAGAAAGGACTCTTTCACACTAGATCTTCAGCAGGGTTAAACTAAAAAGAGAATGGATAAATACATTTAATGGAAATAATTTATAGGACTTTGTGGGAAAAGCAAGGAAGCCCCTGGTACCATAATAATAAATCTCTTCTGCCTCCTATCAAAGATATTGCATTCCTTCTCCAAGTGTACGGCTCAGATCTGATGCTTAATGGTGACATCAATGGACAATAAATCAGAGGTTCAGAGAGAAGTTCAAAACCTGGCAGCGAAGGAATTTGAATTGAAGTAATCAAATAAAATGTAGAATAAAAAGCTCACATTAGAAATAGGAGCTATAAAACTACCAGATTATCATTAAAGAGCATTAAAACGGCTAATTACAGAGTAATTTCAATTTATCCAAACATTTAAACCAAAGAAAAAGAAGCTCCTGCAATCAACCCTTCTGGTAGATCCAGGCAGAAATTATTGATGTCTATGACCCATAGAAAAGCAAGCAGTGACGCTTTGCTAGTAATTTCTAGAAGGACTGCAGTATGTCTCTGTGAAAATCTTGACAATTTAATTGATTGCCCAATGGCTAATTTTAAAATCAAGCAGTGAAGAGCAGATCCATTCATTCAGTGCATAAAGGGATAATTATGTTCATCAGGAAGCCTAATTGGATAACTCAAAGTGATAACTGATACAATGGATGAAACGCAAGCCTCAGCACTAAAGTACAGATGAGATCAGATTGAAGCAGGATGCATTTAACATCATCTTGCCCAGTTTTGGTGTGATTCTAATATCCTGAATTCTACACACGGGGTTAGTGGCACCGACAATGGTTAGCAGAGAACAGATGCAATTACAAGCACAGGGTGATGAGCTCCAGACACCAGGGAACAAGGCAGGCAACAGAACATCAACCATTGCAAATTTCTTCTCCTTTATAAATTGACAGTACACAAGTTTGCAAATATTACAAATATTTAGATTTAAATAATGAAGAGAAAATGCTGCAGTAATCCTATCCACTTGATGGTAAGCCAAGGGGCTTTAACAGCGATCCTCTTTGCATCTGTTGGTTCCCCGATTTTTAACGATATCATCAAAACTTCACAGTACCCATTCTCCCATTGCCCCAGCACCTTCCCCATTCCCCACCTCCCTACACCCTGCGCATGCCCCCTTCTCCCCCTATCCCAACCCCACCCTGTCCATTCCCCTCACCTGCTCACCCCATTTATAACATTGGATGAGTCATAGTGATTTGATAATAAACCGAAGCATTGTTTGCGTTAGATGCAGAGGGAGAATTAGTCTCAGAGCAAAAACCCCTTGGTATTATCCAAGGCAACACTTTGTCCTTTCGCAAGAAGAACTTCAATGATTTCAAAGATTTTGTCAGACCGAGAAACAGATCGGACTTTCCACATCATTTGGAATTTAAAATCACATTCAATATTGCAAGGGAGAAGATAATTCCATCCGGTGAGATATCAAAGGAAAGGTACCTCTGTTCGATGTACAAGCATCCACTTTGCATCTTCTTCTTGCTTATGGAATTCTAAATAAGGGTCAGATTTCCCAAAGAGATCCTAAAAAAAGAAAAAATTCAAGTGAAAAATCAAAGTCCAAATTCTACCAAGTAACTTTGTTAACATTTTGCATCTAAAAGTAAATTATTCCTTAATTATTTGTTATGAACTAAAGGCAGCATTTCATTTGGAAAACTATTGCTGTGAAGCTTTAGATAGGACGACATGTACAACAGCTGAAAAACCTTAACCATGATTCCCAGACTGACAGCAACTACCATGTTAGAACATGTGGTTCTGTGGTTCTGTGGAACATGTGGAACATGTGGTTCTGTGGAACATGTGGAACATGCAAATGTTTTGACTGCCCCGACCGTGGGAGAACAAAGAGGAAGAAAAATGCACCTTGTGGCGCCACCATTACTGGCTGCCTCCCCAACAGTCTCTGTCCTTTATCCTTTTTGTTATTTTTAGTATGTGTTAAAAAGTATGTTTTAGTGTTCCTTGGTTTGTTTTTTATGTGGGGGGTGGGGGAAACTTTTTTTCAATCTCTTACCTCGACGGAGATCGATCGATGCGATTTTTTTCCGTATCGTACCTCCATCGCCACTGAGGCCTAACATCGTGGAGTTGGCATCTTTTCCTGGAGGCCGACCCGGCACTCCAAGCCGCGGGAGTCTGCGGGAATTTAACATCGTGGAGCTTGCGATCCCTTTGCTGGGGATCGAAGCTCGGGAGCTTCATGCCGCGGAGAGTTTCAACTGCCCCGAAGCGCGAGTTTCGATCACCCGACGGGAGCTTCGATCGTCGGCTGCTGATGGTTTGACTGCCCCGACCGCGGGAGAACAAGAGGAAGAAGCTTGAACTTCATTGCCTTCCATCACAGTGAGGAATGTGGAATCCACTGTGGTGGATGTTTATGTAAACTTTTATGTGGTTGTGTGTCCTGTGCTTTTCACTTAGTATGGCTGTATAGTAACTCAAATTTCACTGTACCTTAATTGGTACATGTGACAATAAACTGACCTGAAACATCAGGCAAATGCTCTGTGTTCAAGCTAGATGCCATCCGGTACACTGTGTTTTGGAGGCAAAGTCATGTAATATGACCGCTGATGTTATAACACCATGCAGGTTATGGGCTAGTTGCTGGTGAACAGTAAATATTGAAACAAATTAGCAAAGTCACATTCCTGGATGGGGAGGTATCACAAAATGCTGGAGTAACTCAGCGGGTCAGGCAGCATCTAGCAGAGAGGGAATGGGTGACGTTTCGAGTCGAGACCCTTCTTCAGACTGAACTTCCTGGATGGGGAGGCCTGCGAGAGGAACAAATGAATTGAAGCTGTGGAATTACGCAGTGGATATTTGGCTGCTTGACATTCAGTCAACAGTGGTCAGTGGTCATCAATACTTCTCACTGGAGATATTTGACTGGGTATTGCTGCCTAATGGCTGTGACATCTACAAGCAACCTTGAGTTTGCTGTCCTGGATGAACATTATTCCCACTATTCCCTTCACTGCTCTGACACTGGTCTTTAGACTGGCTGTGGGAAAATCCACATCAAAAAGTATTGTCTTTCGGTGTGTGTGGATGGCAACATTCCCTAACCAACCCCTGGAAACCCCTATCTGTGATGTAGACGAGACTGTGCAGACACGGAGGGACAATATTGTCTATTGTCTATTGGAAGTCAATGGACACAGAATGGAATGGAATCAATAGGCACATCCAGCAATGGAGGGACTTGAAAGGGCACCCCTAATTTCCAAGAGATGTCAGTGGACTCCTTTAACAACAGATTTCAATGCGCACTTTTAGTGATGGA
Organism: Rhinoraja longicauda; assembly: GCF_053455715.1. Taxonomy (NCBI): domain Eukaryota; kingdom Metazoa; phylum Chordata; class Chondrichthyes; order Rajiformes; family Arhynchobatidae; genus Rhinoraja; species Rhinoraja longicauda. Next base: position 100,846 of record NC_135958.1, on the reverse strand, counting down.
CACAGCTGACAATGGACAGGCATCGGACAATGGGGCAGCAAAGTGGCGCAGTGGTAGAGTTGCTGCCTTACAGTGCCAGAGACCCGGGTTCAATCCTGACGAGGCATGCTGTCCGTATGGAGTTTGTACATTCTCCCTGTGACCACGTAGGTTTTCTCAGAGTGTTTGGTTTCTAACCGCACTCCAAAGACGTACAGGTTTGTTAATTGCTGTCCGTTAAAAATGTGTAAATTGTCCCTCGTGTATAAGTTAGCGCTAGTGAATGGGGTGATCGCTGGTTGGCACGGACTCAGTGGGCCGAAGCACTTGTTTCCTCGCTGTGTCTCTAAAGTCTAATGTCAAAATCTATGGAGAGATGTCTAGAGATGCACGGACAATGGAGGGATATCCACAGGCACAGGTAAAGGTTGAACAGGCACAGGTAGAGATTGAACAGGCACAGGTAAAGGTTGAACAGGCACAGGTAAAGATTGAACAGGCACAGGTAAAGGTTGAACAGGCACAGGTAAAGGTTGAACAGGCACAGGTAGAGATTGAACAGGCACAGGTAAAGGTTGAACAGGCACAGGTAAAGATTGAACAGGCACAGGTAAAGGTTGAACAGGCACAGGTAGAGATTGAACAGGCACAGGTAAAGGTTGAACAGGCACAGGTAAAGATTGAACAGGCACAGGTAAAGGTTGAACAGGCACAGGTAAAGATTGAACAGGCACAGGTAAAGGTTGAACAGGCACAGGTAAAGGTTGAACAGGCACAGGTAAAGGTTGAACAGGCACAGGTAAAGGTTGAACAGGCACAGGTAGAGATTGAACAGGCACAGGTAAAGGTTGAACAGGCACAGGTAAAGATTGAACAGGCACAGGTAAAGGTTGAACAGGCACAGGTAAAGATTGAACAGGCACAGGTAAAGGTTGAACAGGCACAGGTAAAGATTGAACAGGCACAGGTAAAGGTTGAACAGGCACAGGTAGAGATTGAACAGGCACAGGTAAAGGTTGAACAGGCACAGGTAGAGATTGAACAGGCACAGGTAAAGATTGAACAAGCACAGGTAAAGATTGAACAGGCACAGGTAAAGATTGAACAAGCACAGGTAAAGATTGAACAGGCACAGGTAAAGGTTGAATGAAGTCCATGAGCATGGCTCACAAGGAAGAGTTAACAGTAACATTTAATGGCAGAGGAAAGCTAATGAAGGGAGAAGTTAATGTGCACATCTATCAATAGAATGCCGACCGTGTGAAGTGCCTGTAAGTAAGAATTTCACTGTTCCGTTCCAGTGCATTTGGCAATTAAACATTCTTGACTCTTGTGCACAATATCTATCAATGGAATGATGTCATTGTGCACATCCAGCAACCAAGAAAATCAAGGAGTTAAACAAGGAACGAGTGTGAAGTCTGCCTTGTCAGCATGGAATGAACACGTCCGGGGTTCGATACAAAGACAACTGGACCTTTTCTCAGATAGATCACTTTATCAATTCCAATGTTACTATTTTTGAAGGGAACAAGTTCCTGCTTAAATTATCCACAAAATGTGGCTCTTTCACTCGTGAGTGCAGCTGATGTGATTTGCAGTTGCTTTTAATGTTTCTTCAACAAAGAAACTACCTTAGCGATCTCAGCAGTTCGCGAACCACAATGATTACTGTCATCCAACAGCCTGCAATTATAGAGTTCAATCTGTTTACGCTAAAAGAGGTCCTTAGAGGCACAATTGAAGGAAGAATGGAAATAAGAACTAATGTTCAAAATGTTTTCAGTTACTTTATTTTACCTAAGTGAAATGTACAAAATTATTGTGGTGCAACTATATTAAGAATCAGTTGTATATATTGAAATGTAAAATGGGGTTTATAGTGCTCAAGGTACCCAGGAGATTACAGCAATGAATGTCTATCCTAATGATATAATTGATATTATTTTCCAAGTGATGTACTCTTCTCAGGAATATTAGATTATACAATATTCAGGCATTGTGCAGAAAACACCCATCCTCAACCAACAGAGATCATATTCCCTACCATTTAGTCTGCGTTCACTGTATACAAAGGTTCCACACTAAAACCTTATTTTAACTTCAATGCATCTAACGCACAAAGCATGCAGGGATACAGTTGAAGTCACTGGTCACAATTTACATGCATGTCTGTACAGGTCCACTCATCTTTCCTCTTCTTTGCAGATGATCTGTTATTGCAGAAGTTGCAGCTCTGGATGCATACATCCCACCCCTGCAACTGCTTTGGTAGCCTTGACAAGTGGGATAATTAAGAGAATCAACGCCAAAAGCTGGAGTAACTCAGCGGGTCAGGAGTATCTCTGGAGAAAAGCAATATGTGGCGTTTCGGATCGAGACCCTTAATTGAGAGAATATGTGTTGCTCTAGAGCCAATGTCCAATAAGAAATCAGCCAAACCAAAAGTGGAGGCACTGATTTTGAAGTCCTGAAACAAACACTTCATAATGTCATAGGTCATAAGTGATAGGAGTAGAATTAGGCCATTCGGCCCATCAAGTCTACTCCGCCATTCAGTCATGGCTGATCTATCTCTCCCTCCTAACCCCATTCTCCTGCCTTCTTCCCATAACCTTTGATACCTGTACTAATCAAAAATCTATCAATCTCTGCCTTAAAGATATCCACTGACTGCCTCTACAGCCTTCTGTGGCAAAGAATTCCACAGTTTCACCACTCTCCACATCCACTCTATCCAGACCTTTCGCTATTCTAGATGTTTCAATGCGTTCCCGCCTCATCCTTCTAAACTCCAGCAAGTACAGGCCCAGTGCTGACAAACGCTCATCATAGGTTAACCTACTTCACCAAGGAAGTGACTTGGACACTGCCAATGCTCAGCAGGGATAATTGAGCATTACTCTAACATTCTGTCACATCTTTTTAGATCTCATGCTGGTTTCTTATGTACCAGCATGTATGCCAAAAATCTATGAGGAAAGCCCACAGAATTCAAAACTCCTTCATGAAGATCACCATCGTGTTTCACGAGAGCTTGGTTTGACAGGAACATTACAATGAACATTTTGCCCTGATGATCAGAAATGTAATAGAATGATATGAATCACTGTTCTTTGAAAGGTTTACCCTGAAAATTATACCTTTTTGTCCAGTTTTCTTCCAGCCATACTAAGAGTGATTACTCTGTTATCTGAGATTTCTTGAGCACTTATCTGTAACAATACAAGAGGTAGAATTAACAGTTCATTTTTTAAATATTCTCAGCCAGTTGCCAACCAACACATTTGCTGGATAGTAAGATGTGGAGTTAGAATTCATATCAGCATAAACTAGAATAAAGTTCAGATGTACAAATCAAGTATTCAAACTTTGTATTTTTTCTTGAAGATAGATCAACCACTTACACTTGGACAATATTTGTTTGCATAATTAAAAAGTAAACTTCTTTATCCCCCATGCAGATATTCTTTCTCACTGCTCCCAGTAAGCATGCACAGCATGGACATTAAATGTTAACATCTAGCAAATATCCAGTGCTGCTTCCACCTGTATCCCCAGCCATATTTCCTAATTCTTTCATCTCCCACTAAATTACCAGCTTACAAGGGGAATTAGGGAGATTATTCAACACAACAAATGATTTGATCTTTCTGCTGAATCAAGTATCTCTGCCATTTAATTTACTTTGATTTACTTTAGGGTGGTGCAGCTGGTAGAGCTGCTGCTGCCTCAACGCACCAGAGACCCAGGTTCGATCCTGACCTCAGGTGCTGCCTGTATAGTTTGCATGATCCCTTGTGACCGCATGGGTTTCCTCTGGTTTCCTACTACGTTCCAAATACATGCGGGTTTGTAGGTTAATTGGCCTCTGTAAATTCCCCCTGATGTGTAAAGAGTGGATGAGAAAGTGGGATAACATAGAAGTAGTGTGAATGAATGGTCGGTGTGAACTCGGTGGGACAAAGGATCTGTTTCCATGCCGTTTCCATGCCGTTTCCATCTCTAAACGAAACTAAACAAAACATGATAGATTGTGTTAAACTTTACTATACCATTATTGTTCCTTTTCCAGCAGGTTTCCCATTCGTCAGGACAAGTGGTCGTGTCATCTTCTTGCTTGAAACAATCTGCCCCATTAATCAAAAGTTTACTTTTAATAAGCACGTTTTTGAGGGATCGTGTGATGACAATTCATGCTGAAATTACATTGATGATCAGACCTACCACTCCGAGAGTACATGTAAATTCTCCAAGAAAGTCATGCTCGTAAAGCTGTTTACTGGATTTGTCTTGGTCAAATAAGGCAAATTTCAGTTTCTGCACTTCTTCAAAATGATAGTCTACCACAAACTTCTTTGCAAATACTGGGTTTAGATTGTTCACGGCTGTTTCTGTCCTTCCAATCTGACATGGAAAAGCAAATATAACAGGAATGGTTAGAAAACATCATAAGAAAGTGGAAATCTTCAGGCTCCGAGTGGAAAGAAGAATGAAGGACGTGGGGGGGGCATGAGGGAGGGGGAGGGGGAGGGGGGGAAACAAAGTGGAACCTGGCACAGGGGTACTTTGTAACTGTAAGCAGCCTCTAATTGCCGACCATTTGCGTACCTTGGGTCTGCAAGCAAAGAATTTCACTAACTTGTCACAAGTGACAAGAAAGTATTCATTCATTCATTCATTCATTCATTTATCACCACCCCATTCCTCAATCTCCTCCAATGGTCACACCTCACTCTCTCCCACTCCCCCTCATTCTCCTCCGCTGGTGGCTCTTCAATTCAATCTGTTACCCACGTTGTTCTTTATTTGGACAGATACATGGCTAAGGGTCCAATGCAGGCCAATGGGACTAGCCCGGTACGCCAATTTGGTGCATGGACAAGATGGGTTTGTTACCGTGCTGTTATAGCTCTAAGACTCTTTAGTCTTTCCCACGCCGCTCCATTCTATGCAATGCGTTCCCCCTGAAAACGTGTGGAAGGTGTTAAATGCTGATGGGTAGCATTGCTGTCAGACAGCACAATCAGCACTGCTCCCAGCAGACCAGTAAATAAAGATAATTACCATTATTTTATTTTTTAATGAATGCTTTTTTATTTTTGTTATCCACTTTGCTGCTGTAACCCTGCAAATTTCCCCGTTGTGGGATGAATAAAGGATTATTATTATTATTATTTCCCCCAAGTTGAACCAGTCAGAGTTATTCATTAAGTGAAACCGATATTGACATACCTCCGACCATTTTCCATTGATTTCCATGAACACCACACAGAATGGGTCCGATTTAGACGTGACATCTCTGTCCAAGAGATTCTGGCCAGATACGGAGAGCTCCACTTGGCAGACGCAGTACTGGACCGAGCTGGCGAGCGGCGTGGGTGTGGTGGTTACCGTGTGTGCCATGCAGCCGTCTCCTTGCGCGTCTCGTCTGCCATTCACAGAATTGCAAAGGACATCAAGTTAGATATTTGACACGATGCAACACTGGCCACATAACAATGCCAAACAGTTAGCACTATCCATATGAGAGAAAGCTCAGAGTACTGGAGTAGCTCAGCAGGTCAGGCAGCATCTCAGGAGAAGATGGATAGGCAACATTTCTGCTTGGGACCAATCTTCCCCCTTTCCGTATGACCATATCTCTCTGTCTGTACTATAAACGTTGAAAAGCTCTAAAACTATCTTAAATTTTGACAGCCCCTCCAATAAAAGGGGCTTAAAATATATGCAAAAAACAATTATGACGTGTGAATCTACAGAAATCCTCAAATGGCCACAATCATAATGATGAGATAACACTATCTTATGTATCAGTCAACAAATCACCGCTTCCATGCCATCCTGAGACCTTACTTAACATTATTGGTCTCACCATTTCATCAATATGCAACTGTTTGTTTTATTTATTCCTATGGTTTCTAAGGTGGTCCCAATGAGATTTCCCATTTCCTGTCCGGGGGGGGGGGGGGGGGGGGGGAGTACAGGGGGGGGTAGGGGGGGGAGGTACAGGGGGGGGTAGGGGGGGGGTTACAGTTGTGCAGCAACTCGCAGTGAGCTACAGCCTCGCAGTGCCAGAGACCTGGGTTCGTCCCTGACGGTGATGTCTGGAGGAGTTTGTACTTTCTTCCTGTGACCGCGTGGGTTTTTTTTCCGGTGGCTCCCGTTTCCTCCCACAATCCAAAGACGTACGGGTTTGTAGGTTAATTGGCTTCGGTAAAATTGTAAGTTGTTCCTAGTGTGTGTAGGATAGTGTTAGTGTGCGTGGTAAACGTTGCTCAGCGCAGACTCGGTGGGCTGAAGGGCCTGTCTCCAAGAGCTTAGGTGAGTGTCATATGAAGTTCAATGATCTTTCTGGCAGTGTGTAGACCAGTGAATGAATGGTTTCTCGGGGGACAAAGGTGGCCGGCCGAGGAGAGGAGGTCAGATGCAGGTGGGCCAAGGTAAGGTGATGGGTTGAAGCCCGCAATAGTCTGGGGCTTGCCTGAGTCAGGCACCTTCAGCTGTTATTTGGGGGGTTGTATGTTGATATTCTACTGGGTTGTTTGTCAGAAAATAATTTCCCTCTGCGTTTGCACTTTGAACATGTGACAATAAGCCACCATTGAACCATCGAATATCCACTATACATCATCAGCCTGAAACTTGTTGGCCAATAATGGCTGCCAGAACATCCTCCTCCCCTCCTGCAGGATAGTCTGGCAAATAATTAGTGCAACAGCAGGCAGCGCCCAGAGACGGGCAGAGCTGGAATAATCTTAGGCTCTCGTCACCACTGGTCGCTGAGACTGTGCTCAGCAACAGGGCCAAAATGATAGGGGACGGGGACATCGAATCCTCTTTGTCACGTCCAGTTCCTCTTTATCATGCAGCCTCTTCCTATTCACAAGCTGAAGATAGTATTTGCAAGCACTTCTTCATTTACCTCCCTGTCTTTCTGCTGATAGCCTAAAGCTGCAGGTTCTCCAGGCTAAAGAGCAAGAAGGTAGCCAGTGTAGACCCTACATAAGGCAGGAGCCTATGGTCCTCGCAATGATGCTGCTTTAGACAAGAGATACAGCGTGGAAACAGGCCCTTCGGCCCACTGAGTCCGCACTGACTAGCGATCACACCGTACAATAGTACTAACTTACACACTAGGGACACTTTATAATTTTACCAAAGCCAACAAACCTACAAGCCTGTACATCATTGGAATGTGGAAGGAAACAAGCTAAATGCAGGAAAAATGTTCCCAATGTTTGGGAAGTCCAGAACCAGGGGCCATTTAAAACTGAGGTGAGAAAAAAAACTTTTTCACCCAGAGAGTTGTGAATGTGTGGGATTCTCTGCCACAGAGGACAGAGGAGGCCGATTCGTTGGATGAATTTAAGAGAGTTAGATAGAGCTCTAGGGGCTGATGGAATCAAGGGATATGGAGAGAAGGCAGGCACGGGTTACTGATTGTGGATGATCAGCCATGATCACAATGAATGGTGGTGCGGGCTTGAAGGGCCAAATGGCCTCCTCCTGCACCTATTTTCTATGTTTCTATGAAACCGGAGAAAACCTACGTGGTTACAGGGAGAACCTACAAACTCTGTACAGACAGCACCCACAGTCAGGATCAAACCCGGGACTCTGGCAGTACTGGAGCCTACCAGGGAGAAGGCAATTCTGGATTTAGTGTTATGTAATGAACCTGATCTGATAAGGGGACTCAAGGTAAAAGAGCCATTAGGATGCAGTGATCACAATATGATAAGTTTTACTCTACAAATTGAGAGGGAGCAGGGAAAATTGGAAGTGTCAGTATTACAGTATAGCACAGGGGATTAGAGATGCATGAGGCAGGAGCTAGCCAGATATGACTGGAAGGAGGCCCTAGCAGGGAAGACGGTGGAACACCAATGGCAGGTAATCCTGGGAATAATGCAGATGTTGCAGGATCAATTTATTCCAAAGAGGAGGAAAGATTCTAAGGGGAGTGGCTGACAAGGGAAGTCAAGGACAGCATAAAAATAAAAGAGAAGAAGTATATCATAGCAAAGAAGAGTGGGAGGCCAGAGAATCTTTTAAAGAGCAACAGAAGATAACTAAAAAGGCAATACAGTGAGAAAAGATGAGGTACGAGGGTAAGCTAGCCAATAATATAAAGGAGGATAGTAAAAGCTTTTTTAGGTATGTGAAGAGGAAAAAAGGTCAAGGCAAATGTGGGTCCCTTGAAGTCAGAAGCAGGGGAATTTATTATGGGGAACAAGGAAATGGCAGACGAGTTGAACCGGTACTTTGGATCTGTCTTCACTAAGGAAGATACAAACAATCTCCCAGATGTTCTAATGGCCAGAGATCCTAGGGTGATGGAAGAACTGAAGGAGAATCACATTAGGCAGGAAATGGTGTTGGGTAGTCTGATGGGACTGAAGGCTGATAAATCCCCAGGACCTGATGGTCTGCATCCCAGGGTACTTAAGGAGGTGGCTCTAGAAATTGTGGACGCATTGGTGATCATTTTCCAATGTTCGAGAATTCAGGATCAGTTCCTGTGGATTGGAGGGTAGCTAATGTTATCCCACTTTTTAGAAAGGTGGGAGGGAGAAAACAGGAAATTATAGACCAGTTAGTCTGACATCGGTGGTGGGGAAGATGCTGGAGTCAATTATAAAAGACGAAATTGCAGAGCATTTGGATAGCAGTAACAGGATCGTTCCGAGTCAGCATGGATTTACGAAGGGGAAATCATGCTTGACTAATCTGGAATTTTTTGAGGATGTAACTAGGAAAATTGACAGGGGAGAGCCGGTGGATGTGGTGTACCTTGACTTTCAGAAAGCCTTCAACAAGGTCCCATATAGGAGATTAGTGGGCAAAATTAGAGTACATGGTTTTGGGGGTAGGGTACTGACATGGATAGAAAATTGGTTGACAGACAGAAAGCAAAGAGTGGGGATAAATGGGTCCCTTTCAGAATGGCAGGCAGTGACTAGTGGGGTTCCGCAAGGCTCGGTGCTGGGACCGCAGCTATTTACAATATACATTAATGACTTGGATGAAGGGATTAAAAGTACCATTAGCAAATTTGCAGATGATACAAAGCTGGGTGGTAATGTGAGCTGTGGGTAAGATGCTATGAGGTTGCAGGGTCACTTGGTGAGTTGTGTGAGTGTGCGGATGCATGGCAGATGCAGTTTAATGTGGATAAGTGTGAGGTTATCCACTTTGGTGGTAAGAATAAGAAGGCAGATTATTATCTGAATGGTGTCAAGTTAGGAACAGGGGACGTACAACGAGATCTGGGTGTCCTAGTGCATCAGTCACTGAAAGGAAGCATGCAGGTTCAGCAGGCAGTGAAGAAAGCCAATGGAATGTTGGCCTTCACAACAAGAGGAGTTGAGTATAGGAGCAAAGAGGTCCTTCTGCAGCTGTACAGGGCCCTAGTGAGACCGCACCTGGAGTACTGTGTGCAGTTTTGGTCTCCAAATTTGAGGAAGGATATTCTTGCCATTGAGGGCGTGCAGCGTAGGTTTACTAGGTTAATTCCCGGAATGGCGGGACTGTCACATGTTGAAAGACTGGAGTGGCTAGGCTTGTATACACTGGAATTTAGAAGGATGAGAGGGGATCTTATCGAAACATACAAGATTATTAAGGGGTTGGACACGTTCGAGGCAGGAAACATGTTCCCAATGTTGGGGGAGTCCAGAACCAGGGGCCACAGTTTAAGAATAAGGGGTAGGCCATTTAGAACGGAGATGAGGAAAACCTTTTTCAGTCAGAGAGTTGTAAATCTGTGGAATTCCCTGTCTCAGAAGGCAGTGGAGGCCATTTCTCTGAATGCATTCAAGTGAGAGCTAGATAGAGCTCTTAAGGCTAGCGGAGTCAGGGGGTATGGGGAGAAGGCAGGAACGGGGTACTGATTGAGAATGATCAGCCATGATCACATTGAATGGTGGTGCTAGCTCGAAGGGTCGAATGGCCTCCTCCTGCACCTATTGTCTATTGTCTATTGTAAGGCAGCAACTCTACCTTTGCGCCACCCTGCTCATTTCCAATAGGGAGTTGCTCTCTAATGCAACAGTTGAATGCTGCGGACGGCACCAGTTTGTCCTGTAAAGTTTCCTGTCAAAGTGGCCTTTCACTTTCCAGTCCCCATTTAGCCTCGAACTTGCAGCTGTGGTAGAAACATCTCCTCTGCTTCCTTCTCCTCCCTCGCCCAGCAGCTTGTTCCTTCTCATTCCCTTTGTTCCTTCCCTCAGCAATGCTTCTCTCCAACGGAATTTTGCATGCATGTAACTCGTTTGTGCAGAAGCCATTCTTTCATGACCTCATTCATTCCGTGTCGCACTCCCCATTTTCGTTATGGAAAGCAAACATACACTGAACTCTAGTTCTGCGGTGAGAGCTTAAAGGAGGTGTTAATTGGAGCAGCAAGCTTGCAAACTGCAGCACAAACAGTGAATCAGCATTTCCTGTCTTTGATGCCACACAAACACCTGCTCAACATTTCTCGAGATACAAAATGCTGGAGTAACTCAGCGGGACAGGCAGCATCTCTGGAGAGAAGTAATGGGTGACGTTTTGGGTCAAGACCCTTTTTCAGACGTCACCCATTCCTTCTCTCCAGAGATGCTGAGTTATTCCAGCATTTTGTGTCTATCTTCGATTTAAACCAGCATCTGCAGTTCTCTCCTACACATTAATCAACAAGGGGTTAGCTATGCACGCACAAACACAGGTTACCAACATGGTGCCAGAGATGACTTGCACCACAAAGAAACGTGTTTGCTTTAACTATGTGGAATCCTCCCAGCACCTGTAACAGCCATAAAACCCACACTCTGAAACCACTGCTCTCAATCCTTTCCCCTCATAATGTTGGTGATGCCATGGTGAATAAGCCCTCTTCGTCTGATCCTTGTGCATTAATAATTTGGCTGAATATTTTGAGAACGTGCAACCTCCACACTGGCAGGATTGTACCCAGGACTCTGGCGCTGTGAATCCACAGCTTCACCAACTGCGCAACTGTTTTCCTTCAGATGAAAACTTCATATAAATTTATCCACTGCTCACTTGAAGAAATTAGTTTATTAGAACAAGCTGTTGTGAATTTCTAATTGGCTGATCATAATTGATCAAACTTAAAAAATTTGCTTCAGAAATTACAGGGAAAAGAATTGAGGATAATGGGTTTCAAATAGATTTGACAAGACACTGCATAAAAGACAGTTAATAGAATATTCAATCATAGAAAATGTGGACAAATAATTGGAGAATAAAAGGGCATGCGTTGGAGTGAAGATGAGAGATAGCCTCACGTGCGTGTGCACTGGATTAGTCACAGAGACACAGTCCAAAAGCAACAATTAAATAAAGCACTATTCCATCAGATGGCGAGATGGCAATGAGACAATGCAAACTTAAGGAAACAAAGAAATACTAAAGTTGTTAGAAAGTGCAGGTCAGCAGCACGCAAGTTCTTTGGAACAAATCACTCCTGGCTCAGAGACCATGAGTGCTTTTACAGTGGGAATGAGAGAAATGTTAATAAGACAGATAGTGAGCAGGTATCTGGGAGCTGTGATGGCAGACAGGTATCTGGGAGACATGACAGACAAGACAGACAGGTATCATGACAGACAGGTATCATGACAGACAGGTATCTGGGAGCTATGATCATGGAGAAGAGCATTTATTTTGAAAAGACAGGCTAAGGGGCCTGTTTCCATTATGTAATTTTACATGGTCCTCTGCAAACAATATGAATGAATGAGTGAATGAATGAATGAATGAATGAATAAATAAATGAATAAATAAGTTTATTGGCCAAGTATGTGCAGATACAAGGAATGTGCCTTGGTGCTTCGCTCACAAATGATAACACAAACATACAGTTAACAATTAAGAATAAAGCGTAACCACATCAAAACAATCAGGATACAACATTACAGTCTAAATATGTGGGTGAAAATAAACCAGAGCAAAAAGAGACTACAGACTTTGGTTATTGAGTAGAACTACGACGTGTGGAAAAAAGCTGTTTTTATGTCTGGCTGTGGCTGCTTTGACAGTCCGGAGTCGCCTTCCAGAGGGAAGTGCTTCGAAGAGTTTGTGGCCAGGGTGAGAGAGGTCAGGGATGATCTTACCCGCTCGCTTCCTGGCCCTTGCAATGTACAGTTCGTCAATGGGGGGAAGGTTGCAGCCAACAACCTTCTCAGCTGTGCGAACGATCCGTTGTAGCCTCCGGATGTGGTGCTTGGTGGCTGAGCCAAACCAGACCATGATGGAGAAGGTGAGGACAGACTCACCGGTGAGGTTCTACCAACATGAGCCAATGAATTCTTTATTTATAACTCTCACTTTATCATTTATCATCAACACAGTGGAGCCACACTGACATCAGTGTGGCTTGGCTTCAATCAAACTTCCTCAAACTCAATTGCAACAAATCTGAAATCATCATCATTGGTCCAAAAACGCTCACCAAATCCACCCAAAACTTCATCCTCAACATTGATGGTCTCCCAGTATCCACCTCACCTCACATCCGGAATCTTGGAATCATCCTTGATCAAACCCTCTCCTTCGACAAACACATCAAACACATCACAAAGACAGCCTTCTTCCACCGCAAAAACATTGCCCGTCTTCGTCCATCCCTCTCCTCCACAGCTGCAGAAACCCTCATCCAAGCCTTCATCACCTCCCGTCTGGACTACTGCAACAGCCTCCTCTATGGCGCACCCTCAAAAATCATCAATAAACTTCAATACATTCAAAACTCCGCTGCCCGTCTACTCACACACACCTCGATCCGTGACCATATCACCCCCGTCCTTTATAAACTCCACTGGCTCCCCATCCCCCAGAGAATCCAGTACAAAATCCTCCTCATAACCTACAAAGCCCTCCATAACCTGGCCCCATCCTACCTGACCGACCTCCTCCACAGGCACACTCCCACCTGCACCCTCCGCTCTGCCGCTGCCAATCTCCTATCCCCCCACATCCGGACCAAACTCAGATCCCGGGGGGACAGGGCTTTCTCCATCGCTGCTCCCACCCTATGGAACTCACTACCCCAAACCGTTAGAGACTCCTCCACACTCACCACATTCAAAACATCGCTGAAGTCTCACCTGTTCAGTACTGCCTTCAACCACTGAAAGTCACCTCACCTTCTGTCTCCTTTCTCTGTTCATTTATTTATTTACTTATTTATCTATTTATTCATTTCCCTATGTTCTCAAAATCTCTGTAAAGCGTCTTTGAGTATATGAAAAGTGCTATATAAATAAAATGCATTATTATTATTATTATTATCAGCTCCACGGTCTCTACCCAACTCTGTCTGCTCAAGAGGAAAAGACAGTTAATGTTGAAGATAGACACAAAATGCTGGAGTAACTCAGCGGGACAGGCAGCATCTCTGGAGAGAACGAATGGGTGACGTTTTGGGTCGAGACCCTTCTTAGAAACATAGATAGGTGCAGGAGTAGGCCATTCGCCAGCATCACCATTCAATATGATCATGGCTGATCATCTAAAAAATCTGTACCCCGTTCCTGCTTTTTCCCCCATATCCCTTGATTCCTTTAGCCTTAAGAGTTAAATATAACTTTCTCTTGAAAACGTCCAGTGAATTGGCCACTGCCTTCTGTGGCAGAGAATTCCAGATTCTCAACTCTGGGTGAAAAAGTTTTTCCTCATCTCAGTCATAAATGGTCTACCCCTTATTCTTAAACTGTGACCCCTGGATCTGGATTCCCCCAACATCGGGAACATTTTTCCTGCATCTCGCCATCTAATCCATTAAGCATTTTATATGTTTCTATAAGATTCCCTCTCATCCTTCTAAATTCCAGTGAATACAAGCCTAGACGACTTCTTCAGATTTCTTCAGCAGTCTGCTTCGTATACTACTCCTGTACCTATTTTCTATGTTTCTATGTTAACACTATCCTACACACGCTAGGGACAATTTACACATACACCAAGCCAATGAACCTACATACCTGTATGTCTTTGGAGTGTGAAGATCTCGGTCACAGGGAGAATGTACAAACTCCGCACAGACAGCACCCGTAGACGGGATGGAACCACGGCCTCTGGCAATGCAAGCGCTGTAAGACAGCAACTCTTCTGCTGCGCCACCGTGGCCACCCTAAATTGTGCCCTTTTCAATTGTGGTGCCACTTTCAGGGAGTTATAGACTTGGATCCCAAGATCCCTCTGTACATGTTACGCAGAATGGGTTGAGATAGATTATTAAAAATATTTAACTACAGAGAAAGATAATGTAAACAGGATTGGGTGGACCAAACAGCTGCACACAGCATGCCATGACTAATACACAAGTGAAATACAGTGAGCATACATGAAGTACGTCATTACCACATCCACTCAGCTTGATAAAGAAGGGACTTAGTAATTAAACAGAAAAATAACAGGCACTTACATTTAATCACTTTTGGCTGGGAAACATGATAAACAGACTGTCTTGTACATGTTTCCCCGTATATCTGTGTGAAAACTATGTATTTGTGGGAGAAGCTCTTTCATTTGTCTCCAAATTTCTATTTTCCTGTTTCTCTTGTCTTTTATCTCTTTCCTAAAATTTATATTTCTTTTGGATCGGTTTTCAGCATTTGTATTTAGTGATTTATTGAGATTATTAAACCATCCCTCATCATATCACTTTTGCACAGGATGGAGATAGCATTAGAGCTCCATTGAGCTGCTCAGAGGAGAGAACTGGAGAGAAGGGTGGAAACAAAAAGAATGCACATAATGGAAGAAAGTCCTTCACAATACACCAGGTTGCGACACTTATTTCACAACCGGACTATGCATGCATGCACTGCAGCATGTTAATTTTTGGGGGTATTGAGTTTAGTTTAACGATATAGCGTGGAAAGAGGCCCTTCGGCCCATCGAGACCGGGCCGACCAGCAATCACCTGTACACTAGTTCTATCTTACACACTTGGAGGAATTTATAGAAATCAATTAACCTACAAACCTGCATGTCTTTGGAATGTGGGAAGAAACTGGAGCACCCGGAGAAAACCAATACGGTCACGGGGAGAACGTGCAAACTCCACACAAACAGGATCAAACCAGGGTCTCCAGTGCTGCAAAGCAGCAACTCTACCACTGCACCGCCCCATGGACTTACTGTGTCCATCTATTGGTTTCTGTTTTCATGCAGTTTGGATCTCTTGTACTATCTCTGCACCATAATCATAATCTTAAAGCTGCCTTCTCCACTAACGTGCACATGTTTCATTTTCTTAGGGTACACCATTCATCCTTAAAGGTTACATTATAAATAAACTTTTAATTCATTTTCTGGTCATTCGCATCCATCTCAAATTGCCAGCACAAACCATGGGCTGGAAATTAAGATTTATCAAACGATGTGTCTAAAATTTCTTTGTTCCTACCTCACAAAATTCACAAAACAGATGGAAGGCGACAAACCTGCATGTACGGGACGGTCAAAGCAGCCACAGCCAGACATAAAAACAGCTTTATTCCACGAGTGATAGTTCTGCTCAACAACCAAAGTCTGTAGTCTATTTTTTGCTCTGGTTTATTTTCACCCACATGTTTAGACCGTAATGTTGTATCCTGATTATTTTGATGTGGTTATGCTTTATTCTTAATTGTTAACTGTATGTTTGTGTTGTCATTTATGAGCGGAGCACCAAGGCACATTCCTTGTACATGCATACTTGGCCAATAAACTTATTCATTCATTCATTCTAACAAGTGGAATAGAGGTGCCTGGGGCAGTTCACAGAGCTTCGTTCATTGTTTGAACACTTTTGTTCTATGAGCCTAACTAACTTGCCATTCCTTGCGATATTATATTCAATAATGCAGACATTGGCAGATAAGAGATACAATGGGCTGAAAAAGACAAAGTGCTGGAGTAACTCAGCGGGTCAGGCAACATCTGTGGAGAACATGGATAGGTGACGTTTCACAGAGTGCTGGAGTAACTCAGTGGATCAGGCAGCATCTGTGGAGAACAACATGGATAGGTGACGTTTCTAGTCAGATTGTAGTGGGGGGGGGGGCAGAAAGCTGGAAGAGAGGGATGGCACAGAGTCTTGCAAGTGATAGGTGGATACAGGCAAGGATGGTTTTGATCGGAACACAGCTTGGAGGGCATCTGCAACACACGATGCCTCAGAAAAGCCACCAGCATCCACAAAGACTCTTCACACCCCTGCAACAGTCTGTTCGAACTACTACCATCGGGCAGATGCTACAAGGCCTTCTACGCCCGCACCTCCAGACTCAGGAACAGCTTCATCCCCAGGGCCATAGCTGTTATGAACCGGTCCTGCTGAGCCGGATGGTCACATCGCACAGCGAACCGGCACAGATCTACTTGCACTTTATTCTGTTTTAAAACTGTTCTAATTTGTTTCATTGGGTTGTTTAAATGAATGCTGATTAGCTAATTGATTTATTGCATCGTATGGGAGGCGCATTCCCAATCTCGTTGTACCCCTGTACAATGACAATAAAGATATATTATATTGTATTGTATTGTACTGTATTGATTGGCAGATGGTTGGGCGAAGGCCAGAGGTGAAAAGACAAAAAAATGTGAGATGAGGAATTAGGAAAGAAGAGGTATGAAATGGAGGCCAGAGAAATGGAGGCCAGAGAAATGGAGGCCAGAGGAATGGATATAGAAGGGAACGGGGGAGTGGGGGGGGAGGAGGTAAAAGGGAAAAATATGTGAGCATCCAGAAGGGGGACCGGAAAGAGAGGGAGGGGGAAAAAGGGAAGGGATTTGTTACTTAAACTGGGGAATTCAATGTTCATACCATACGGTTGGAGGCTACCTAGGCGGAATATGAAGTGCTGTTCCTCCAGTTTGTGTGAGACTTCACTTTGGCAATGTAGGAGGCCCAGGACAGAAAGGGGAGTGTGGGAATGGGAAGAGGAGTTAAAATGGTTCACAACAGGGAAATCAAGCAGGCCTTGGTGGACCGAGCGCAAGTAGTCGGCAAAACTGGTTGCTGGGACAACGCTTGGTCTCGCCAATGTAAAGGAGGCTTCATCAGGAGCACTGTAGGTAAGGTTAGAGGAGGTGCATTGTGATCTTCTGTCACTGCTGAAAAGGTTGTTGGGGTCCCTGGATACATGAGAGGGAGGAGGCAAAGGGACAGATGTTACATTTGTGGCTGGACGGGAAAGTACCTGAGGAGGGGCGGTTTGGGTGGGAAGGAACGAGTGAACCAAGGAGTTGAGGTGGGAGCAGTCTCTGTGGAAAGTTTCACATTACTCTATTACTGCCACACTGAAGGAAGATGTTAGAAGCAAGATAATACAGGGGTAGTGTTCCCATACTGGTAATGACTACAGCGGAAAAGCAAGGCGATGCTGATTCCTCACAGCTCCAGTTCAATGCTGACCTAAGGTGCCACATCGAGTTTGCACATTCTCCTGCAATCCAAAAACATGCTAGTTGGTAGGTTAATTGGTTAATTGGTTATGGTAAAAGGAACTCGTGCTTAGTGCAGGTGGTGGTAGGTGTATCAGGGCTTACAATAAAGAGAATGAGTTACAGACATAGACGCAAAGTTCTGGAGCAAGGCAGAAGGTCAAGCAGCAACTCTGGAGAACATGGATAGGGAATGTTTCAAGTTGGGATCCTTCCTCAGTCAGAAGAAGGGTCCGGACACGAAAAGCCATTCATCCTTTTTCATCAGAGATGCTGCCTGACCTGCTTTTCCAGCACTTTATGTCTATCTTTGCTATTAACAAGCATCTGCAGTTCCTGCAGGAGGGAACAGGATAGATAGGATCACTGTGAAAAGACAGTATTGGCGCAATTGGTTGAATGGCCTACTGCTGTATTGTGAGATACAAGGTCATAAGGTCATAAGTAACAATGGTGAGTAGACTTGATGGGCCAAATGGCCTAATTCTATTCCTATTCCTTATGACCTTATGATAAGTTCCTGAGATCATTCTTGTAAACCTCCTCTGGATGCACTCCAGATCCAGCACATCGTTCCTCAGATATGGGGCCCAAAATTGCTCACAATATTCCAAACGCTGCCTGACCGGCAACTTACAGAACCTCAGCATTACATCCCTGTTTTTGCATACAAGCCCTCTTGAAATAAATGCTAACATTGAGTTTGCTTTCTTTACTACCGATTCAACTTGCAGATTAACTGTTTGGGAATCCTGCACCAGCTCCCAAGTCCCTTTGCACCTCCAATTTCTGGATTCGCTCCTCATTTAGAAAATAGTCTATGCTTTTATTCCTACTACCAAAATGCATGATTCCACACTTTGCTGCACTATATTCCATCGGCCACTTCTCTGCCCACTCTCCCAACCTGTCCAAGTCCTTCTGCAGAAGCTCTGCTCTCTCTACACTACCTGCCCTTACACCTATTTTCTTATCATTCGCAAACTTGGCCACAAAGCCTTCAATCCCCTGGACCAAATCATTAATATACGCGAAGAGTAGTGGCCCCAGCACCGACCTGTGCAGACCTCCACTAGTCACACTTTGCCTACTGCCATCCAGCCAACATGGTATCCATGCTAGTATCTGCCCTTTGATACCATGGGCTCTCATCTTCCTTAAGGTGTGGCATCTTATCAAAGGTTTTCTGAAAATCTAAGTAAACAACATCTACTGACTCTCCTTTGTCTGTCCTGCTATTTACTTCAAAGAATTCCAGCAAATTTGTCAAGTAAGACCTCCTTCACAAAGCCATGCTGACTTTGGCCTTTTTTATTGTGAATTTCTATGTACTCTGTTACCTCATCCTTTATAATGGACTCTAAAATCTTACCAACCACTGAAGTCAGACTAACTTCCCGCTATAAGAAGATGTTAAATATGATTATTTTATACCAAAGTGCAAAAAAGTAAACAGTGCTCAATAAATTAGCAGCATGATTTGAAGTCACCAGTGACTCCAGCGATGGTTGAGGTCATTGTTCTGCAACTGTACATCAACAAAGCCCCATCTTGATATAGTGTAAGTTCTCAGACTGGTGGACAGAGGTGTCTCAGGTTAGCTGCCATAAGGAAGGTTTATGTTTTTGTTTAAAACAAAAACCACAACAAAAAAGACAGGGATGTTGATTGAACAGTGTGCATTGAACAACACGAGGACAGGCAAGTGGGGGCATTCTCTATGATGGTGCAGTTGTCCACAGGATGCCAACTCACAAAGGCTGAAAAGTCAGAGGGAACTGAAAGCTGAGCTCTTTTATTAAATATTCAATAAATTAGATGTCCCAGGAACACGAAAGAGGTTTTCACATTAATCCTTAATGAGATAAGAAAAGTTAAAACTTAACAATGATAAATGAGGGAATACAAATTTATCGACCTTTGCCTACACTTAAAATCCTGTTAAATCAGAACCTGTCATAGGGTATTGAAGCCACATAGCCTGAAACATCGGCTCTAGGGATAACTGAATCCATGCCAACCATTGACCACATATCCAAACTGATGCGAGCAGTGGTAGAGTTGCTGCCTTAGTGTCAGAGATTCGGGTTCAATCCCGACTACGGGTGCTGCCTGTACATCGTTGGAGTGTGGGAGGAAACCAGAGCACCCAGGGAAAACCTACGCAGTCACAGGGGGAACGTACAAAACTCTGTAGTCAGGATCGAACCTGTTTCACGGTGCTGTAAGGCAGTAATTCTACCACCCTCCACCAATGACAGAAAATGGTTCTCATTATCTACGTTATCTATGACCTCATCAGTCACCTCAGAACCCACAGAACCA
This sequence comes from Rhinoraja longicauda, assembly GCF_053455715.1. Lineage (NCBI taxonomy): Eukaryota > Metazoa > Chordata > Chondrichthyes > Rajiformes > Arhynchobatidae > Rhinoraja > Rhinoraja longicauda. The sequence goes on along the minus strand of NC_135958.1, from coordinate 81,097 downwards.
AAGTGGAAACAAGTCATGGTCACAGAGTCAGACAACATAGAGAGAGGCCTTTGGCCTACTGCACCAGTGCTACCAAATACTTATGTGAACTAATCTGATTTTTCAGCTTATAAGCTTCTATGAGATGACATTTCAAACGAAGTCACAATGGTTTGGCAGCTGGCTCACCTGTTTACGTTTCCAATGCACCTCACACACTCACGGGTCCCACAGACTCCCTGAGTTTCACCCGGAGGCTTGTGTTCACCTGATACTCAGATGGGGCCTTGAATCTTGAACTCTTCTGAAACTTCTTGGACTGAGTAGAGAATTCATAATAATACTATACAATATCTTTAAAAAAACTAATTAAAAGTGTATTGGGGTATTAATGTGAATAACATCCATTAGTTCAGAAAATCTGCTCCCAGATGTCTTGAGCAAGTAGGATTATGGGACTTCACCCATAATGGAGATTGTTGAGGAATACAAGTACCTGGGCACAATCTTCGACAACCTGCTGAAATGTGCCTCCAACGCAGAGTATCCTCAGGAAATGCCAGCAGCGGCAGTGTCTCCTGAGGAAACTCAACTCCTTTGGGGTCAGCAAGGACATCCTCATAACGTTTTACTACTCCTTCATTGAGAGCATCATCACGTTCTCCTTCACCTACTGGTTCCACTCCATCAGTCTCCAGAACAGAAACCGCCTGCAGAGCACAGCCAAAGTCTGTTCCAAAGTTATTGTTCTCCGTGTCAGAGCCCTCTCTCTCCACCCTATGCGACCAGCAGATGCTAAGGTCAGCTGGCAGGATGTTACACGACCCCACATACGTCCTGTTCTCTGTGTTTGAGTGGCTCCCCTCAGGATGCCGGCTTCACTGCCCAGGCTGTGGGACACAAGGCTGTTCAGCTCCTCAACTCCCAACCACCCCTGTCCTGCTGCTCACCGTACTAATCCCCCCCCCCCAATAGTTTTTGTATTACTCTACGTGCCTTTGTAAATTGCCCCACGGGAACAAATAAAGTGTTTTTGAACTTGAAATTGCCTTCACCACCCCTTCAGGCAGTGGGTTCCAGATTTGAAACTCCGTCAGAGGCCACTGTAAGTCCAAAGTAATTAACAAAAATTAAAAAGTAGAACAACTACAACTTTAGTTTAGTTTAGTTTAGAGATAGCGTGGAAACCGATCCTTCGGCTCACCGATTCCATGTCGACCAACAATCATGCCTACACTTGATCTATCCTACGCACTAGGGACAATCTACAGAAGCCAATTAACCTACAAACCTGCACGTCTTTGGAATGTGGGAAGAAATCGGAGCACCCGGAAAAACCCATGCAGTCACAGGGAAAACATACAAACACTGTACAGGCAGCACCCATAGTCAAGATTGATCCCGGGTCTCTGGTGCTGTAAGGCAGCAACTCTACTGTTGTGCCACCGTGCCACCCCAGTGCCTGTCAACTTCAGACTGCTGGGATTTATATGGGATTCTCGGTACTGAGGTCAAATTCATAGACCTGATGATCATACACTTCTGTCCTTAAAATGCAACAATGCAGAGCCCGTTATAATCTGTTATCCTTACAAAGACATCAGACTACATTCAAAATCTGAATTGTTAACTGTGTGTTTTCTGAGGAAGTAAAAGTGCACGGTTTAAAAAAAAATTAATTGAAAAAATTAAACCTGAAAAATGTAAGGAGAAGCATTTTGGGAGAGGGTGTACATAACGTGTACATAACGTGCACATCACGTGTACATCACGTGTACATCACGTGTACAACACGTGTACATCACGTGTACATGACATAACTGTGCCCCACAGCCCCACTGTACCCATTCTGCCCCACTGTACCCATTGTGCCCCACTGTACCCACTCTGCCCCACTGTGCCCCACTGTGCCCCACTGCGCCCCACTGCGCCACTGCGCCCATTGCCCCACTGCGCCCATTGCCCCACTGCGCCCATTGCCCCACTGCGCCCATTGCCCCACTGCGCCCATTGCCCCACTGCGCCCATTGCCCCACTGCGCCCATTGCCCCACTGCGCCCATTGCCCCACTGCGCCCATTGCCCCATTGTGCCCCACTGTACCCACTGCACCCACTGCACCCACTGTACCCACTACCCCACTGCCCCCACTGCCCCACTGTGCCGCCCTAAATCGGAAACTGTTATCCCTCTAAGGTGATGACATAAGGTTAAAAAATAAATAAATTGGATAACCACTTCTAAAGCAACAATAAAGATTGATATTTTTAAAATACTTGAATATTAAATGAACTGATTACATTCTGCAGCTGAAATTGTTGCAAGTTTATCAAACAATGATATTTAATCAGCTACTTGAAAAAATATACCGCACCAACTTGCTTGAAATTAGTTTTATTTGGTACTTCGGTTACATGAATGATGACACCTAGACACCGACACTTAGAGAGGGTGTGCATAGGGATTAGCTACATAGATTAAGGATGATCAAAGATGTTTATCATCAGTCCTTTTTGCCTCAGAAATTTCCACAGCACAATACAAAAAAAGTTTTCAAAAATACAGTGGCACAGCGGGTAGTGCTGCTGTCTCACGGCACCAGACTTGGTTTTGACCCTGGTCACGAGTGCTGTCAGTGTGGAGTTTGCATTCTCCCTGTGATCCCATGGGTCTCCTCGGAGTATTCCGGTTTCCTCCGAAAATTCAAAGATGTCAGGGTTTGTAGGTTAATTGCCCACCGTAGATTGTTCCTGGGTGTGGGAAGTGGATGCAAAAGTGGGATAACGTGGGATAACGAAAGCCAAGCAAAGAATTTCACTGTGACTTGACACATGTGACAATAAAGTATTCAAATCAATTCAATCATCAACACAGACTCAGTGGGCCGAATGGCCAGATTTCATGCTGTATCTTTCATTCAATCTATCAAATAGGCATCTCTACGTAGAAGACACAAAGTGCTGCAGTAACTCAGTGGGTTAGGCAGCATCTATGGAGAACATGGATAAGTTCTCCAGAGATACTGCCTGAACCGCTGAGTTACTGCAGCACTGTGTGAGTTAGGAAGAAGACTGAGAAGAAGGACGTCGAAGCTGGTTGTCTCTGGACTGCTGCCTGTACCTCGTGCTAGTGAGGGCAGGAATAGAGAGATCGGGGATATGAATGTATGGCTGAGGGGCTGGTGCAGGGAGCAGGGATTTAGATTTCTAGACAACTGGGATCTCTTCTGGGGTAGGGGTGACCTGTACAAAAGGGACGGGTTACACCTTAACAGCAGGGGGACCAACATTCTGGCAGGCAGGTTTGCTAGTGCTACTAGTGTGGCTTTAAACTAAGTAGTGGGGGGGAGGGGTTGACAAACTGGGAATATGGAGATGGAGTTAAAGGGGAAGCAAATACAGGAGAATTTGCAAAGGACTCTCGAATGAATGGGGAGGGAAGTTCTAGATGGGATAAGAGAGTAAGGTCAGGGCCAATTGTAACCGGTGTGAGAGGGGAGGTGAATACGGAAATTAAAGTGTTGAATTTAAATGCGTGAAGTTTAAGAAATAAAGTGGATGAGCTTGAGGCTCAGTTAGACATTGGCAAGTATGATGTTGTGGGAATCACTGAGACATGGCTACAAGAGGACCAGGGCTGGGAACTGAATATTCAGGGATACACAACGTATAGAAAAGACAGACAGGTGGGCAGAGGGGGTGGGGTAGCTCTGTTGGTAAGGAATGATATTCACTCCCTTGCAAGGGGTGACATAGAATCAGGAGATGTAGAATCAGTATGGATAGAAATGAGGAATTGTAAGGGTAAAAAGACCCTAATGGGAGTTATCTACAGGCCCCCAAACAGTAGCCTCGACATAGGGTGCAAGTTGAATGAGGAGCTAAAATTGGCATGTCGCAAATGTAATGCTATGGTGGTTATGGGAGATTTCAACATGCAGGTAGACTGGGAAAATCAGGTTGGTAATGGACCCCAGGAAAGAGAGTTTGTGGAGTGTCTCCGAGATGGATTCTTAGAACAGCTTGTACTGGAGCCTACCAGGGAGAAGGCAATTCTGAATTTAGTGTTGTGTAATGAACCTGATCTGATAAGGGGATTCGAGGTAAAAGAGCCATTAGGAGGCAGCGACCACAAAATGATAAGTTTTACTCTACAAATTGAGAGGGAGAAGGGAAAATCGGAAGTGTCAGTTTACAGTATAACAAAGGGGATTACAGAGGCATGAGGCAGGAGCTGGCCAGAATTGACTGGAAGGAGGCCCTCACAGGGAAGACGGTGGAACAGCAATGGCAGGTATTCCTGGAAATAATGCAGAAGGTGCAGGATTAATTTATCCCAAATAGGAGGAAAAATTCCAAGGGGAGTAAGAGACACCCATGGCTGACAAGGGAAGTCAAGGACAGCATAAAAATAAAAGAGCAGAAGTACAACAAAGCAAAGAAGAGTGGGAAGCCAGAGGATTGGGACTCTTTTAAAGAGCAACAGAAAATGACTAAGAAGGCAATACGGGGAGAAAAGTTAAGGTACGAGGGTAAACTAGCCAATAATATAAAGGAGGATAGTAAAAGCTTTTTTTAGGTATGTAAAGAGGAAACAAATAGTTAAGGCAAATGTGGGTCCCTTGAAGACAGAAGCGGGGGAATTTATTATGGGAAACAAGGAAATGGCAGACGAGTTGAACTGGTACTTTGGATCTGTCTTCACTAAGGAAGATACAAGCAATCTCCCAGATGTTCGAGTGGCCAGAGATCCTAGGGTGACGGAGGAACTGAAGGAAATCCACATTAGGCAGGAAATGGTGTTGGGTAGACTGATGGGACTGAAGGCTGATAAATCCCCAGGGCCTAATGGTCTGCATCCCAGAGTACTTAAGGAGGTGGCGCTAGAAATTGTGGACACATGGGTGATCATTTTCCAATGTTCTATAGATTCAGGATCAGTTCCTGTGGATTGGAGGGTAGCTAATGTTGTCCCACTTTTTAAGAAAGGAGGGAGAGAGAAAACGGGAAATTATAGACCAGTTAGTCTGACATCAGTGGTGGGGAAGATGCTGGAGTCAATTATAAAAGACGAAATTGCGGAGCATTTGGATAGTAGTAACAGGATCGTTCCGAGTCAGCATGGATTTACGAAGGGGAAATCATGCTTGACTAATCTTCTGGAATTCTTTGAGGATGTAACCAGGAAAATTGACATGGGAGAGCCGGTGGATGTGGTGTGCCTTGACTTTCAGAAAGCCTTTGACAAGGTTCCACATAGGAGATTAGTGGGCAAAATTAGAGCACATGGTATTGGAGGTAGGGTTCTGACGGATAGAAAATTGGTTGACAGACAGAAAGCAAAGAGTGGGGATAAACGGGTCCCTTTCAGAATGGCAGGCAGTAACTAGTGGGGTACCGCAAGGCTCGGTGCTGGGACCGCAGCTATTTACAATATACATTAATGACTTGGATGAAGGGATTACAAGTACCATTAGCAAATTTGCAGATGATACAAAGCTGGGTGGTAGTGTGAACTGTGAGGAAGATGCTATGAGGTTGCAGGGTAACTTGGACAGGTTGTGTGTGTGAGTGGGTGGATGCATGGCAGATGCAGTTTAATGTGGATAAGTGAGGTTATCCACTTTGGTGGTAAGAATAGGAAGGCAGAGTATTATCTGAATGGCGTCAAGTTAGGAACAGGGGACGTACAACGAGATCTGGGTGTCTTAGTGCATCAGTCACTGAAAGGAAGCATGCAGGTACAGCAGGCAGTGAAGAAAGCCAATGGAATGTTGGCCTTCATAACAAGAGGAGTTGAGTATAGGAGCAAAGAGGTCCTTCTGCAGTTGTACATGGCCCTAGTGAGACCGCACCTGGAGTACTGTGTGCAGTTTTGGTCTCCAAATTTGTGGAAGGATATTCTTGCTATTGAGGGTGTGCAGCGTAGGTTTACTAGGTTAATTCCCGAAATGGCGGGACTATCATATGTTGAAAGACTGGAGCGACTAGGCTTGTATACACTGGAATTTAGAAGGATGAGAGGAGATCTTATCGAAACGTATAAGATTATTAAGGGGTTGGACATGTTAGAGGCAGGAAACATGTTCCCAATGTTGGGGGAGTCCAGAACAAGGGGAAACAGTTTAAGAATAAGGAGTAGGCCATTTAGAACTGAGATGAGGAAAAACTTTTTCAGTCAGAGAGTTGTGAATCTGTGTAATTCTCTGCCTCAGAAGGCAGTGGAGGCCAATTCTCTGAATGCATTCAAGAGTGAGCTAGATAGAGCTCTTAAGGATAGCGGAGTCAGGGGGTATGGGGAGAAGGCAGGAACGGGGTACTGATTGAGAATGATCAGCCATGATCACATTGAATGGTGGTGCTGGCTCGAAGGGCCGAATGGCCTCCTCCTGCACCTATTGTCTGTTGTCCATTTGTAAACCAGCAAATGCTGTTCCTTGTTCCCACGAGGCATCTCTATGTACATGGAAAATGCAACTCGTGCAGCTGCTGCGATCTTGGGCCAAGTCACTTCAACACTTATACTGGTCACATATTTTCAAACAGATCATCAGAAAGACAAACCAAGCAGCAGACTTTCAAATTAAATAAACCAACCTACTGCTTTCATGACAAGAGAATTACAGACATATGGGTTTAAGAGGTTTCATTACCATCTCTATAACCTGCTTTCATTGCCCAAATGGGGAAATAAGCAGTACTCCATTAGCAGTACTCCATTTGGCCAATCTTCCACCCTAACCCTGATGTGTGTACATGTCCCCCACCAATGTCCTGGCACCCTTGGTTCAAGAGCCTTGCTAGATTATCCTTTGGGCCAGACTAACAGAGATCATGGCCTTAGAGAAGTCGAACGGTACCGGAACAGTCCACCTGTGCCCGAGGAGCTGAAATACGAGCCTGCAAAGTCGACCTCAGAAATAGGCTATGGGAACGGATCTGCCGGGCCAGTCCCAGGCCATCTCTGTCCAGGCCAGTCCCAGGCCATCTCTGCCGGGCCAGAGTCCCAGGCCATCTCTGTCCAGGCCAGTCCTGGGCCATCTCTGTCCAGGCCAGTCCCAGGCCATCTCTGGTCAGGCCAGTCCCAGGCCAGAGTCCCAGGCCAGAGTCCCAGGCCATCTCTGTCCGGGCCAGTCCCAGGCCATCTCTGTCCAGGCCAGTCCCAGGCCATCTCTGGTCAGGCCAGTCCCAGGCCAGAGTCCCAGGCCTTCTCTGTCCGGGCCAGTCCCAGGCCATCTCTGTCTGGGCCAGTCCCGGGCCATCTCTGTCCGGGCCAGTCCCAGGCCATCTCTGTCCAGGCCAGTCCCAGGCCATCTCTGTCCGGGCCAGTCCCGGGCCATCTCTGTCCGGGCCAGTCCCAGGCCATCTCTGGTCAGGCCAGTCCCAGGGCTCTGGCCTCAGGAGGCAAATTCGACCCACTGGTCGGCACGGAGGTCACTATGAGGGCGAGATCGGCCACCTCACCCACACTTGACCTCACATTTTCAGGGCGACTTCAGGGGGGGTGGATTTCAAGTGCAACTCTCGTAATGTTGTTCAGATTAAAAGATCTGGGCCAGCAGTTGCCAGTAAATCAGTTGTGGACCTGTACTCAAACGAGAATATGATTTAAACCTCACTTTTACAGGTAACACATTGTATCATCTGCTTCACACTAAACCAATATTGGCCGTCAGTGAGCATCTACTAAATGGCTGAAGGTGGTTCTTTGTAGAGTTACCAGAAGGAAATTACAGACTATGGAGGATTGATGCAGGGTTCTCAACCTGAAGTTTCATCAATTCCTCAACTCCCCCGTCCACAACATGTTCCACGCTGAGTTCTTCCAGCAGTTCTTTTTTTTTTGCTTTGAGATTCCAGTATGTGCAATCTTTTGTCTCTCGAAAGACCAGACACGATGCTGTTACATTGCCAGTGGGAGGATGCGTATTCAGGTTAGACAAGAAACAGAATCCTTTGATGTTAGCACAGTGGCTCTATTTCTAGAGTGGGGACCACAACAGTGCGATCAGGGCAGATTTATTTGAGCTATTAATGCTGAAAATACCAGGGCACTAATCCGTACATCTACCCAAGGTATCACAAAATGCTGGAGTAACTCAGCGGGTCAGGCAGCATCTCAGGAGAGAAGGAATGGGTGATGTTTCGGGTCGAGACCCTTCTTCAGTCTCAGTCTGAAGGGTCTCAACCCAAAATGTCACCCATTCCTCCTCTCTAGAGATGCTGCCTGACCCACTGAGTTACTCCAGCATTATGTGATACCTTTGATTTATACCAGCATCTGCAGTTTTTTTCCTACAAAGACATCTACTCAAGTCAAACAGTGAGTGCATGAATGGCAAAGAGGCTTCCTCAGGAAGCAATTAGCACCTTTCCAGAAAGATTGAGAGACAGCTCTCAATGTGGAACTGTCAGGCTGCCTGCTTCACGCTAGTACGTCTTCCGTCTATATTTATAAACCTACACAATTAAACATATTTAAAGAGCTACAACCCACCTACAATCTGGGACATTTCTCATGCTTTCTTTAGATCCTGGTTAAAGTGTTAGATGACTGGCACACTTACACTGAAGAACAACTCTGTCGCATTTTCATACCTCGTTTCCCTCTCCCCTGACTCTCAGTCTGAAGAAGGGTCTAGACCAGAAACGTCACCTATTCCTTTTCTCAAGTGATTCTGCCCGACCCGCTGAGTTACTCCAGCATTTTATGTCTATCTTCGGTGTAAACCTGCATCTACAGTTCCTTCCCACATATTTAAATTTGGGATCTTTCTCACACATCATTTGGATCCTGGTTAAAATGTTAGCTGACTAGCACACTTACACTGAAAAACAATTCTGTTGCATTTAAATTTGGGAACTTCGAATGAAACCAATTATTATCAGAATTATCAGTTTTTGGATTGAATTGTGTTTCACTACTGTTCCCAGTGCTCATTCCACGATGGAATGCAATAAAGACCCTTCCCTCCACATGCGGACTTGTCCAATTGTCGAATCCATCCTGAGACCAACTTTCGCTAGTACATTTCGCATCTACTGGACATGGTGAGCCGAAGGGCCTGTTCTCTGTGGCACCCCACCTTCTATCTCTAAATGACTACTCTATAGTTTTAGTGCTTGATCTATAACACTTGTTTCTACTCTGCACTGCAAATTGTTTGCATCATCAGGAATGAAATGCAACAACCCTCAACTAAAAATTTACATTTATGTGAAAGTCAATAGCAGTCTTTGCAAACTTTACTTGTGCAATAACTTTATCAGGACAAAACAGAGCCTGTTGCTGAGGCAGTCTTGTGGTACCAACACAGTGGTTTCAATCTGAATGTTGACATGAATATCTGGTGTGAGATGCCACTCCACATACACAACATCGGTCTGTGACAAACTATCCTTTGCAGCTGTCTCACATATTCAGACTGAAAGGTACCAGGTTTGAATCGCTGTTAAGAAAAACAATAGGCGATAGTAAAATCTAATTTTTTTTTAATTTCCAAAAATAAACTTCATTCAGAATAAAAGAAATGTACAAAACAAAAACGGAGCAAAGACTCTTCAGACATTCTCAGCGTCTATATATTCACTCGTGTCATTAGTGTTCACTAAAGGTCTTTTCTTTGATTGGATAGTACACAAACTGAAGCTCTTCACTGTACCTCAGTACATGTGACAATAACAAACTAAACTTAAGGGTCTCGACCCAAAACATCACCTATTCCTTGTTGCCAGAGACGCTGCCTTACCCTCTGAGTTACTCCAGATTTTGTCAATCTTCAAACTAAACTAATGCCAGACTCAGCTGTGTTCTCATCCATCTTTAAAGAATACAAAACATCCTTGGTGCTCATGTCCCTCTGGTGATATCCCTTCCCTTGTTTGAAGTGTGTCCCCACTGGGCTCTGCCCCTCCATCTCCAGCAACAAACGTCCCAACTGCTTTATTTGAAGTTTCTCTACAGAAATCTACTCTATGCAACATGATAAAGATTATGGAAGATCGAACAGGGTAAGGATGCCCGAATTTCTCATGATCTTTAAGAATGAAGAACAAATACACCCAAATTCTTAAAGAAAGGCAATGGTTTAGTTTAGGCTTTCTCTTGTTGGTGATTGTAATTAGTTTAGCTGGTTAGCACCAGATATTCGTGCTAACCAGTCAGTGGAAAGACAACCCATGATTGATCATCCGCAGTGCACGATAAAGGTAAGTACAGCATTCCAGCAACTTACCGCAGCCAAGTAAGCTCCAAATTGCACAATTTTGCCACGTAGAGTCATAGGGTCTTACAGCATGGAAACAGGCCCTTACGGCTCGACTTGCCAACTCATGCAGTTGTAAACCAGGGCACGCAGAGAAGTGCAAACTGAGAGGCAACACTCTACCAGCTGCACTGCCCGAGTAACTTTACCTTTTGATTTCAGTTATTCCAGGCGCCTTAATGCCACACTGGTGTCGACTGCTGTCTTGATATCAAGGTCTGACACTCACTCAGCCCGTTACACGCACAGATGGGAGGTTGCACGGGTCCTGTGCAGGAACTCTCCGGAGTGGAGCCAGGACACAACTCAATAACACCGGGCGGCCGAACGCAACGTTTCAACAAGAATCAGAATGTAGAGAAGAAACTTCCAACCCGGGACCATCGTTTCGCAAATTAAATGAAGGGGACGATGAAAAAAAAATCGTTCCGCTGGGGGTGGTCGGCGGCACATTCATCTCATCGCCAAAGGCCTGAGCATCCGTGAACAAGCGTGTCCACGCTACACCCATGTACAGGGTCCACGCTACACCCATGTACAGGGTCCACGCTACACCCATGTACAGGGTCCACGCTACACCCATGTACAGGGTCCACGCTACACCCATGTACAGGGTCCACGCTACACCCATGTACAGGGTCCACGCTACACCCATGTACAGGGTCCACGCTACACCCATGTACAGGGTCCACGCTACACCCATGTACAGGGTCCACGCTACACCCATGTACAGGGTCAACACTCACACGTCGCCGGTTCGACTCTCGCAGCGCGGGAATGTTGGGCGGCTCCAGTCCGACTGCCCCGTGATCCGGGCACCGACAAAGCATCGTAGCTTCGCTCTCGTCAACATCAACATCAATGCATCTTCACCCCCCCCCCCCGACACGACCCCCACCCGACACCCCCCTCCCCCCGACACGACCCCCCCTCCCCCCGACACGACCCCCCCTCCCCCCGACACGACCCCCCCGACACGACCCTCCCTCCCTCCCGACCCCCTCCCCCCCCCGACAAGACCCCCCCCGACACGACCCCCCCTCGACACGACCCCCCCCGACACGACCCCCCCCCCCCCCCGACACGACCCCGACCCCAGACCCCCCCCAAGGAAGGTTTGGCCCCACAGGTTAGTCAACACCAAGCCATGTGCTCGGCACCAAATGCAAACGGGACTGACGATGTCGTCCACATCTCTCTCTATATATCTCTCACTCTCTATCTAATTCTATATCCATCATACGCTATCCCCTCTTTCTCTTTACCTCTCCCTCTAAGTGTTCCATATAAGCATATAAATTAGCCAGAAAATGTAGCATACCAGAGGACTGGGAGAAATTCAGAGTCCAGCAGAGGAGGACAAAGGGCTTAATTAGGAAAGGGAAAATAGATTATGAGAGAAAACTGGCAGGGAACATAAAAATTGACTGCAAAAGCTTTTTTTAGATATGTGAAGAGAAAAAGACTAGTTAAGACAAATGTAGGTCCCTTGCAGTCGGAAACAGGTGAATTGATCATAGGGGACAAGGAGATGGCAGACCAATTGAACAACTACTTTGGTTCTGTCTTCACTAAGGAAGACATAAACAATCTGCTGGAAATAGCTGGGGACCGGGGGTCAAATGAGATGGAGGAACTGAGGGAAATCCAGGTTAATCGGGAAGTGGTGTTAGGTAAATTAAATGGATTAAAGGCCGATAAATCCCCAGGGCCAGATAGGCTGCATCCCAGAGTGCTTAAGGAAGTAGCCCCAGAAATAGTGGATGCATTAGTGATAATTTTTCAAAACTCTTTAGATTCTGGAGTAGTTCCTGAGGACTGGAGGGTAGCTAATGTAACCCCACTTTTTAAAAAGGGAGGGAGAGAGAAAACGGGGATTGTAGACCAGTTAGCCTAACATCGGTAGTGGGGAAAATGCTAGAGTCAGTTATTAAAGATGTGATAGCATCACATTTGGAAAGTGGTGAAATCATCGAACAAAGTCAGCATGGATTTATGAAAGTGTAACGGACCGCAGGTAGACCCAAATGCAGCACACGGAACCAAGGAAATAGTTTTAGAAAGAGCTTTATTTCTACCTGCTCGTGGTCGAGGACAGAAGACTGAGGCGTTCACCAGGGCGACGAAGAGCATGAAGGTCGGGAGCAGGCAGGGTCAGCAACAGGAAATCAGTCCGAGATAATGCTGGAGAGTCTTGCATCGGGCTAAGAACAATCTGGCAAAGAGTGTGTGTGCAGGAAGGGTTTATATACTGGCTTGATTGGTGATCTGGAGCAGGTGAGTGAACAGGTGAGGGGAGTTGGCTTAATGTGGTGGGCATGGCTGGCAGGTGAGTGAACAGGACAGACTGTGACAGAACCCCCCCTCAAGGGATGGCTCCTGACGTCCCCAAAAGTCAATAAACAGAAACCGGGTGGGAGGAGGGGCCGTGGAGGTGGGCTAATACTCTTCGGAGACGCCGTCCCATTCCATAGTTGCAGCCGGGTGGGAGGCAGGTGACTGGTGGGAGGAATCATCCTCATCAGAGGATGGCCCCTCGAGGCTTCCAGCACTAGTGTGCCCGGGACTGGAAATCTCCTCGTCACCAGATGAGTCTTCTTCCTCCGGTGAATCTGGAGCAACAGACAGCGAGGTTATCCGGGGTGCCCCTCTGGAAGATGTAGTGGGCCTAGCCGGTTGGTCGGGGTGTTGAAGATGTAGTGGGCCTAGCCGGTTGGTCGGGGTGTTGAAGATGGAAGACCTTGATGAGTCGGGAGTGGAGAATGTGTCGAGCAGGGACCCAGGACCTCTCCTCTGGACCATACCCCTCCCAGTCGACGAGGTACTGCAGGCCCCTCCCTCGGCGGCGGGACTGCTGCAGGCGGCGGACCGTGTAGACAAGGCCCCCATCGATGAAGCGTGGAGGTGGTGGAGCTGCTGGTGAAAGGGGACTCTCTCTGACCGGCTTCATCTTGGAGACGTGAAACGTCGGGTGGATCCTCATGGTCCGAGGAAGCTTCAGTCTCACCGCTGTTGGGTTGATGATCCTCTCAATCTCGAAGGGACCGATGAACCTGGGTGCCAGTTTCTTGGACTCCACCTGAAGAAGGAGGTCTCGGGGGGACAGCCAAACCTTCTGGCCAATCTGGTAGGTGGGGCCTGGAGAGCGGCGTCTGTTGGCTGCTACCGAGTAGCGGTCTGCCACACGCATCAGAGAAGCTCGTGCTCGGACCCAGGTTCGATGGCAGCGGTGGATGAAGGACTGGACAGACGGACAGGATACCTCCTCCTCCTGGGCCGGAAAAAGTGGAGGCTGGAAGCCATAGGCGCACTGAAAGGGAGAAAGTTCAGTGGCCGAGCTGGTCAATGTGTTGTGGGCGTACTCCACCCACAAGAGCAGACGGGACCAGGAGGAGGGGTTCTGAGAGACCATGCACTGCAGGGCCGTCTCCATCTCCTGATCCTTTCTCTCCGTCTGGCCGTCGGTCTGGGGGTGAAAGCCGGAGGATAAGCTGACTGTGGCCCCCAGCAGCTTGCAAAACTCCCTCCAGAAAACGGATGTGAACTGGGGCCTCCGGTCGGAAACCACATCAACTGGTAGACCGTGGAGCCGGGACACATGTTGGAGGATGACCATGGCTGTTTCTTTGGTGGATGGCAGCTTTGGGAGAGGGATGAAGTGTGCCATCTTACTAAACCGGTCTACCACCGTGTGGATGGTGGTATTATTGTCTGACGGCGGCAGACCGGTGACAAAGCCCAGGGATATGTGGGACCACGGGCGATGAGGCACAGGCAGGGGCTGCAGAAGTCCGGCAGGAGGCTTATGGGATGGCTTGTGCTGGTTGCAAACTGGGCAGGCGTTGACATACCCCCGGACATCCTCATCCAGCGTGGCCCACCAGAAACGTTGTTGGATGACATCCTTAGTCCTCTGGATGCCGGGATAACAGGAGAGACGGGAGTCGTGGGCCCACTTGAGGACATCCCCCCTGAGAGCCTGGGGAACAAACAGGCGACCCGGGGGACAGGTGCTGGGGCCGGGCTGGTCCTCCAGGGCGGCAATCACGCTCTCCTCGATCTCCCAGGAAACTGCAGCAACCAAGCACGGAGCAGGAAGGATGGAGTCAGACTCTGGGGAAGGCCCCTCTTCATCAGGAAAGCAGCGGGATAGGGCGTCAGGCTTGACGTTACGGGAACCGGGACGACAGGAGAGGGTAAAAATCTGATGAGCCCTCCCTTTTGCCGGACAGCTGGCGAGAAAATGGCCGCCTTAGCGCTGCGGTCAACTGCTGCATCTGGTTGGCTAATGTGGTCATTGTGTGCTCCAAGACGGAAGCACTCCGGCGAGTATCAGCGAGAGCGTTGGCAAAACCGTCCTGCTGCTGTTGGAGCGCACTCTCGATCCGCTCAAAGCGATTCAGTGGTGACGCTGTGTGCGCTGGGTCCATGTCTTGGCCAGATTGTAATGTAACAGACCGCAGGTAGACCCAAATGCAGCACACGGAACCAAGGAAGTAGTTTTAGAAAGAGCTTTATTTCTACCTGCTCGTGGTCGAGGACAGAAGACTGAGGCGTTCACCAGGGCGACGACGAGGCATGAAGGTCAGGAGCAGGCAGGGTCGGCAACGGGAAATCAGTCTGAGATAATGCTGGAGAGTCTTGCATCAGGGCTAAGAACAATCTGGCAAAAAGTGTGTGTGTGTGCAGGAAGGGTTTATATACTGGCTTGATTGGTGATCTGGAGCGGGTGAGTGAACAGGTGAGGGGAGTTAGCTTAATGTGGTGGGCGTGGCTGGCAGGTGAGTGAACAGGACAGACTGTGACAGAAAGGCAAATCATGTCTGACGAATCTTATAGAATTTTTCGAGGATGTAACTAGTAGAGTGGATAAGGGAGAACCAGTCGATGTGTTATATCTGGACTTTCAGAAGGCCTTCGACAAGGTCCCTCATAGGAGATTGGTGTACAAACTTAAAGCACACGGTATTGAGGGTTCAATGTTGAGGTGGATAGAGAATTGGTTGGCGGACAGGAAGCAAAGAGCAGGAATAAACGGATCCTTTTCGGAATGGCAGGCAGTGACTAGTGGGGTACCACAAGGCTCAGTGCTGGGACCCCAGCTATTTACAATATATATTAATGATTTGGACGAGGGAATTGAATGCAACATCTCTAAGTTTGCGGATGACACGAAGCTGGGTGGCAGTGTTAGCTGCGAGGAGGATTCTAGGAGGCTGCAGAGTGACTTGAATAGATAGGCGAGTGGGCAAATGCATGGCAGATGCAATATAATGTGGATAAATGTGAGGTTATCCACTTTGGCGGCAAGAACAGGAAAGCAGAGTATTACCTGAATGGTGGCCAATTAGGAAAAGGGGAGATGCAACGTGACCTGGGTGTCATGGTGCACCAGTCATTGAAAGCAAGCGTGCAGGTGCAGCAGGCAGTGAAGAAAGCAAATGGTATGTTAGCATTCATAACAAGAGGATTTGAATATAGGAGCAGGGAGGTTCTGCTGCAGTTGTACAGGGCCTTGGTGAGACCGCACCATCTAACCATATAACAACTACAGCACGGAAACAGGCCCGTTCGGCCCTTCCAGTCCACGCCGACCACTCTCCCTGACCTAGTCTCATCTACCTGCACTCAGACCATAACCCTCCAATCCCCTCCTATCCATATACCTATCCAATTTACTCTTAAATAATAAAATCGAGCCAGCCTCCACCACTTCCACCGGAAGCCCATTCCATACAGCCACCACCCTCTGAGTAAAGAAGTTACCCCTCATGGTACCCCTAAATTTTTGTCCCTCAATTCTGAAGCTATGTCCCCTTGTTGGAATCTTCCCCACTCTCAAAGAGAAAAGCTTACCCACGTCAACTCTGTCCATCCCTCTCAAAATTTTAAAAACCTCTATCAAGTCACCCCTCAACCTTCTACGCTCCAAAGAATAAAGACCCAACCTGTTCAACCTCTCTCTGTAGCTTAAGTGCTGAAACCCAGGCAACATTCTAGTAAATCTCCTCTGTACTCTCTCCATTTTGTCGACATCTCTCCTATAATTTGGCGACCAGAACTGGACACCATACTCCAGACTCGGCCTCACCAATGCCCTGTACAATTTTAACATTACATCCCAACTTCTATACTCGATGCTCTGATTTATAAAGGCAAGCATACCAAATGCCTTCTTCACCACCCTATCCACATGAGATTCCACCTTCAGGGAACAATGCACAGTTATTCCCAGATCCCTCTGTTCCACTGCATTCCTCAATTCCCTACCATTTACCCTGTACGTCCTATTTTGATTTGTCCTACCAAAATGCAGCACCTCACACTTATCAGCATTAAACTCCATCTGCCATCTTTCAGCCCACCCTTCCAAAAGGCCCAAGTCTCTCTGTAGACTTTGAAACTCTACTTCATTACTAACTACACCACCCATCTTAATATCATCTGCATATTTACTAATCCAATTTGCCACACCATCATCCAGATCATTAATGTAAATGACAAACAACAGTGGACCCAACACAGATCCCTGGGGCACTCCACTAGACACTGGCCTCCAACCTGACATACAATTGTCAACCATTACCCTCTGGTATCTCCCATTCAGCCATTGTTGAATCCATCTTGCAACCTCACTATGAATACCCAACGATTTAACCTTCTTAATCAACCTTCCATGTGGAACCTTGTCAAATGCCTTACGAAGTCCATATAGACAACATCCATAGCCTTGCCCTTATCAATTTCCCTGGTAACCTCTTCAAAAAATTCAAGAAGATTAGTCAAACATGACCTTCCAGGCACAAATCCATGTTGACTATTTCTAATCAGGCCTTGTTTGTCCAAATAATTATATATATTGTCCCTAAGTATCTTTTCCATTAATTTTCCCACCACAGACGTCAAACTAATAGGTCTATAATTGCTAGGTTTACTTTTAGAACCTTTTTTAAACAAAGGCACAACATGCGCAATGCGCCAATCTTCCGGCACCATCCCCATTTCTAATGACGTTTGAAATATTTCCGTCATAGCCCCTGCTATTTCTGCACCAACTTCCCTCAATGTCCTAGGGAACATCCTATCAGGACCTGGAGACTTATCCACTTTTATATTTTTCAAAAGTGTCCGTACCTCCTCTTCTTTAATCCTCATAATTTCCATCACTACTCTACTTGTTTCGCTTACCTCACATAATTCAATATCCTTCTCCTCGGTGAATACCGAAGAAAAGAAATTGTTTAATATCTCCCCCATTTCTTCCGGCTCAGCACATAGCTGTCCACTCTGACTCTCTAATGGACCAATTTTATCCCTCACTATCCTTTTGCTATTGACATATCTGTAGAACCCCTTGGGGTTTACTTTTACATTACTTGCCAAAGCAGCCTCATATCTTTTTTTCGCTTTTCTAATTTCCTTCTTAAGATTCCTTTTACATTCTTTATATTCCTCAAGAACCTTATTTACTCCCTGCCGCTTATATTTATTGTATATCTCCCTCTTTTTCCGAACCAAGTGTCCAATTTCCCTGGAAAACCACAGCTCTTTCAAATTATTATTCTTTCCTTTCCACCGAACAGGGACATAAAGACTCTGTACTCTCAAAATTTCACCTTTAAATATCCTCCATTTCTCTATTATATCCTTTTCATAAAACAAAAAGTTCCATTTCACTCCTTTTAAATCCTTTCTCATCTCCTCAAAATTAGCCTTTCTCCAATCCAAAATCTCAACCCTTGGTCCAGATTTGACTTTCTCCATAATGATATTGAAACTAATGGCATTGTGATCACTGGACCCAAAGTGCTCCTCAACACATACCTCTGTCACCTGACCCGTCTCATTTCCTAACAGGAGGTCCAACACTGCCCCTTCTCTGGTAGGCACCTCTACGTATTGCTGCAAAAAACTATCCTGCACACATTTTACAAACTCCAAACCATCCAGCCCTTTAACAGAATGTGATTCCCAGTCTATATACGAAAAATTGAAATCACCCACAATCACTACTCTGTGCTTACTACTAATATCTGCTATCTCCTTACATATTTGCTCTTCCAATTCTCGTTCCCTATTTGGCGGTCTATAATACACCCCTATAAGTGTTGCTAAACCTTTCTCATTTCTGAGTTCCACCCAAACAGCCTCCCTAATCGAGCCTTCTAGTCTGTCCTGCCAAAGCACTGCTGTGATATCCTCCCTGACAAGCAATGCCACACCCCCACCTCTTGCCCCTCCGATTCTATCACATCTGAAACAATGAAATCCTGGAATATTTAATTGCCAATCGCAACCCTCCTGCAACCATGTTTCACTGATCGCCACAACATCATACTTCCAGATGTCAATCCAGGCTCTAAGCTCATCCACCTTTCTTACAATGCTCCTAGCATTAAAATATACACATTTAAGGGACCCATCATTTCTTATTCTCAGTTTATTTATTTTCCCTTCTTTCTCTCCTACATATTGGGTCTGAGTGTTTCCCTTTTCTGCCTCCTGCCTCACACACTGCCTATTAGCTATCTGTGTTTGAGTCCCTCCCCCCAACCGTACTAGTTTAAAGTCTCCACAATTACCTTAGCAAATCTCCCCGCCAGGATATTGGTTCCCCTCAGGTTCAGATGCAACCCGTCCTTTTTGTACAGGTCATACTTCCCCCAGAAGAGGTCCCAATGATCCAGAAACTTGAATCCCTGCTCCTTGCACCAGTTCCTCAGCCACGTATTTATCCTCCACCTCACTCCATTCCTATTCTCACTATCGCGTGGCACAGGCAGTAAGCCTGAGATTATTGCTTTGGAAGTCCTTTTTTTTTTAACTCTCTTCCTAGCCCCCTAAATTCTCCTCTCAGGACCTCTTCCCTTATCCTACCTATATTGCACCTGGAGTATTGTGGACAGTTTTGGTCACCTAATCTGAGGAAAGACATTCTAGCCTTAGAGGGAGTACAGAGAAGGTTCACCAGATTGATCCCTGGGATGGCAGGACTTTCATATGAAGAAAGACTGGATAGACTAGGCTTATACTCGCTGGAATTTAGAAGACTGAGGGGGGTTCTAATAGAAACATATAAAATTCTTACGGGGTTGGACAGGCTAGATGCGGGAAGATTGTTCCCGATGTTGGGGAAGTCCAGAACCAGGGGTCACAGCTTAAGGATAAGGGGGAAGTCTTTTAGGACCAAGATGAGAAAACATTTCTTCACACAGAGAGTGGTGAGTCTGTGGAATTCTCTGCCACAGAAGGTAGTTGAGGCCAGTTCATTGGCTATATTTAAGAGGGAGTTAGATGTGGCCCTTGTGGCTAAAGGGATCAGGGGGTATGGAGAGAAGGCAGGGACAGGCTACTGAGCTGGATGATCAGCCATGATCATATTGAATGGCCTACTCCTGCACCTATTTTCTATGTTTATATGTTCCCACCACTTTCTGCTTTTATTTCACATTACCTGCAGTTACACATTACCAATACCTGCAGTTTTATTCTGTTTTCTTTGTTTTCCAATTCCACGTGTTCAATTTGGAGTCCGTGCTGCCCTCTCTCCAAAACACCCGTGAAATTGAGGGCGTCGCCGTGGGAGATTAATGCGAGTGTGGGGCGGGTTTTGTGACCAAGTCGTTATCTCTAACGGTGAGATAGATATTAGTCAAGTTTGCAGTGACCGAGGTAAGGTGACGTCACACGAATAACTCGCATTTGAGGGATTCAACTCGTGCTGTTCTGAGATTCAATTTGCTGTCACGTTTTGTCAATCCAAGCGTTTTACAGATGGTGGTGGGTGAGATTAGTTACCCGGGCAGCATATCTCTCATATCCCTCTCCCCAGACACTCAGTCTGAAGAAGGGACCGACCCGAAACATCACCTATTCATTTTCTCCAGAGACGCTGCCTGTCCCACTGAATTACTCCAGCATTTTGTGTGTCTTTCCGGTTTAAACCATATCTGCAGTCCCTTCCTACTCGTGAAAGACGACGGGTTGGACGAACATTTTCGCGGGGGAAATATGTCAGTGAATCTTGCAGGTTGTTGCCCGTGTAAGGGGCAAGGCACATGCCTGGGGTTCGGTTAACTCCCTTACAATGGAGGCGATTACTCGCTTACAAACGGTGCACGATTTGTACACTTTTGACACGATAACTCGCTTACAAAGGTTCTGAGGGTCGTGGCCCGAACCCCATTCCTTCTCTCCAGAGATGCTGCATGTCCCGCTGAGTTACTCCAGCATTTTGTGTCTATCCTCGCTTACAATGTAAATAGTTGTTCTCACAAGAGATCTACATTAGTCAATGCAACACGATGGCACCGAGTCCACACTTACCTTCCGCGGCTCTGATTACTTCGTCGTTTCCTTTGAGCTGTTAAATCCTACCGGCCGGAAAGTTGACGGTTCCCAGTCGGCAACAAAGTTGAGCTAAAAGTTGAAGGTCTGACCCGAAACGTCACCTATTCTTTTTTGTCTCCAGAGATGCTGCCTGTCCCGCTGAGCTACTCCGGCTTTTGGCGTCTATCTTCGATTTAAACCAGCATCCGCAG
Source organism: Rhinoraja longicauda (assembly GCF_053455715.1). Taxonomy (NCBI): domain Eukaryota; kingdom Metazoa; phylum Chordata; class Chondrichthyes; order Rajiformes; family Arhynchobatidae; genus Rhinoraja; species Rhinoraja longicauda. The sequence continues at coordinate 60,314 of NC_135958.1, read as the reverse complement.
TTCCTTCCTACATATGAAAGTTGAAGAACGAACACAGTCCACTGGCAGCTGGTAAAGCGGGTGGAATCCACGAGGAAAAGCAGGCACCGAATTTGAAATTGATTCGGGCGACTCCGACGCGCCGGTCACAGCTGAGATGTCACCGAACCAGCCAGCGACTGACCACCATTCCCTCCACTTACACTGCCAGCAAACCCCCGAGCATGTTTAGCCCAGTGACAATTGGGTCTCTCTCTCTCTCTCTCTCCCCTTCCCCTCACCCCCCCTCTCTCTCTCTCTCTCCCCCCTCCGCCTTGTTGGAGAGCAGAGGGTGTGCTGGACTCCAGTGGCACCCGAGAAGCAATCCCGCTCACCTGTGGCAACTACCGCTCATAGACAGAAAGTTCTGCTTGCCAGATACTAGCCCATTTACCGGTGACAGAGTAAAGACCCCGCACGGTCTCGCCGCTGCCGCCGGCGATTTTAGTCATTTCAATAAACACACCCACTACAACATTTTGTAACGCGCCTTTCCGCCTTTTTCTGTTAACCCTGGAATCGTTTATGGAATTCGCTGCCACAGACGGCAGTGGAGGCCAATTCACTGGATGTTTTCAAGAGAGGGTTAGATATAGCTCTTCGGGCTAAAGGAATCAAGGGGATATGGGGAGCAAGCAGGAATGGGGTACTGATTGTGGATGATCAGCCATGGTCATATTGAATACGTGCTGGCTCGAAGGGCCGAATGGCCTACACCTGTACTTATTTTTCTATGTTAACCCTCGATGTAAAATCAGTCCCGAACACATGTCGCAGTCAGTCTGAAGGGTCTCGACCCGGAACGTCACCCATTCCTTCTCTCCAGAGATGCTGCCTGTCCCGCTGAGTTACGATACGATACTAGAACTTTATTCATCCCGGAGTCTGCCAACAGTCTTAACACACAGGGTACACAAAAACTTGAAATTAAAAGTAAAAAACAGAAAAAGACAAGCGACGGTTGGCTGGCTGCCTGCCGTGAATGACTCCAGCATTCTGTGTCTGTCTTCGGTCTAAACCCGCATCGGCAGTTAGCGTTATGCGACTCGCCGATAAAATTGAATCATGCACAAGTTCAAAGGAACAAGACAAAACTGAGTTGTAATGTTATTCCATGTGTGTTCAATGGAACATAACGTGCCCGCCAGTTGCTATGATATCACAATTGTCTTCACTTATTTGAACCTCTGCATCAACACTGTCGACTGTGGGGCTGGGTTAAAATGGCTCTTACTTAATCCCACGGTTTCTCTCTGACGGAGGGGGAACACCGAGTCAAGGCTGGGAGATAGTTAAAATAGTGTGTGTGTACGCGCCTATGTGTGTCTAAACAGTTCCATTTAAATCTGAAACCTACGACTGCCAATGTTAGCGATTGGCAGATTGGGTATTGTAATATGAGCGTGTGAATGCACCGAACAAGCCTCTGGGTCTTTACTGACATTGGCAGAGGCAGGGGGCTGGGGAACGAGGTTACTGTTTCTCCTGGTCCCACGACAAGGAGTGCGGGTTGTTCCAGGGTTGTCGCCGTGTCAACATGGCTGTCAGAATCCGAGGATTCGCTGCCCGTTTCTACATTTGTACGCACATGGCTGCAGCCTTCGTGTGAACATAACGAAGGTTGGGGAATGTAGCGAGTGTTGGGGAATGTAGCGAGTGTTGGGGGGATGTAGCGAGTGTTGGGGGAAATGTAGCGAGTGTTGGGGGAATGTAGCGAGTGTTGGGGGAATGTAGCGAGTGTTGGGGGAATGTAGCGAGTGTTGGGGAATGTAGCGCGTGTTGGGGAATATAGCGAGTGTTGGGGGAATGTAGCGAGTGTTGGGGGATGTAGGAGTGTTGGGGGAAATGTAACGAGTGTTGGGGGGAATGTAGCGAGTGTTGGGGAAATGTAGCGAGTGTTGGGGAATGTAGCGAGTGTTGGGGAATGTAGCGAGTGTTGGGGGAAATGTAGCGAGTGTTGGGGGAATGTAGCGAGTGTTGGGGAATGTAGCGAGTGTTGGGGGAATGTAGCGAGTGTTGAGGAATGTAGCGAGTGTTGGGGGATGTAGCGAGTGTTGGGGGAAATGTAGCGAGTGTTGGGGGGAATTTAGCGAGTGTTGGGGAATGTAGCGAGTGTTGGGGGAATGTAGCGAGTGTTGGGGACTGTAGCGAGTGTTGGGGAATGTAGCGAGTGTTGGGGAAATGTAGCGAGTGTTGAGAATGTAGCGAGTGTTGGGGAATGTAGCGAGTGTTGGGGGAATGTAGCGAGTGTTGGGGGAAATGTAGCGAGTGTTGGGGGAAATGTAGCGAGTGTTGGGGAAATGTAGCGAGTGTTGGGGAATGTAGCGAGTGTTGGGAGAATGTAGCGAGTGTTGGGGAATGTAGCGAGTGTTGGGGAATGTAGCGAGTGGGGGGGAATGTAGCGAGTGCTGGGAGAATGTTATTGCTTTATAGTTCCAGTCATCGGTTACCCCAGAGTTTAGGCACCGGGAGGAGGGGGGGGGGGGGGGGGGTTGCGGGTTAAGTTAAGTTAAATATCCAAATTTGTTCTTTTTTTCTGTGACAATTCACCTGGCAAACGCTTCCCTTTTGTTTGCAAACGCATAATCTCACGAAAGAAAATAAGGCAAATAGGAATTAGGGAATTAACATTTTAATGATAAAAGGATGCATTGTACCACCATTGATCATAAATAACGAAAGCGAAATGGAATAGGAAGGGGCGCCCTCATCTGAATTAAATAAACCCATGGGAAACGATAGCTAACGATAGCAGGGGGGGATTTTATATGTAGAAACAGGCGGGGCACGGTTTCTGAAGAAGGGTCTCGACCCGAAACATCACCAATTCCCTCTCTCCTAGATGCTGCCTGACCTGCGGAGTTACTCCAGCATTTTGTGATACCTTCTATATGTAGAAACAAGTAACTGCACATGTTGGTTACGATACAAAAGGACACAAAGTGCTGGAGTAACTCAAGATAGACACAAAACGTTGGAGTAACTCAGCGGGTCCGGCAGCATCTCTGGAGAAAAGAACTTAGTGACGTTTCGGGTGGAGACCCTTCTTCAGACGGAGAGTCAGGGGAAAGGGGAACGAGAGAAATTGACGTTGATGTGGAGAGATATAGACAAATAAATTAAAGATATGCAAAAAGAACGATGATAAAGGAAACGGGCCATTGTTAAAACACACGTGGTTGTGGTGGCGAGTTTGGGTTAAAACGGTTTAGAGTGGAGTAACTCAGCTGGTCAGGGGACATCTCTGAGCAGTGGTCTTCCTGCGTTTGAGGCAGCAGAAGTTATGATTCTGCTTCTGCTGTCTCTGTTTGTTGTTGTTCGCCTGACTGAGGCCAGTTGACAGGGCTCACCACGGGGAGATCGACAACATGAGCCCCTATGGACAGGTGACTTTTCGGGTTGATAGCCTTCTTCAGATTAACTTGCAAGGAACTAACAAGGGAGGAGGATATAGAGTCATACAGCATGGAAACACCCCATCGGACCAACATGTTACATCTCCACTAGTCCCACCTGCCTTCGTTTGGCCCATATCCATTTAAACCTGCCCTATCCATTTACTGTCTAAATGTTTCTTAAACGCTGCAATTGTACCAGCAAACATTGCAGGGGATCAAAAGGATAAAGCCAAGAGAGAGATGCAGGAGAAGCAGTAAAGGCTTCCCTGGGAAGAGGCATTATTTGTGTATTCAAAATGTATTCCATTCCCAATGCAAGGTTTCAATCCAAAACGTCGACCATCTCTTTATCTCCATTGATGCTGTTTGAACCGCTGGAGTCTTCCATCCACTGTACCAGTAAGTTAAACACCACATCACCAAACCAATTGTCCTCTCTCAGGGACATGCATTTATCTCGCTATTTTCACACTTGAAATATCCTTGCCGTTATCCTGTCTACCCAGGATGCCATTCCTCAGGGTGAGATGTCCAATCTAAAGTTGGACCCTCAACTGCATGAGGTCCACCTGCATGTAGATATATCTGTAGCCTCCTCCACCTGTACACTGCACTGTACTGCAATATTAAGGCAGAGCAAAACCATCAGAAGACAAACACTAAGAGAAGCCCAAGGGGGATCAGTTACACACATGGTAGACACAAAATGCTGGAGTAACTCAGCGGGTCAGGCAGCATCTCTGCAGAGAAGGAATAGGTGACATTTCAGGTCAAGACCCTTCTTCAGATAATTAAATGTCTTTTATGTTCATAGTTTATGTAAAGGATTGTGGAATATTGTTGTGGGTTGTCCTTTCATCATTCACTGCGGGCAAGAGCATGCCTAGATGAAGACAAAGGGAAGATAAAATGGAAACTGCGGTGGAATGGATATTTGGAAATGTGTCACATAAACTAGAGTCTCGTCATTTGGCCATGAAATGGGTGTCGAGGTTTATGGGGAAAAGGCAGGAAAATGGGATGTGGAGGCAGAGAGCAGCCCTGATGAATGGTGGAGTGGACTTGATGGGCCAAATTCTACCCCTATAACTTGTGAACCTGTGAAAACCCTAGCCAAAAGCAGTCTCACCAGCTCGCCTTCCTCTTCCTTCTGTGTAGAAGGGAACTGCAGATGCTGGTATATACTGAAGATAGACACAAAGTGCTGGAGCAACTCAGCGGATCAGGCAGCATCTCTGGAGAAAAAGGATGGGTGATGTTTCGGGTCGGAACCCTTCTTCAGACTGGGTTACTCCAGCACTTTGTGCCTATCTTCCTCTTCTTTCCCCTCTGCCTGTTCCTCAGCTTGGTGTTGCTGCCCAGCTGCTGCCTACTTGATTGCCTGGTTGTGAAGCATGGAACAGATCGCCACAAATCTGTTGACATGCTTTGCCTTATATCGAAAAATTCACTCAGCTTTGGAAATATGGTCTTTCAATATGCTCATTGTTTCCCAGTGTGCTAAGGAGTTGCATGTATTTAATGCTGGTGTTTCTCAGACTGAATCAGAGGAAAAAATGGAATGTTGAAAAGGTAAAATAGTGAGACACAACCAGGATACTAGATAGAGACCATCACAGCGAATGCGGACAACTGCACAGTCGGAGTGAAAGCCCTTGTGTTTGTGGAACACCACTTCTGAAGAAGGTTCTCGACCTGAAACGTCACCCATTCCTTCTCTCCTGAGATGCTGCCTGACCCACTGAGTTACTCCAGCATTTTGTGAATAAACCACTTCATTCAAATGTCATTCCCTCAGTGACAGTGTACCTAATGGCATCCTGCATCAGAGTGTCACAGTGGTGCGCGGTAGAGTTGCTGCCTTGCCTTACAGCACCAGAGTCCCGGGTTTGATCATGTACGGGTGCTATCTGTATAGAGTTTGAACATTCTCCCTAAGACTCTGCGGGTTTTCTCCGGGTGAATCAGTTTCTTCCCCCACTCCTTGTTGTCCCTAGTGTGCAAGGGAGATTGTTTGTATCCTCCTCAGTGAAGACAGATCCAAAGTACCGGTTCAACTCTTCTGCCATTTCCTTGTTCCCCATAATAAATTCCCCTGCTTCTGTCTTCAAGGGACCCACATTTGCCTTGACTATTTTTTTCCTCTTCACATACCTAAAAAAGCTTTTACTATCCTCCTTTATATTATTGGCTAGTTTACCCTCGTACCTCATCTTTTCTCCCCGTATTGCCTTTTTAGTTATCTTCTGTTGCTCTTTAAAAGAGTCCCAACCCCTCTGGCTTCCCACTCTTCTTTGCTATGTTATACTTCTTCCCTTTTATGTTTATGTTGTCCTTGACTTCCCTTGTCAGCCACGGGTGCCTCTTACTCCCCTTAGAATCTTTCCTCCTCTTTGGGATAAATTGATCCTGCAACTTCTGCATTATTCCCAGGAATACCTGCCATTGCTGTTCCACAGTCTTCCCTGCTAGGGCCTCCTTCCAGTCAATTTTGGCCAACTCCTGCCTCATGACTTTATAATCCCCTTTGCTATACTGTAATACCGACACCTCTGATTTTCCTTTCTCCCTCTCCATTTGTAGAGTAAAACTTATCATATTGTGTGGGTTCGCATACGATGAGCACTGGGCCTGTACTGCTGGAGAATAGAAGGTTCAGGGGGGACCTCATTGAAACTTATAGAATAATGACAGGCATTATGAGTGGATGTGGAGAGAATGTTTCCACTGGTTGGAGAGTCTAGGAACATAGGTCATAACCTCAGAATTAAAGAGCACACCTTTAGAAAGGAGGTGAGGAGGAACATCTTTAGTCACAGGGTTGTTAATCTGTGGAACTCATTGCCACAGAGGGCTGTTCAGGCCAAGTCAGTGGATCTTTTTAAGGCAGAGGTAGAAAAATTATTGATTAGAATGGGTGTCAAGGATTATGGGGAGAAGGAAAATGGGATTAGGAGGAAGAGATCAGCCATGATTGAATGGCGGAGTAGACTCGATGGGCCAAATGGCCTAATTCTACTCCTGCAACCTGTGAACTAGTGACAGTGCTAGCCTACGTGCGATCCCTGGTTGGCACGGACTTGGAGGGCTGGAGAGTCTGGTTCTGCACCGTATCTAAAGTCTAAAGTACATTCCTTGTGAATCTGGGGATGATTGGGTTAAGGTATAAGGAGCGTTTGATGGCTCTGGCCCTGTGATCGCTGACAATGAGGAGGGGTCTCATTGAAACCTACTGAATAATGAAAGGTATGGATAATGTGGACGTGGAGAGGATGTTTCCAGTAATGGGAGAGTCTAGGACCAGAGGACATAGCCTCAGAATAAAAGGATGTACGTTTAGAATGGACATGAGGAAGAATTCCTTTAGTCAGAGGTGGTGAATTTGTGGATTTCATTTCCACAGATGACTGTGGAGGCTAAATCATTGGGTATTTTCAAAGTGGAGATTGTTAGGTTCTTGATTAGTAAGGGTGTTAAAGGTTATGGGGAGGAGGCAGGAGAATGGGGTTGAGAGGGAAAAATAGATCAGCTATGATCAGATAGTGGTGCAGACTCGATGGGCCGAATGGCCGGTTCTGCTCCTATGTCTTATTATCTTATAAAGCTCTATGAAGCTACCTGCTTTCCGCCTACGGTAAAGGTGATGAAGTTTACTCCAGCCTGGATAGGCTGTGGGGGAACTATCCAATACACATCTGAACAAAGAGCATTTGTGGCCCTATCTAATGATTGCTGCAAACTAAGAAAAATTGCAATTATTTTCCACTGAAGACCTGAGGCAGTGTAGTTGTACCCTGCTGGGCAGCTGCAGCATAACACAGATCCATTACTATACCTCTTTAATCTAAATGATGTAGAAGTGCAATGATCAGCACATAATGCAACATATATCAATAATACAATAAATAAATAATCAGTAATACTAGGTAAGCAGACCTTAATAGTGCAAAACCAAAGTATAGAGTGCAATTAAAACAAAGTCCCTAGCAGTTTGATGTTGGTTTCTTCCAGAGAAAGACACAAAATGCTAGAGTAACTCAGTGGATGAGGCAGCATCTCTGGAGAAAATGGATAGGTGACCTTTCGGGTCCGGACCAACCTTTAGACTCAACCATCCATTTTCCCCATATATACAGCCTGAGCCGCTGAGTTACTCCAACATTTTGTGTTTATCTGAAATTCTGAACATTGACGTGGGAAGAATAGACAGATGAAATGATTGAAGGATATGCTCATAGCTTCTTCGAATAAATGCAACATCCTCACTGACTCCTGTAAATCTATCTGTGATCACTCAAAGTGGAGAAGGAGCATTCAAGTTGCTACTGAGAACCTTGAGGCTGTACAACTGGCTTAAGGAATGCACCACCTCACAAACTACCCACTTTTCCCCCACATTGGTTTCCCCCTACCTTATCTGTGGAAAAGTCTGTGTTTCTCATAGGTGCCCTCGTTAGCCACCTCCAAACACGGCAAACCCATTGTGGAAGGAAGACATCTTCCATCTTGAGGACCTACCAGAGAAGAACAAGAAGATTACACAGTCTGGGATTACTCTGGGTACTCTGAGTACACTCTGGCATAACTCCTTAACCCTTGCTTCACCCGATTTAATTGCAAAGTTATTATTTTGGGCGTCTATAGCTGGTTTACTTATCATGAAACAGCTCAGAGCAAAAGCCTGTTACAAGGGAGTGGAGGCAGGACATTAGGAGGAGGAGATGAGGGAAGTAGTCTGGGGAGGAGAGCAGAGGAGTATGTGGTGAGTAGAGTCAAGGAGAGAAGAGGGGAGAGGAGGCGATGGTGAGGAAAGGAGGGGAAAAGCAGAGAGGAGGTGATTATATAATGAAAATCGAGCTTGATCTGAAAACTGAATCAGTGTGTATAAAATAGCAAAACTAGGACGCACAGTGTAATTATTGTACAATCATTTCTGAACCATGTAGCATTTGCATTTTTAATTATTGTTGTGATGAATCATCCTATTGTTGTTTTGACCTATGTAAGCAGTAGAATATGTGTGAATATGGCACAAAACCTTTGAATAAACACAGTCAAACAATGAGTCCCACACAATTAGGTTTCAATCCCACTGCACTCAGAGTTCCTCAAGCACCCTGTGTAATTTATTTTCCTCCATGGTTATTTGCTTCCTGTGAATCATTTTCACCACATAACCACTTGTCAAAATGAAAAAAACATATCTTTGGTGCTCTCTAGTATTCCTTCCAAATGCCTGCCCCAATCCCAAAGGAACAGACCAATTCCCACTCCACAGTGTAACAACTAATATATGACTAACATAATGAGCCAACTATTGCTCATTACATTTGTGTAATATCCCTTTATTGGCTGAGTTACTGAAATAGCGGGCGTAGAGAAGTGACAGAGTTCTGCTCTAAAGTCTTGAAGATTGAAATAGAGCTTAATGTGATACATAGACAATAGACAATAGGTGCAGGAGTAGGCCATTCAGCTCTTCGAGCCAGCACCGCCATTCAATGCGATCATGGCTGATCACTCTCAATCAGTACCCCGTTCCTGCCTTCTCCCCATACCCCCTCACTCCGCTATCCTTAAGAGCTCTATCCAGCTCTCTCTTGAAAGCATCCAACGAACTGGCCTCCACTGCCTTCTGAGGCAGAGAATTCCACACTTTCACCACCCTCTGACTGAAAAAGTTCTTCCTCATCTCCGTTCTAAATGGCCTACCCCTTATTCTTAAACTGTGGCCCCTTGTTCTGGACTCCCCCAACATTGGGAACATGTTATCTGCCTCTAATGTGTCCAATCCCCTAATTATCTTATATGTTTCAATAAGATCCCCCCTCATCCTTCTAAATTCCAGTGTATACAAGCCCAATCGCTCCAGCCTTTCAACATGCGACAATCCCGACATTCCGGGAATTAACCTAGTGAACCTACGCTGCACGCCCTCCATAGCAAGAATATCCTTCCTCAAATTTGGAGACCAAAACTGCACACAGTACTCCAGGTGCGGTCTCACCAGGGCCCGGTACAACTGTAGAAGGACCTCTTTGCTCCTATACTCAACTCCTCTTGTTACGAAGGCCAACATTCCATTGGCTTTCTTCACTGCCTGCTGTACCTGCATGCTTCCTTTCATTGACTGATGCACTAGGACACCCAGATCTCGTTGAACTCCCCCTCCTCCTAACTTGACACCATTCAGATAATAATCTGCCTTTCTATTCTTGCTTCCAAAGTGAATAACCTCACACTTATCTACATTAAACTGCATCTGCCATGTATCCGCCCATTCACACAACCTGTCCAAGTCACCCTGCAGCCTTATTGCATCTTCCTCACAATTCACACTACTCCCCAACTTAGTATCATCTGCAAATTTGCTAATGGTACTTTTAATCCCTTCGTCTAAGTCATTAATGTATATCGTAAATAGCTGGGGTCCCAGCACCGAACCTTGCGGTACCCCACTGGTCACTGCCTGCCATTCCGAAAGGGACCCATTTATCCCCACTCTTTGCTTTCTGTCTGTCAACCAATTTTCTATCCATGTCAGTACCCTACCCCCAATACCATGTGCCCTAATTTTGCCCACTAATCTCCTATGTGGGACCTTGTCGAAGGCTTTCTGAAAGTCGAGGTACACCACATCCACTGACTCTCCCTTGTCAATTTTCCTAGTTACATCCTCAAAAAATTCCAGTAGATTTGTCAAGCATGATTTCCCCTTCGTAAATCCATGCTGACTCGGAATGATCCCGTTACTGCTATCCAAATGCTCAGCAATTTCGTCTTTTATAATTGACTCCAGCATCTTCCCCACCACTGATGTCAGACTAACTGGTCTATAATTACCCGTTTTCTCTCTCCCTCCTTTCTTAAAAAGTGGGATAACATTTGCTATCCTCCAATCCACAGGAACTGATCCTGAATCTATAGAACATTGAAAAATGATCTCCAATGCTTCCACTATTTCTAGAGCCACCTCCTTAAGTACTCTGGGATGCAGACCATCAGGCCCTGGGGATTTATCAGCCTTCAGTCCCATCAGTCTACCCAAAACCATTTCCTGCCTAATGTGGATTTCCTTCAGTTCCTCCATCACCCTAGGTTCTCCGGCCCCTAGAACATTTGGGAGATTGTGTGTATCTTCCTCAGTGAAGACAGATCCAAAGTAACGGTTTAACTCGTCTGCCATTTCTTTGTTCCCCATAATAAATTCCCCTGCTTCTGTCTTCAAGGGACCCACATTTGCCTTGACTATTTTTTTCCTCTTCACGTACCTAAAAAAACTTTTGCTATCCTCCTTTATATTATTGGCTAGTTTACCATCGTACCTCATCTTTTCTCCCCGTATTGCCTTTTTAGTTAACTTTTGTTGCTCTTTAAAAGAGTCCCAATCCTCTGTCTTCCCACTCTTCTTTGCTATGTTATACTTCCTCTCCTTAATTTTTATGCTGTCCCTGACTTCCCTCGTCAGCCACAGGTGTCTCTTACTCCCCTTAGAGTCTTTCCACCTCTTTGGAATAAATTGATCCTGCAACCTCTGCATTATTCCCAGGAATACCTGCCATTGCTGTTCTACCGTCTTCCCTGCTAGGGCCTCCTTCCAATCAATTTTGGCCAGCTCCTGCCTCATGCCTCTGTAATCCCCTTTGCTATACTGTAATACCGACACTTCCGATTTTCCCTTCTGCCTTTCCATTTGCAGAGTAAAACTTATCATGTTGTGATCACTGCCTCCTAATGGCTCTTTTACCTCTAGTCCCCTTATCAGATCAGGATCATTACACAACACTAAATCCAGAATTGCCTTCTCCCTGGTAGGCTCCAGTACAAGCTGTTCTAAGAATCCATCTCGAAGGCACTCTACAAACTCTCTTTCCTGGGGTCCATTTCCAACCTGATTTTCCCAGTCTACCTGCATGTTGAAATCTCCCATAACCACCGTAGATACATAGGTTCATACATGTTGGGATTTTGGTTTAAGGTGAAGGGGAAAAGATTTAATAGGAATCTGAGGGGTAACTTTTTCACAAAAAGTGTGGTGGGTGTATGGAACAAGCTGCCAGAGGAGGTAGTTGAGGCAGGGACTATCGCAACATTTAAGAAACAGTTAGACTGGTACATGGATAGGACAGATTTGGAGGTATATGGGCCAAACGCAGGCAGCAGGGACGAGTGTGGCTGGCCGATGTGGGCAAGTTGGGCCAAAGGGCATGTTTTCACGCTGTATGAGTTTATAACTCCACGACTCTGTGATATGGTTCCTGCTGGCAGGGAAAGATCAAAATTGGGTTCATAAAATTAAATATCGCTAATTAATCAATTGGGAAATTTTGGAGAAGCTGAAGATGGGATGAGGTTTGTATGCAATATAAACACAAAGGAAGGTCTCCCTATGTACAAAATGGATAAACAGTCCTTCAGGATTCAAACTGTACATGTGGTCCCCATTATCAAGTTTGCATGTGCAGTTCCATGTTGTCAAGCTTGCAAGCATTGATCCCAATGTTAAGACAAGCTCATCAATGTCGAGACAGGGATATCCCGATGCCAAGACTGCATGCACAATCCTGCAGCATTGAGACTGCATGTTCAACCCCTGGTGTCGAGACTGAGTGTGTTGTTTCCCGACAATGAGTCTGCCTACAATGTCAGGTCATCCCCACTAGGCTGTTCCAGCACTTTGTGTTCTACACAAGATTGTAGCTTCTGCGATTCCTTGAGCCCGGAATACATGTAAAGTCTAGATTTGCAAACCCTGATACCGGCTACGGTCACAGACTGCCCCCACAACCCGCATGCCACATAAAATACCTCAAGTAGCCACCAACAATAATTGTAATAAATTGTTCCAAATTAAACTATGGAGAGGGAATTACTTTGGGAGGAACATCATAGGATCGGTGGATCAAACCCATGGTTCACCAGTGGATCAACAGTGGATCACCAGGGGATCACCAATGGATCACCAGGGGATCACCAGTGGATTAAACCCATGGTTCACCAGTAAGCAAAAATGCTTTTATTTGAAACAAAACAAATTTTAAGTCATACTCAAAATTATTACTTTTGAGGAGAGATTTTGTGATGGTAAGCCTTCTGGGCAATACCTCCATTGTTAGTTAGACACGAGTGGGTTGTGGTGAGCCTGTTGATCTGCAACAGTCCACTCACTGAAGTGATTCCCACTGTGATAGGTGGGGAGTTCTTGGACGGTGACCCCCGTGAATGAAGGACCAACAAAATAGTTCCAGACGCTGGATGTTGTGTGACCTTTTCCCTCTCCCCTGACTCACAGTCTGACGAAGGGTCTCGATCCAAAATGTCACCATTTCTTCAGAGATGCTGCCTGACCCGCTGAGTTATTCCAACATTTTGTTTCCGATGTGCTTCTTTCATTCTATTTTCATTTCATATAGTGATATTAGTGGCACTCTGATATATAATACATATGTATATATATATATATATGGAAATATATTTCTAACATATTTCCTTGTTTTGCCTGAGGGATCAGTTAGGCTGGTGCCAAACTGTAACGGCTCTGCTGATCCTTTGGATCGATCAGTGACGTGGAGAGGGGGGACGTGCTGCACGGGCAACAGCCTGTCCTTCATATGACATCGCCCAGGCTTGCATCCGACCCACAAATCACTGCAAACCTACACTTACAACCTGGAGAGGACACTCCAGCCTCGCCTGCGAAGTCGACACAACACGGGGAGCAACAGTTACCGGTTATAAGTCACTGCTAGATTGGCGTAAAGCCAGGCGCCAGGGGTTGCTCCCGACGGTGGGATGAGTTAGATGGAGAGCCGTCAGTAGAAGAGCTCAGCAAGGCCATTGACAGCCTGGCCTCAGGCAAGGCCCCAGGCAGCGATGGGATTCCCCCTGACCCGATCAAGCATTGCAAGACTACCTTTGCATGAAGTCCTCTGCCAGTGCTGGCAAAAAGGAGCTGTACCGCAGGACATGAGGGATGCCACGATCATTACCCTCTACAAGAACAAGGGCGAGAGAAGTGACTGCAACAACTACAGAGGCATCTCCCTCCTCCACATCATCGGCAAGGTCTTTGCTCGGGTCATCTTGATCCACCTGCAGAAGCTGGCAGAACGTGTCTACCCAGAGTCACAGTGCGGTTTCTGAGCTGGAAGATCAACAGTAGACATGGTCTTCTCCCTTCGCAAGCTCCAGGAGAAGTGTAGAGAACAGCAGATGCCCTGTATATTTTGCTTTCATTAACCTCACCAAGGTGTTTGACTTTGTCAGCAGAGATGGCCTATTCAAGGCTCTCACAAAGATCGGCTGCCCACCAAAACTGCAGAGCATGATAGAATCCTTCCACATCAACACGAAGGGGGCAGTGCAGATCAATGGCAGTTTCTCGGAGCCCCTCGACATCCGCAGTGGCGTCAAACAAGGCTGAGTTCTCGCTCCCACTCTTTGGGATTTTCTTTGCTCTGCTCCTGAAACATGCCTTCGGCACCGCAACAGAGGGGATCTACCTGCGTACTTGATCAGATGGCAAGCTCTTCAACCTCACCCGCCTCCGAGCCAAGACAAAAGTACATGATGCTCTCATCAGAGACATGTTGTTCGCTGATGACGCTGCAGTTGTGTCCCACACCCAGCAGGAACTACAGTCACTGATGGACCGCTTCTATCGGGCTTGCAAGGACTTTGGGCTGACCATCAGCCTGAAGAAGATGAACGTCCTGGGACAGGATACAGAGGCACTGCCTGTCATCACCATCGACGACTACGAACTCGATGGCATCCATCAGTTCACGTAGCTCGGCTCCACCATCACCGACAACCTCTCCTTGGACACAGAGATTGACAAGAGGATCGGGAAGGCAGCTACAACTCTCGCTCGCCTCACAACTCCAGTGTGGACCAATCCAAAGTTGACAGTGAAGACAAAGATAGCAGTCTACAATGCCTGTGTCAACAGCACACTGCTGTACTGCAGTGAGGCATGGACTACATATGCCAGACTGGAGAGAAGACTCAACACCTTCCACCTTAGAAGCATCCGCCGTATCCTGGGTATATCCTGGCAAGACAGAGTGTCCAACGCCGAGATTCTGTCTCGCGCTGGCCTTCCCAGTATGTACACTCTACTCAGGTAGCGCAGGCTGCGGTGGCTGGGCCATGTCCACCGCATGGAGGATGGCCGTATTCCAACAGACATCCTCTATGGAGAGCTGACATCTGGGAGGAGAACCATCGGCCGCCCCCAGCTACGTTACAAGGATGTCTGCAAGAGAGATTTGAAGGCGCTCGACATCGATGTGGAGTCCTGGGAGAGCCTTGCAGTTGACCGTACGAGGTGGAGAGGTACCCTGAACCAACATCTCAAAACGGGCGAAGAGAAACTGATGAACGCAGCGGCAGACAAGCGAGCACGCAGAAAGGAGCGCAGCAACTTCAACAGACGAGAGACCACACTCAAATGTGACCTTTGCGACAGAGACTGTCACTCCCGCATTGGTCTCTTCAGCCACAAGCGACTCTGCTCTAGCCGAGGTGTGGAGCAAGCAGCCAACTAGGATGCATCACCCATGGTCAGCCATGACCGAGGGGGCCTAAGAAGAAGAAGTAGGATCAGATTTCTGGAACTCTCTACCTAACAGCACCAACACACTGCCATCTTTGATGGATAGCGTGGAGGGTAATATATTCTGACTGTGCAAACAACTTCCACATCCCATGAACTAATAAATAAATGCCCTTTTGCAATTTTGTTTTAATCTTTTGGCCCTCAACCATGAATGACCTCCAGTTGTCTACTCGGCCAGTAGTCCTAGTGGGTGTAGGATAGTGTTAATGTACGGGGATCGCTGGGCGGCACGGACTTGGAGGGCCGAAAAGGCCTGTTTCCGGCTGTATATATATGATATGATATGATGATATGCCAAGTACTAATAGCTGACAAACGCTGCAAAGTTATTCTTGCTTGAGTCAATGACATGGTTCTAGATGGAAGACACCAGTCAATGTATTTAAGTGCCCGATACATCTCAAGACAACTGGGTAGATTTTTACCTATAATTGAGTAACAGGTCTAATATTTCCCATCTGGAATCTTCCACCAGCAATAATGAAACTCAAGAAGCAAACAAAATTGTCCAGCAATCTAGCTATCAAAAATGTGCAGGAATGAACTACAAATGCTGGTTTAAACTATAGACAAAATGTTGGAATAACTCAGCGGGATAGGCAGCATCTCTGGATAGAAGGAATGGGTGGTGTTTCAGGTCGAGATCGTGTCTGAAGAAGGGTCTCGGTCCAAAACGTCACCCAATCCTTCTATCCAGAGACGCTGTCTATCCCGTTGAGTTACTCCAGCATTTTGTGTCTGACTTTAGCTATCAAAAATGGTTAGAATTGGATAAGGAGATGAAAAATGAAAACATATATATTAAAAGACCTCACAAGGGAAATAGCTAAAGTCCATTTCCAAGTCCATTTCCTAATGCAAAAAAAATTAATCATTTTACATTTTTGTAAAGATTATATTCATGTTTCACACAATTTTGCTTTATTTAAGAATGCACTTTTTCTTCAAGGGAAGCATTCTTGACAGCTCCAAAAATAAAATTCTGACATTGCACCAAAGAACTATGTCAATGTGAGTTAATGATATAGATGGAATAAAGAACACTGATGATATCATAACATTACTCTATTCCTCTCTCTGTGGACAACATATTATTACTTTCCCAGGACATAACAGGGAAGACATTGTCGAGGAGAAGAAGCCTTATAGTTGATAGGGCATTAAATTAAAATCTCACATTATATTAAAACATATATTTAAACCTCACAGGGTAAGTAAAAGATGACAGTTCTTTTTATCCTCCTCCAATTCTTT
Source organism: Rhinoraja longicauda (assembly GCF_053455715.1). Classification (NCBI taxonomy): domain Eukaryota; kingdom Metazoa; phylum Chordata; class Chondrichthyes; order Rajiformes; family Arhynchobatidae; genus Rhinoraja; species Rhinoraja longicauda. Next base: position 44,024 of record NC_135958.1, on the reverse strand, counting down.
GTCAATGATAAGCAAGGTGCAAATTTATGTTCTCTCATTTTGCATTTTGGGATAAAGACAAAATCCATCATTTATTATTAAGGGAAGTCAGGCTTTGTACATACATTTAGTGTTTCTGAATGATCTCTTAAATGATAGTCGAGGGAATTGACATCTGCAGCACATGCAAACACTTCTATTCCAGCTTTAAGATTAATAAAGTTTTTCTTAAATTTAAGATATTTATAACATATTTTCCAACATGGATTGCTATGTAAATATTAAGTATGTGCAAAAATGGCTTGTTGCAATATAGTGACATGCTGGAATATTGTGATAAACAAAAGATATAAGCTGTAGCGACCATAGGGATTGGTCCTGAGAGTCGAACCCTCGGAGTGGCCAGCAAGGTCACGTGGTGGTTTTGGCGCCCAAAACCAGTCAGTGGGAAGAGAACTTCGATGTGAACAGTTTGAGTTAATGGTTGTCTGTAATCTCGTTTGTTATCCTTTGTAATTGAATATTGCTACCGCAATAAACTTCTTTAACAAAGTACAAGCCTCCAGACTCGCCATATTGGTGACCCCGACGTGATCTAGCCGATCATCTACCATGCAGGGACAAGACGCCTCTGCTTCGGTTCTAACGCCCGGCGTACCGCAGCTAAACGCAGTCAGCGTTCATCTTCCTCCGTTTTGGGCGCATCAGCCACACCTTTGGTTTGCCCATGCTGAAGCGCAGTTCCACCTGAGAAACATCTCGGTGGATGAGACAAAGTATTATTACCTGGTCAGTGCCCTACCGCCGGAGATGTCCGCGCGGGTGATGCAGTTCATCACCTCCCCTCCGGCAGAAGGCAAGTACGAGGTGCTGAAGGTACTCATGCTCCGAACCTTCGGATTCAGTAGGCATGAACAAGCTGAGAAGCTTATGCACCTACCGGATCTCGGAGATCGGCTGCCGTCCGCCCTCATGGCCGAAATGTTGGCGCTGGCAGGTGAGCACAAGGATTGCCTTATGTTCGAGCAGGCATTCCGAGAGCAACTTCCAGAAGATGTTAGGCTTATGCTCACGGATTGTTCTTTTAAGGACCCCGTGGCATACGCGGAGAAAGTTGATGCGCTCATGGCGTCTAAATCGAAAAAACACAATTTGATCAACAGGGTCTCGGCTCCATCGGGCAGCCCGCAGCGGCACCAAGATGGCGCCGCGACTCCCGCCATTTTTCCGAAACCCCGCCGAAAAGATCCGCACAAGCGCGGCTGGTGTTATTATCATCTGAGATGGGGTGGAGAAGCCCGCAACTGCCACTCACCTTGCACTTTCTCGGGAAATGCCTCGGCCGATCGTACATAGAGGCAGTTGCGATTGGCCAGAACCGACGCCTCTACGTCAGAGATCGATTCACAGACACAGAGTTCTTGGTCGACACGGGAGCTATAGTCAGCATCGTACCGCCGACTGACCTCGAAACCCGATCGGGTAAGAGAGGGCCTACCCTCATCGCGGTTAACGGTAGCCCCATCCGCACGTATGGTACACGGGCAATGTCTCTGTCTTTAGGCACCCGCATGTACGAATGGTCATTTATCGTCGCAGAAGTCGGTCAAGCGATCCTGGCCGCAGATTTCCTCTGGACCTTTTCGCTAGTAGCCGATGTCCGAGGTAAAGGCCTTCGTCCCTCCGCTAGCAGCGATGAGCCCGCTGCTCCACCGCCTGCCACCCCGCCCAGCCCGACTGTCCAGGCCGTCGTCGCGGCCTCTGACCCGTATGCTGCGGTCCTGGCTGAGTTTCCGGAGCTGCTCGTTCAGCGTTTCAACGCCCCTTCTGCAAAGCACGGCGTTGTCCATTACATTTCCACCGAGGGGCCCCCCGTTTTCGCTCGGGCCCGGAGGTTGCTGCCGGACAAACTGATGGTGGCGCGTGAAGAATTTCAGAAGATGGAACAAATGGGCATTGTCCGTCGGTCCGACAGCCCGTGGGCCTCCGTTGCATATGGTCTCCAAAGCATCTGGGAGTTGGAGACCATGTGGAAATTACCGGCGCCTTAACGCCGTCACCACGGCAGACCACTACCCCATACCGCACATCCAGGACTTCTCGTCTAGACTGGAAGGTGCCACGGTATTCTCCAAAATTGATTTGGTGCGGGGGTACCACCAGATTCCTGTGCATCCGGAAGACGTGCCGAAGACTACCACGATCACTCCGTTCGGGTTGTTCGAATGGTTGCGTATGCCTTTCGGTTTGAAAAACGCAGCGCAGGCTTTCCAGCGGCTTATGGACCATGTTGGTCAGGAATTGTCTTTTGTTTTCATTTATTTGGATGATATCCTGGTTGCCAGTCGCTCGGAGCAGGAACTGGTCCATTTACGGACCGTGTTCCGGCGGCTTCAAGACCACGTGCTCATCATCCACCCCTCCAAGTGTCAATTTGGCCTCCCCTCTATTACTTTCTTAGGACACCGGATCACCTCAGCCGGCGTCACTCCTTTGCCCGAAAAAGTGGAGGCTGTTCGTGCCTTCCCGTGGCCCACCACAGTAAAGGGGTTGCAGGAGTTCGTGGGGATGGTGAATTTCTATCACAGGTTCGTGCCGGCAGCGGCACGGATCATGCGTCCGCTCTTCCAGTGTCTCGCAGGCAAACCTGTCGAGTTGGAGTGGTCCGCGGCCGCTGAGACGGCCTTTGAGGCAGCTAAAGTGGCTCTGGCAGATGCCACCATGCTCGTCCACCCGAGCGCCTCCGCCCCCACGGCCCTGACGGTCGATGCGTCAGACGTGGCGGTGGGAGGGGTTTTGGAACAGCATGTAGATGGCAGTTGGCAGCCCTTGCCATTTTTCAGCCGACAGCTTAATCCGGCTAAGCTGAAATATAGCGCCTTTGACCGAGAGCTTCTGGCTCTCTATTTAGCTGTCCGCCACTTTAGGTATTTTCTAGAAGGCCGCCTATTTGTGGCCTTTACTGACCACAAACCATTGACTTTTGCTTTTTCGAAAGTGTCCGACCCATGGTCGGCCCGCCAGCAGCAGCACCTGACAGCCATCTCAGAGTTTACCACCGATGTCCGCCACGTCGCGGGTAAGCTTAATGCCGTTGCTGATGCCCTGTCCAGGCCAGCCATTTCCCCAATTTCAGCGGTGGAATGCGAGGTAGATCTCCAGGAGCTTGCGGAGGCACAGCGCCTGGCAGACACTGCCTCAGCATATCACTCCACCACTTCGGGGTTGAAGTTGGCCCAAGTGGCTTAAGGGCCTGCGGGTACAAAAGTCTGGTGTGATGTTTCCCTTCCCCGCCCTAGGCCGGTGGTGCCGGCCGCCCTTCAGTGCCGGGTGTTCGATGCCATTCATGGGCAGGCGCACCCGTCCATTCGATCCACCTCTGCCTTAGTAGCCGCTAGGTTTGTGTGGCATGGCCTGCGGAAGCAAGTAGCCGCTTGGGCCCGTTCCTGTGTTCCCTGCCAGACCGCTAAAGTTCACCGGCATGTCCAACCTCCGGTGCAGGAGTTTGCGGTCCCTGCGGTCCGTTTTTTCCATATTCATGTTGATTTAGTTGGGCCTTTACCTTCCTCCAGGGGCTACACTCACCTACTCACGGTGGTTGACCGGTTTACCCATTGGCCGGAGGCCTTCCCGTTGTCCGACACCTCCGCCACCTCTTGTGCCCGGGCCCTGGCCCTCCATTGGGTGGCCCGCTTCGGTGTTCCGTCCGTCATTACCACCGACCGGGGGTCCCAGTTCACCTCTACCCTTTGGGCTACGCTAGCGGAGCTGTACGGTTCCCGGTTGCAGCAGACCACGGCGTACCACCCACAGGCTAATGGGCTCGTGGAGAGGTTTCACCGGCAACTTAAGGCTGCCCTCAGTGCACGGCTGGACGGCCCTGACTGGGCAGATCAGCTGCCCTGGGTCCTTCTGGGCATCCGTACTGCTCCTAAGCACGATCTCGGAATGTCGTCCGCGGAACTGGTATATGGCTCGCCACTCAGAGTGCCCGGGGATTTCCTTCCAGAGTCCTCTGGTCAGCAGCCCTCGGTTCCGTCGGTTTTAGCATCACTCCAGGCGCGAGTGGGTTCCCTGGCTCCGGTTCCTACTTCGCGTCACGGGTGTTCCATGGTGCCTGCCTTGAAGGACTGTGAATTTGTGTTTCTGCGTAGAGATGCCCATCGTTCCCCGTTGTAGAGGGTCTATGAAGGACCGTTCCGCGTGTTGCGTAAAGGGACGGTCACCTTCACCTTGGATGTTGGGGGTTGGAGTGAGCTCGTCTCGGTGTCCACTCAAACCTGCACAGGATCAGGACCGCCCTGCCTGGTCAGTCAGCCGCCTCGACGGGGCCGTCCTCCTGCAATTCCCCCTGATCCGGGACCCCCTGCTCCTGTGGTTCCTGCAGCCCCTCTCCTTACTCGTTCTGGTCGCGAAATCCGGCTCCCTGCTAGGTTCCGTACCTCGGGTTCTGGGGGGGGGGGTCATGTAGCGACCATGGGGATTGGTCCTGAGAGTCGAACCCTCGGATTGGCCAGCAAGGTCACGTGGTGGTTTTGGCGCCCAAAACCAGTCAGTGGGAAGAGAACTTCGATGTGAATAGTTTGAGTTAATGGTTGTCTGTAATCTCGTTTGTTATCCTTTGTAATTGAATATTGCCACCGCAATAAACTTCTTTAACAAAGTACAAGCCTCCAGACTCGCCATAAAGCACAGGTATCTTTTAACAGCAAAATAGAAATTTTTTTTAGAAACAGAATATTTATACTGAAATTATATATCACCATTAAAACACTTTTGGAAGACACTATTACTTTGGCTAAAGTGTACACTTTTTAAAAAGTCATGGATTTTTAGTTCAATTGCATTACCTTTCTAAAATGAGAAAAATCAGTGTAAAAACACATAAATGCAAATTATGTTTAGCTGGTTGTAAAAATGTCTGGCAGTGAGCCCTGTCAACAAAACTAACCCTGCCCTCAGAATGAATGAACGAATATTGAATTCTGCTATAAAAGCAGAAAATGCTAGAAATACTCACTAGGTCAGGGAACATCTGTAGAAAGATAAATGCTTAATGTTTTAGGTGGAAGATTACAATTCTTTCATTTGTTAGTACCCCGATGAGTGGTTCTGACCTGAAGCATCCCCTACCCATGTTCTCCAGAGATACTGCCTGATCTTTTTGGGTTATGACCTAAAGTATTGGCTGTTTCTTTCCACAATGCTAAGTGTTTTTTTTCTTGCAGATTTCCAGCACCTGCAGTTCTTTTTACTCACATTGGAATCTGCTAACTATACTCATCAGTGAACCTTCAAAGGAGCTCGAAAAAATAAACATCTTTTACCAGGTATCAAGACATCAGAATAGAAGCATTAAAAGTTCTTCAATATTTTATTCTAATTTCCTGCAAAACTTACCAGCAATCGGCTTACTGAAGTTCTTTCAAATTCATCCTGAATTATGTTTAAATCTAGTTACTAATAAACCATGGACAACAGGTCACTGTGCAATGTTCTCTGCCACATTAATTAAACTGACCCAAAACGTCAACCATTCTTTTTCTCCAGGGATGATGCCTGATCCGCTGAGTTACTCCAGCACTTTGTGTCTATCTTTGGTATAAACCAGCATCTGCAGTTCTTTGTTTCTACATTCTCTGTCCCACCTACCCCTCCAAAGGCTGTTTACATAATGTCCACAGCAACAGTGCCGAAAATAAACTTTTGTTAACAGACTTCCTGCAAGCATGGTGTTCTTAGCTACCTCTTCCTATTGGAGGCTGATTCAGACAATGGAGACCCTCTCTCCTGTAGTTCTGCTGGCCAAGAGGCTTCTCAGTACAATGCTCAAGAACATACAATTGCAGGTCAGAGAATGGTGTGTGGGACCAAACGCCATTAGAGTCTCTAACTCATACAAGCAAAGATTGGTCCAGTGCCTTGGGCATTATGTTTGAGAGTGTTATCAGATATTTGCCAAAGGCCCTCAAAGTCCATCCAACAAAATGAAGACAAATACCCCCTGCAAAGTAGTGCTTTGGGCCACACACAGCATTTGCCCTTACTGTTCTCTTTATGATTAGTTTACATTCTGTTCAGTTTTAACACAGGAAATAATTTTCTAATATTTCTTCTCAAGATTACGGAGCATGAACCTGTCTCCATCAGTTCCTTAAGCACAATATTCTAGGATATGGTTTTCCATCTCTGATTTGCAGCATATGCTGGCCTTCATTGTCACCATCGTCAGATTATGCTGCCGTTTACCCTCTCCTCTGGGCGGGACGCTGTGACACAGAACATTTGTGCAGTTTCAGTGCTGTCACATCTTATTTTTAAATTCATCAATAAAATGTTGAAAATGCTTGAACACTTCACGCCAAGCCCTCTATTTAAGGAGGTGTCAACGCGCGACAGCAATGATGGTCATGACTGATTAATGTGGACATCTTGGTGCCAAGCACACTTTTAAATGTGCACTGAGATCAAGGGGTTGACACTGATGGGCAGCTGAATTCGAGGAGAGTACTCCCCAGTCTGTCCTGATAGGTGGTGTCAAAGGTTATTATGAGGTTGTAGAAGGCATTGGTCAGACCACATTTGGAGTATTGTGAGCAGTTTTGGGCCCCATATCTGAACTAGCGGTGGAAAGGGTCCTGAGGATGATCCTAGGGATGATTGGGTTAACATATGATGAGCATTTAACTGCACTGTGCCTGTACTCACTACAGTTTAGAAGGATGAGGGGGGACGTTATTGGAACTGAATAGAGAAAGGCCTGGATAGATGTGGAGAGGATGTTTCCACTGGTGGGAAAGTCTAGGACCAGAGGCCATAGCCTCAGAATAAAAGGATGGACAATTAGGAAAGACAATTAGGAGGAATTTCTTTAGTCAGAGGGTGGTGAATCTGTGGGATTCATTGCCACAGAAGGCTGTGAAGGCCAAGTCAGTAGATATTTTAATGGTGGAGATAGATAGATTCTTGATTAATACGGGTGTCAGGGGTTATGGGGAGAAGGCAGGAGAATGGGGTTGAGAAGGAAAGATAGAGCAGCCATGGTTGAATGGCAGAGTAGACTTGATGGGCCAAATGGCCTAATTCTGCTCCTACAATTTATGAACTTATGAAGAAGGGCACCTATAGTTGCTACTGCTGTCCGACTTTGCTATTGGAGTTATCACATGGAGAAGATCAATGGTTCAATGGTGCTTTTATTGTCACATGTGCTAAGTGCTAACACGATTCAATAATTTTTCTTACAAAACAGTCCAGTAGAGTGTTACTTTCCCCCCCCGATTCCTGATTAGCAAGTGTACAGAAATAGTCTCCTGACCTGCAAGTCTTGTTTTGGCACCAATTTCAAAAGTCGTTGCTCCAGTTCTTGCCACAAAGTCCATGATCTAGTTCTAAATCATGCTCATTGTGCCTCGAGAAAGACGGAATCTACACTTAGGGAGAATCCTTTAGGCCTGTGGGAGGAGGTGATCGACGAGGACGCTCCACAGATAAAGAAAGTAAACTCCACTGCAGTAACTGCACTCCTATATCTCAAAGGATACAAAGTGTTGGAGTATCTCGGCAGATCAGGCAACATCTCTGGAGAACATGAATAGATGAAGCTTGGGGTCTGTATCAACCAGCATCTGTAGATCGACACAAAAACCTGGAGTAACTCAGCGGGACAAGCAGCATCACTGGAGGGTTCTTTGCCTCTACTCATATTTACCTCCTTTCTTGATGATGTTATGAGTATGAGATTCCCTGCAACATCCTCCTCTTTCCAGATGATGAAATTGTGGATTTGTGCGTTAGCCTCTTCAACTTGAACGTTTATGTTTAGGGCGAGTAGACCAACTGCTCCCGTGGCTTTGGTCTGAAATGTGGATTTTTATTTGAAATGTGGATTTTGGAACTTCGTGTTTGGTCAAGAATAGTAGCAAGGCTGGCCTGAATAGATCGTCTTGCAATTGGATTAAGTAACCTCTTGTTAAGCACAATGTCACATTTGAGGAGGTTTTTGAAGTGCTTCTTCCAGTGGATGCTGTCTTCCTCAACTCCACGAAAGGCAATCATTATTCCAGCTCACAGTTCTGAAAATGTGAATACAATACAATACAATACAATATATCTTTATTGTCATTGTTCAGGGGTACAACGAGATTGGGAATGCGCCTCCCATACGATGCAATAATTTAGTTGATTTAAACAACAGCAACCCAACGAAACAAATTGTAACAGTTTTAAGATAGAATAAAGTGCAAGTAGATCTGTGCCGGTTCACTGTGCGATGTGACCATCCGGCTCAGCAGGACCGGTTCATAGCAGCTATGGCCCTGGGGATGAAGCTGTTCCTGAGTCTGGAGGTGCGGGCGTAGAAGGCCTTGTAGCATCTGCCCGATGGTAGAAGTTTGAACAGACTGTTGCAGGGGTGTGAAGAGTCTTTGTGGATGCTGGTGGCTTTTCTGAGGCATTGTGTGTTGTAGATGCCCTCCAAGTCTGGTAGCTGTGTTCCGATGGTCCTCTGAGCTCTATGGACTACCCGCTGAAGAGCTTTCCTTTCTGCCTCCGTGCAGCTGAGGTACCACACAGGGATGCCATGCGTTAGGATGCTCTCTATGGTGCAGCGGTAGAATGTCGTCAGCAGCTGTTGGGGTAGACCAGACTTTTTCAGTGTTCTCAGGTAGAACAGTCGTTGCTGTGCCTTCTTGACCAGCGCAGCAGTGTTATTGGACCATGTTAGGTCCTCCGAAATGTGAGAGCCCAGAAACTTGAAGCTGGACACTCTCTCCACACTGTCCCCGTTGATAGAGATCGGGGCGTATTCGCCGTTATGTGACCTACGGAAGTTGATGATCAGCTCCTTGGTCTTGGTGGTATTTAGGGACAGGTTGTTATCCGAGCACCAGTCCGCCAGGTTCTGCACCTCCGCTCTGTAGTTTGTTTCATCACCGTTGGTGATCAGCCCGATCACCGTTGTGTCGTCTGCAAACTTGACAATGGTGTTGGTGTCGAATGCAGGAACACAGTCGTGTGTGAAGAGGGAGTAGAGCATGGGGCTCAGAACACAGCCCTGTGGTGTGCCGGTACTCAGGGTGATAGTGGAGGACAGGTGCGGGCCCATTCTCACTGCCTGCGGTCGCTCCAGCAGGAAGTCCAGGATCCAGTCACATAATGACGAGCTGAGGCCTAGCTGGTGGAGTTTGGTGATGAGCTTGGTGGGGATGACCGTGTTGAAGGCAGAGCTATAGTCAATGAATAGCATCCTCACGTACGTGCCCTGTCTCTCCAGGTGAGTCAGGACAGTGTGAAGAGCCAGAGAGATAGCGTCCTCTGTGGATCTGTTTGCCCTGTATGCAAATTGATGTGGGTCCAGTGAGTCAGGGATGCTGGATTTGATGTGTGAGAGGACCAGCCTTTCAAAGCACTTCATGACTATCGGAGTTAGGGCAACCGGACGGTAGTCGTTCAGGTTGGAGATCTTTGCTTTTTTCGGCACTGGTACTATGGTAGCCGACTTCAGGCACTTGGGAACCGTGGCCAGAGATAGCGACAGGTTAAAGATCCTGGTGAATATCTCAGCCAGCTGTTCGGCACAGTCCTTCAGTACCCTTCCTTGAACTCCATCCGGGCCTGCAGCCTTGCGTGGGTTGACCCTTTGCAGAGCGCGTTGTACCTCCTGTGTGCTCAGTTGTAAGACCAGTCCCTCCGCCTCGGCTGGGGTTCTTCCACTCAAGGTGGTGTTGCCAGTTTCGAAGCGGGCAAAAAAGGTGTTTAGCTCGTTGGTCAGTGTCATATCGCTGTGGGGGCAGGCAGGGCTGCTCTTGTAGCCAGTGATGTCCCTGACACCCTGCCACATGCTTCTGGTGTCCGTGGTGTTGAAGTGGTCTTCCACCCATTGCCTGTGGGTGTCTTTGGCCCTTTTAATACCTTTGTTCAGGTGTGATCTGGCAACACTGTATGCTGAAGTGTCACCAGATTTAAAGGCATTGTTGCGTGCCCTCAGCAGGTTCTGTACCTCCTTGTTCATCCAGGGTTTCCGGTTTGGGAACATCTTTATTACCGAGTCCTCCGTGACATTCTCCACACAGCAGTTGATGTAGGAGAACACAGTGGATGTGTATTCCTCCAAGTCTACCTCTGAACCACAGGTGGCCTGTTGTGCAAACAGGTCCCAGTCGGTGCAATCAAAGCAGTCCTGGAGTTGTCGGGTGGCATCCTCGGGCCATATTTTGACCGTCTTTATTGTAGGTTGTTAATGTATCTTGTCTTAAAGAGCACTCGAAACATGCAATCGGCACAGTAACCAGTACCCAGTTGTAAACAACACAGGTCTTTACTCTAGACAGTCCCACATTGCAGGATCAGGTTGCTAAGAGACACAGGGATGTGCACACATTCTCGGTGTCCGAGCATGAGGTGAGGTGGGCTCTGACGCGTGTGAACACGAGGAAAGCTGGAGGCCCAGATGGTATATCTGGGCGAGTACTAAAGTCTTGTGCTACTCAGCTTGCTCCAGTGCTCACCACAATATTCAACCTCTCCTTGGCAAAGTCCGTGGTCCCTGCATGCTTCAAAAGATCCATCATTGTACCGGTGCCAAAGAATGCCTCTCCAGCGTGTTTAAATGACTACCGACCGGTGGCCCTCACCTCGGTTGTCATGAAATGCTTGGAGAGGCTAGTCAAGAAGCACATCTGCGCCCTCCTTCCTCGCAACATGGACCCACTACAGTTCGCATACCGTCCGAACAGGTCCACGGATGATGCGGTCTCCCAGGTTCTACACACCGCTCTCTCTCATCTGGACAGCCAGGGGGGCTATGTGAGGATGCTGTTCATTGACTTTAGTTCAGCATTCAACACAATAGTCCCCAGCAGACTGGTTGAGAAGCTGCTGGAACTGGGGCTTAGCACCCCTCTGTGTGCCTGGGTCCTGGACTTTCTCACTGCCAGGCCCCAAGTGGTCAGGATGGGGGAACACACATCTAGCTCCCTCACCCTGAACATAGGATCCCCCCAGGGCTGCGTCCTTAGCCCCCTATTGTACTCCCTGTACACACATGACTGTAGGGCCAGGTTCAGCTCAAACTCCATCATCAAGTTTGCTGATGACACTGTGGTGGTGGGCCGGATCTCCAACAACGATGAGAAGGCCTACCGGGAGGAGGTGGCTGATCTGGCACTCTGGTGTCAGGACAATAGCCTCCTCTTGAATGTCACTAAAACAAAGGAGCTGATTGTGGACTTCAGAAGGGCTAAACATCCAAGGACGTACACGCCACTGGAGATAAATGGGTCTATTGTGGATAGGGTGAGCAGTTTCAAATACTTGGGAGTCCGCATCGCAGAGGATCTGACGTGGGCAACGCACATTGCCGCACTGGTGGGTAAGGCTAAGCAGCGCCTTTACCACCTTAGACAACTGAGGAAATTCAGAGTGTCGCTGAGGATCCTTCATTGCTTCTACTCTGGGGCTGTAGAGAGCATCCTGTCCGGCAACATTACAGTCTGGTTTGGGAACAGCTCTGCCCAGGACAGGATGGCCCTGCAGAGAGTAGTGCGTTCGGCAGAACGCACCATGGGAACTACACTCGTCCCCCTGCAGGACCTATACATCAGGAGGTGCAGATCCAGAGCAAGCAAGATCATGAGGGACCCCTGCCACCCCAGTAACGGACTGTTCCAGATGCTACGGTCAGGCAAACGCCTCCGCTGTCACGCTGTGAAAACGGAGAGGATGAGACGAGCTTCTTCCCACAGGCCATCAGGACTGTCAACTTTGATAACCCCAGAGACTAAATTTTTGTCGACACTTTTGGTGCTATGTTTAGTAACTTATTAACTTTATTTATTGTAACTGTAATTATTTTTGTGCACAACCCGCAGGCATTGCCACTTTCATTTCACTGCACATCGAGTATGTGTATGTGACAAATAAATTTGACTTGACTTGACTTGACTTGAACCACCTACAAGATGAAAGTGTCCAGCAAGTTCGCTGGGTGTCTGGCACTGAACACTGAAGTCCTCTACTGAAAACATTGACAGAGGGAGACCCCTTGTGGTCACATGGGAATTTTGCCATTTGAGCTGGAGCATTCAGGCAACCTCTACACTGTGCCTCATTGGCAAGCTCTCCATTCTGACCCACTGCCTCCCGCTTCCTTCCCAAGACTTTGGAGTTCATTTCGCCCTTCCTGAAGCACAGAGTGTCTTAGGAAGATGCCTGTAATTACATTGTGAGCACCATGGGCCCTTAAGAGTTGCTGCCTCGATTTGAGTATGATCCTGACTACAGCTACTGTTTAATGAATGAATGAATGAATGAATAAGTTTATTGGCCAAGTATGTGCATATACAAGGAATGTGCCTTGGTGCTCCGCTCACAAATGACAACACAAACATACAGTTAACAATTAAGAATAAAGCATAACCACATCAAAACAAGAAGGATACAACATTACAGTTTAAACATGTGGGTGAAAATAAACCAGAGCAAAAAAGAGACTACAGACTTTGGTGTATGTTCACCTTGTGACCTGTGCATTTTCCGGTTTCGTCCAAAGACGTACAGGCTTGGAGGTTAATTGGCTTTTGTAAAATTGTAAATTGTCACTAGTGTAGGAAAGTGGTAGTGATCGCTGGTCGGTGCGGACTCGGTGGGTTGAAGGGCCTGTTTCCGTGCTGTACCTCGTCAGGCTGGGATGGGCTTGAGGCGAAGACTATCAGTCATCAGCAATGCCACAGGCACAATGGAGCCCGCACACCCTGCAATCACCCCAGTGTGTGGCAGGTCTCAGCCACTGACTCCTGGCTGCAGCAGTGTCCACCATCTCCACACCCTGCAGTCACCCCAGTGTCCACCATCTCCACACCCTGCAGTCACCCCAGTGTCCACCATCTCCACACTCTGCAGTCACCCCAGTGTCCACCATCTCCACACCCTGCAGTCACCCCAGTGTCCACCATCTCCACACCCTGCAGTCACCCCAGTGTCCACCATCACCACTCCTCAATCTGGGACACATCTCCACTCCTCAATCTGGGACACATAGGAAACTATTTCTCGAAGCCGAGTGGGAAGTTTAGTCAATCCTTCGCCCCATCCTTCTTCTTCTACTTGCCCTGCAGGCCCCTCAACCTATTCCCTGTTATATTGTAGATCCAGAGCACCAACCAGCAATGTACCAATTTATGCCAAAGAAGGGAGGTAGCTGAACAAATAATGATGATGCAGTCTCAACTCCAACCACGATGGGAAAGTGATCTTGTCACATGAATTCATGACTGTCATTCTCTCCAACAAACTCAATATAAATCAATCATCAACAAACCAGTACCACTTAAACAGTGGCAGGGTGGAAGGGAAGAGGCAGTACCTCCTGCTCCTGTGCCAGTCTCCCTATCCCAATAACACAATGTATGGGCTGGCTAAAATCCTACCCTGCCAGCCTGCACTTCCATCTCAGGTGTTACCACAATCCACAGCATAGTGACTTGGTGCTGTTTCCAGTTTCCAGTTTCAACCCACAGCTAAAATGGGGAGGGAAACCATATCCGTTTTGTAGAAAACTAAATGGTATTGCACAGTTCAGGGTGGTTCACCTCATCTGCTCTACACTGTCCTAGTGCTTTGATATCACAGCACATGCAGACAAACTGGTGCTAGATATCTGGTGCTAGGTATTTAACAGGATATAACAAGTAGTTTACTCTGAGGTCTTTGAAAGCCATTGGTTTGCACTAATTCTGGGATATTGCCAGTTTGTACTTTTTGTGTTCCATCCCACCACCAATAGGTCCTGAGCTACTATCTACCACATTGGAGAACCTCGGATTATCATTGATCAGGCTTTACTGGACTTTATCTTGCACAAAACATTATTCACACTCATTATCTGTACACTGTGGATAGCTCGATTGGAATCATGTATAGCCTTTCCGATGACTGGTTATCTATCACGCAACAAAAGCATTTCACTGTCATTGGTACATGTGGCAATAAACTAACCTAACTAACCATCAACTTTGGAAAATCTACGGGTCCTCAGTACTCACTGACATATGTACCAACCTCTAAAACATTCTGTCCTTCTTTGATAACCTTGTATTTTGTAATATAATACCAACCGACTATGCTTATAATGAACATCTATCTATATGAGGAAACTGGTACTAGCCCTGATCATGGGGCAAAGATGTCACTGATCAAATAAAGTAACGATTGCAGACACTTCAATAAATTTGCTCCTCATTTGTCCCGCTCATTCCTGATATCAACCTTGTTAAATCCTTCCACTCATCAAATCAACTGGAGAGTAATTAACCTGTCTTCACCAATGGGATGGCAGTGGAGAGATTCAGTACCTTCAAGTTCCTGGTCGCACATATCTCTGAAGATCTGTCCTGGGCCCAGCACATTGATGTAGTCACAAGGAAAGTTCATCAACTCTACTTCCTAAGAAGATTTTAAGGAGATTTGGTATGTCGACAAATACACTATTGAACCTACAGGTGCACATTAGAGGGCATATTGTCTGTTTGCACCACAGCCTGGTTTGGTAACTTGAACACACAGTCCATCACAGGTACTGACTTTCCCACCATCGAAGAGATCTACAGGAGGTGCTGTCTCATAAAGGCAGCTAATATCACCAAAGATGCAGGAACCTTAAAACCTGACATCCAGGTTCAAAAATATTGGAGCACAGCAGCACCTCAGCAACTGTGATCTATTATTGACTTTGTTTTGGTTGTATTATGGACTTTGGTTTTGTACTTTTGAGGTCTGGTTACCTAGCATTACTGATTATTTCTTTATTATACTGATTTTGATTATTGAATATTTATTTGTGTCTTTGTGTTAATTGGCCAGTTAAGCTGCAGAAAGTAAGAATGTTGTTGTTCTGTTGCTGGTACATATGACAATTAAACATTTGTGACTCTTGATTACATAACTGGATTTATCAAAAGCATGAAGTAAGCCTTAAAAGGATAGAGAGGAAGCACCAAACACTCTATCAAATCTGGCAGTGTATTGTAGGCTTCCACTTCAATCATATGTGTCTGAACGTTGCTTGATTTCTGCCTATTGAGAATATCTTTATTACATGAGAAGGATAGATTGAGGAGGCTTGACACAGATCATAATGTAGACACTTAACATAGTTGGGTTAAGCTGGCCAATGGCTTCTGGTGAACAGATATTGTTGCAAGCCTATTGCAGGAACACACTCACACTGCATTTTTTCTCCCTCAATAGACACTAGTTCTAAATGTGTATGGAACAGCAAGAATGAAGGGAAAGGATGTTTACAAAAAGCAGGAAGAAGTATCTAAAAGGATTGTGCAGAAAGAGGCCACAGACCTCTAACCTCTAAATAGGTGCAAGAGGAGGCCATTCGGCCCATCGAGCCAGCACCGCCATTCAATGTGATCATGGCTGATCATTCTCAATCAGTACCCCGTTCCTGCCTTCTCCCCGTACCCCCTGACTCCACTATCCTTAAGAGCTCTATCTAGCTTTCTCTTGAATGCATTCAGAGAATTGGCCTCCACTGCCTTCTGAGGCAGAGAATTCCTCAGATTCACAACTCTCTGACAGAAAAGGTTTTTCATCATCTCAGTTCTAAATGGCCTACCCCTTATTCTTAAACTGTGGCCCCTTGTTCTGGACTCCCCCAACATTGGGAACATGTTTCCTGCCTCTAACGTGTTCAACCCCTTAATAATCTTATACGTTTCGATAAGATTTCCTCTCATCCTTCTAAATTCCAGTGTATACAAGTCTAAATTCCAGTGTATACAAGCAGTGTATACAACTCAGCAGGACAGGTAGCATCCAGGAGAGAGGGAATGGGTGACGTTTCGGGTGAAGTCCCTTCTTCAGTATTAAATTCCTATTTAATGTAAAGTTTGTGTTTCAAAATAATGGAAGTTTTCTTTGAAATGTGATATATTTGAATGTTAACGACCTTATGTTCAATTAAGGGAAGAAAAGCACAGCCTTCATCTTCAACAATGGAGATTCAGCGGTTCCATGGCATGTTCAAATCTTGCTTGCCTGTTGACAATCTAGTGGCCTAGAGAGTCTGGTTCGGATTAAGCCTGCTGCCAGGGATCTCTCACTCTAGGGTGCCTTTGTATTATGTTTGACTTCTATTAACCATCTGTTGTTGAATAAGATTGACATAAATGAAAAGTATGTTATGACTAACTAAATAATTGGTACCCATGTAGTAGATAGTAATAACAGGATAATAGCATCTAACAAAAAAAGTTGTTTACTGCACTGCATAACTGTCGGCTAATTCTGGTGCAAAGTCAGAGAACTGGCAAGCAGTTAACTGCTGCCATCTCTCCATGATATCATGCAATAAAGCCCCTAGAAGTATCAAAGTCTCCATTTTTCTTTTGATTTCCCTCTAAGTCAATTTCCTCGACATGCAGTTTGTAGGTTAATTGGCCCTCTGTAAATTTCCCCGAGTTTGTAGGGAATGGATGAGAAAGGGGGATAACATAGAACTAGTGTGAACGGGTGATCGATGGGCTGTATGCTCGCTGAGGCAAAGAGCCTACTCTCATGCTGTGACTCTAAACTAAACTTGGCTTTTATAACAATTATTTTCAAAATGTTTGAAGCATAATCTCTCGAGTGCAAAGTGAAAGTGAAATTATGATAAATTGCAAAGATATTCAGATCACTCAATGCATGGACTCAATCAATCCCATGTGCACTTACCTCGGCTTCTTTAATGACTTCAAGCTTCTCAATGCCAGTGCAAGCTCTGACACTTCTTCATCCCCAATGTTATTTTCAGCTATGCTGCAGGGAGAAAGGAAATCTACTTGGAGTAATCCAGCATTTAAGATCAACTGGGTGGCACCATGCATGCAATAACATTCAAGACCACATGAACAGCTCATTCCAAAGTCTTGAAACTCATTCCAAGGTCTTATCTCTCCTGATCTCTGCAAACTCAACCTACCAAGATATCCAACCTCTTCTTATTGTGACCTTTTTAACCAATCCACCATTGGCAGCCTTACTTCCACCAATCCTGGTCCTAAGCTCTTGAATTTCCTCCCTCCTTTAAGATGATCCTTGAAGGTCATCTCACTAACAAAACCTTTAGACATTTACCCAAACACTTCCATACATCACTTGTCATCAGTTTTCTCCAACAAAACTCCTATGAAGTGTTGGCTGAGGCCGACAATGTCATGGTCACAGAAATGGCAGGATATACAGATTCTGAAGTAAGATTCTGGAGGAGGGGATAAGCAGAAGGACAGGAGGCTGCAGAGCACATCAATCTGCAGGTCAAAGGACTGGCTGAAATTTCATTTTATTTTGGTGATTCGAGGCTCAGTGTAAGTTATTGTAGAGTATTTAGTAAAATTACAGATTACCACCATTTGGTTTTGCTTGATGAAAAGAAAGTCTGTGCTTAGATTAGATTTAGTTTTGAAGATACAGCGTGGAATCAGGCCCTTCGAGCCACCAAGTCCATGCTGACCAACGATTACCCCGTATACTAGTTCTATCTTACACACTAGCAACAAATTTCAGGAGCCAATTAACCTACAACCTGTCTTTGGAATGTGGGAGGAAACTGGAGCACCCAGAGAAAACCCACATCGTCACAGGGAGAGCATACAAACTCCATACAGACAGCACCCGTAGTCAGGATCAAACCTGGGGTGCAACTCTACCGCTGTGTCACTGTGCTGCCTTTTCTAAATTATTTTAGCAGAGAACTTGCACATCTTTCTTTCGATGTTTTAAGATTATTATATTTGCCTCACAGTGTCAAATGAGTCAATTCTGAACATTCAAGACCCCGATGTAAAAAGAACGTTCTTCATTTTTAATACAGGACTGGAACCAATCAGTCTTGACACTGTTAACAAGAGAGTGAATTCCTTACCTTACCTCTGGCAGGGCCCTGTGCCAGGCTTAATCCACCATCGGCTGAACAGGGAGGTAGACTGGTTAGATTACTACATACGATGGAAAGTCATCGGCCAGAAATGTTAACTTTGCTTATCTCATCAAAGCTGCTGCCTGACCCACAGAGTGTCCTAATTTCAGATTTCTAATATCTGTAGGTTATTTAATTGTTCAGTTATTATTTACTCATTTTAAACTCTCAACGTCAGCCAAGGCCAAATAGATCTAACTGTGGATGGGAACCATACAAATTTGGATGGAATATTGGACTTAGTCATCACATTGCTCCCCTATTTCAATGCAAAATAATTAGTCTTATGCCAGAATCGAGATTACAGTTTCCCCTTTGCTCCCTTTGACTCCGTTCCATTCCATGCTGGACTTCTGATGGGCATAAAACCCAGGCTACAGATTATATGGTGAATCAGTGTAACTTTCAAAACACCTTGCTCATCAAACAGATTACAGCCAGACACAGGCTGGATCTTGATAACCTGCACCAAGCACTAATATTCCCAAAAGCAGCAAACATGCACACAGTGAACGCAACACAACACTTACTTCAGAATCTATAAATGAAGCATCTTTGGAAGGGTTTTGGCTAACTCCATTGCGGTTTGATCGCCAAACATGTTCCTAGACAAACTATATGTTAGTGTTGGCATGGAGTTTGGGGGAAAAAAATTGTAATCAATATTCAATAGCCATCAGATATACAGAAGAAACAAGTTGTATCAATATGGCAACTACAAGCAATAGGACCCAGGACATTTGGCTAAATAGTGTAAAGACCATGTGTCCTGAAGAAGTGTTCTGACCCTAAGCATCATGCATCCCTTTTCTCCAGAGATGCTGCCTGACCCATTAAGTTACTCCAGCACTTTGTGTCTGTGTCTGGCAAAATAGAACCTGGGAAAATATTTGGGCAAAAATACTTTAAACTTTGTTTCAAATCTCGGAAATTATTTTCTATTACTTGAATGATTTGGCTTTAATAGAAGTATATATTAAAAAAAATACCTGTAGAATGAACATTAGAATATGGGCAGCATGGTGGCGCAGTGGTAGAGTTTCTGCCTTTCAGCACAGAGACCTGGGTTCAATCCTGACGATGGGTGCTGTCTGTATGGAGTTTGTATGTTCTCCCCGTGACCTGCTCTGGTTTACTCCAACACTCCAAACACATACAGATTTGTAGGCAAATTGGCTTAGAAAATTGTAAATTGTCCCGAGGGTGTGTAGGATAGTGTTAGTGGGCGGGGATTGCTGGTTGGCACGGACTTTTTAAGAAAGGAGGGAGAGAGAAAACGGGAAATTATAGACCAGTTAGTCTGACATCAGTGGTGGGGAAGATGCCGGAGTCAATCATAAAATACGAATTTGCGGAGCATTTGGATAGTAGTAACAGGATTGTTCCGAGTCAGCATGGATTTACGAAGGGGAAATCATGCTTGACTAATCTTCTGGAATTCTTTGAGGATGTAACCAGGAAAATTGACAGGGGAGAGCCGGTGGATGTGATGTACCTTGACTTTCAGAAAGCCTTTGACAAGGTTCCACATAGGAGATTAGTGGGCAAAATTAGAGCACATGGTATTGGAGGTAGGGTACTGACATGGATAGAAAATTGGTTGACAGACAGAAAGCAAAGAGTGGGGATAAACGGGTCCCTTTCAGAATGGCAGGCAGTAACTAGTGGAGTACCGCAAGGCTCGGTGCTAGGACCGCAGCTATTTACAATATACATTAATGACTTGGATGAAGGGATTAAAAGTACCATTAGCAAATTTGCAGATGATACAAAGCTGGGTGGTAGTGTGAACTGTGAGGAAGATGCTATGAGGTTGCAGGGTGACTTGGACAGGTTGTGTGAGTGGGCGGATGCATGGCAGATGCAGTTTAATGTGGATATGTGTGAGGTTATCCACTTTGGTGGTAAGAATAGGAAGGCAGAGTGTTATCTGAATGGTGTCAAGTTAGGAATAGGGGACGTACAACGAGATCTGGGTGTCCTAGTGCATCAGTCACTGAACTATTGATGGGTCTGTTCTACTGTTGGTGAGTGTAGCAGAGTAGCCTTCCTTTGTGACCTAAATAAAGGTTTTGTAGGATGACAACAACTGCGTCCCACAGGCCCTTGTACACCCATCGGAGGAGGAGTTTGCCTCCTGACCCAGTTGCTGAACCACGATACCTCTGTTTGGATGGCACCCAATCCTTTGGATCATTTTTTCAATCCTTTAGACTTGGTAAAGGCTGCTCCATGGGTGATCCTCGCACACTAACACTATCTTATACACGCTAGGGGCAATTCACAATTTTACCAAGTCAATCAACCTACAAACCTATACATCTTTGGAGTGTGAGAGGAAACCAGATCACCCGGAGAAAACCCACGCAGGTCACGCGGAGAACGTACAACCTCTGTACAGACAGCACCCGTGGTCAGGATCAAAACCTGGTCTCTGGCGCTGTGAGGCAGCAAATCTACCGCTGTGCCGCCATGCTATCCTCTTCAGAATGGTCCTCTTAATATCAATCCAATTTCACCATCTCTTTATAACATCCCTCCTGTATCTGCCTGAGTCTGCACCTGGTGCTATGAATATTTAAGCAGAGAAGTGAATGCACTGCACTGACCCTCCAGCTGAGACTAGGAGACAATTAGAACGCCGTGGATAGCAATCCAACCATCTTTCCACAGTAAAGCTCAGGAGATGGCAACATGATAATATTAGTCTCTCTTCAAGGCAATCGGATTGAATTAGTTCAAATCATATCATGACCAATGTGACAATTCACTGCATTTACTGAACATCTTCCACTGATGGGCACAGTGTGAGGGCTTCTGCCAGTCTCCTGTCCATCCATTGCTGTGATGTTAGTTTGGGTCAGGCTATTAGTGAAGACACAAAAGGTTGCAAATTTTACACTGTACCAAACATAAAGCTCCCTTGATTAATATGTCTAATATACCTAGTTTGCATGGATGAGACTGGTATTGCTTTCAGTCCAGAATATTGAGGGGTGACCTAGAAGTGTGCAAACATACACCTCCAGATTCAGGGACAGTTTCTCCGAGCTGTTATCAGGCAACAGTTGTCCTGCCACAACTAGAAAGCAGTTCTGAACTACTACTTACCTCATTGGTGACCCTCGGACTATCTTTGATTGCACATTACTGGCTTTATCTTGTACTAGATATTATTCCCTTATCATGTATCTGTATAGACAAGTTAGGAAATGGGGAAGTACAAAGAGATCTGGGTGTGTTCATCAGTCACTTAAAGTTAGCATGCAGGTACAGCAGGCAGTGAAGAAAGCTAATAGCATGTTGGCCTTTATGACAAGAGGAATCTGTGGAATTCTCTGCCTCAGAAGGCAGTGGAGGCAAATTCTCTGGATGCTTTCAAGAGAGAGCTAGATAGAGCTCTTAGTGATAGCGGAGTCAGGGGGTATGGGGAGAAGGCAGGAATGGGGTACTGATTGTGGATGATCAGCCATGATCACATTGAATGGTGGCGCTGGCTCGAAGGGCCGAATGGCCTCCTCCTGCACCTATTTTCTATTGACCATATTGTAATCATGTATTGAATGAATGAATAAATGAATGAATGAGATACTTTGTAACTTTGTCGGCACCCTTCATGTGGCGACTCTTTACATACCTTGGGGACGCAAAACAAAGAATCTTATTGTAACTTGTCACATATGACAACAAAGTATTAATTCATTCATGAGTCGGTACATTTTTAATGAGTATATGGTAATCATGTATTGTCTTTCCGCTGACTGGTTATCATGCAACCAAAGCTTTTCACTGTACCTCTCGGTACATGTGATAATAAACTAAACTGAACAAAGGCATTTAAGATAGTACATAGACAGTCCAGCACAAGAACAGATCATTCGGCCCACATGATGCTAGGATAAAATAAACTTGCATCTCACCCGCCTGCACATGATCCATAACCCTCCATTCGCTGCCTATCTAAAAGTCTCTTAAACACCTCTGTGTATCTGCCTCCACCACCACACGCTCCAGGCACACAACACCTTCACTATACAAACTTATTCTGCTCATCACTTTTAAACCTTTATCTCTCACATTAAAGCTATGCCCTCTAGTATTTGATATTTCTAAAAAAGGTTTTGACGTCTACCCTATCTACACCTCTCGTCATTTTATACACTTCTATGAGGTCTCCCCTCAACCTCTGGCAATCCAGAGCAAACAATGCAAGTTTGTCCAACCCCTCCTTGTAGCTAATACCCTCCAATCCAGGTTAACCTCTGGTAAACCTCATGCACCCTCTCCAAAGTCTCCACACGGCCTAACCAAAGTCCTATAAAAATGTATCATGACTTTCTGACCCAAATACTCCAGATGTTTAAAGGATTTGATATAAATTACTGAAGAACTACATAGTTCTGGCAGAAGCACTGCAAACTCTGTTGGAATGCAGATGTCCAGTGGTTGGGACAGGTAACCTATCAAACACTTCAGGCCCCAAGTTCTGTAAATACGGTAACAGGAGCAGGAATAAACCACTTGGCAACTCATGCCTGCCCCTCCACTCAATATGATCATAGTTGATCTGCTCCAGGCCTTTTCTCAGCAAAAGATGCCTTTATCAAGTCGTGGAAACGAAGAACTGCAAATGCTGGTTTAGACCAAAGATGGACAAAATGTGCTGGAGTGACTCAGCAGGTCAGATTTTTAGAGGAAATGGATAGGTGTCGTTTTGGGTTGGGATCCTTCTTCAGACTTACCCAAAATGTCACCTATCCTTTTCCTCCAGAGATGCTGCTAGAGCTGCTAGGTTACTCCAGCACCTTGTGACTTTGCTTTTATCACGTTCTCTAACAATTCTAATAAAGTCCTGATGAGGATCTGTCCAGTTCCGTGTTCCATTTAGAATCAGATGCATAGCTGAAAGTTTTAAGAGATGTAGAGTTAAGAGATGTAGAGTTAAGTTATCGGTAAAGATACTACCTCTGTAGAGTGCTTCAGTAAGATCACTAAAACACACCTGCATAACACATGAAACAGGGCTTGAAACACTTGGGAATGTTGACTGCCCTGGACATCTCTGCTGGAAGTGCTGGCTTCTGATGTGAATCATGGGTTGCAGAAGCCAGGAGCTTCACCCAAATCGATTTTATTCTTCGCCTGAGCTTGGACAGTGCATGTGGAGAGAATCCCAGTTCTCTCCAACTCTGCCTGATTTAACACCCACACACAGAAAGACAAGAGCAAAGGCACTAACTGTTCTTTCACCTCCCAAAGAGGAGACAGGGTGCACAGGCCAATCGTGGAATGGCAAGAGAGGCTATTAAACTCAACATTGACTACCATTGCATCTTGGACCATCCTGCTGTGGGAGACTTGTACTGTGTCGTGTCCACGTACTGTGTCCTGGCCTTATGTGTCATGTCCACGTACTGTGTCATGGGAGACTTGTCGTGGGAGACTTGTACTGCGTCGTGTCCACGTACTGTGTCCTGGCAATATGGCCGGAGCTGGGAAGTGAAGAAGGGTCTCGACCCGAAACATCACCCACTCCTTCTCTTCTGAGATGCTGCTTGACCTGCTGGAAGGGTCTCGACCCGAAACATCACCCATTCCTTCTCTCCTGAGATGCTGCCTGACCCGCTGAGTTACTCCAGCATTTTGTGAATAAATACCTTCGATTTGTACCAGTATCTGCAGTTATTTTCTTACAGAACAAAGCCACTTACTTCAGTATCTTCGTGCTCTTCATAATGGGCAGTACATCAGCCAGCTTCATTGCTCACACATTCTCCATACAATTGTCTGACAAACTGGATGGGAAGACAACACATTTACAGATAATTTAACGCAAGGAACTGCATATGTGGTTTACATAAAACAGACATGGACTGTTGCACCTCAACAGGTCAGATAGCATCTCTGGAGAACATAGATAGGTGATGTTTCAAGTCAGGCCCATTCTTCAGACATATACAGATAATTGACTATGTTCACATACCAAGGCTCAGCCTAGTCACTGTGGAAAATTAAGATGATTAAAATGTGTGATTTACTTCTGCTGTGACGTGTTTTTTGATGGCATTTGCTGCGTGTGAGATTAGATTCATACCAGGCTGATTGGATTCACTTCTTTAGGTTGACAGTGTGCACTGCAACATTAGTAACAAACCATTAATCTAATTATATGAAATGCCTTTGTCTATTTTTTGACACTTTGGGAGAATTAGTCTTGAGGAAAGAACTGTGAAAGTCATTGGTCTTCAAAGGAAATAGGTTTATTACAATGCTCCAAACAGTGCTCTTTATAACCAATGATGTACTACTGGAGTTTGTACATTGTTGTAATGCAGAAAACTGCAGTTGGAGCAAAGCAAGATCCCACAGGTTGACTGAGAACTTTGACCATTTGTCAGCACTGGACCTGCACTCGCTGGAGTTTAGAAGGATGAGGGGTGGACCTCATTGAAACTTACCGAATAGTGAATAGGCCTGGATAGAGTGAATATGGAGAGGACGTTTCCACTAGTGGGGGAGTCTAGGACAAAAGGCCATACCTCAGAATAAAAGGATGTACCTTTAAAAAAGAGATGGGGAGGAATTTCTTTAGTCAAGAGGGTGGAATTCATTGCCACAGAGGGCTGTGGAGGCCAAGACATTGGGTATTTTTAAGATGGAGATTGACAGATTCTTGATTAGTAAGGCCTTCAGTGGTTATGGGGAGAAGGCAGGAGAATGGAGTTGAGAGGAAAACATTTACCAAGCCAATTAACCTACATGCCTG
This sequence comes from Rhinoraja longicauda, assembly GCF_053455715.1. Taxonomy (NCBI): domain Eukaryota; kingdom Metazoa; phylum Chordata; class Chondrichthyes; order Rajiformes; family Arhynchobatidae; genus Rhinoraja; species Rhinoraja longicauda. The sequence goes on along the minus strand of NC_135958.1, from coordinate 19,311 downwards.
TACGTCTTTGGAGTGTGGGAGGAAACCGAAGATCTTGGAGAAAACCCATGCAGGTCACGGGGAGAACGTACAAACTCTGTACAGACAGCACGCAAAGTCGGGATCGAACCCGGGTCTCCGGCGCTGCATTCGCTGTAAGGCAGCAACTCTACCGCTGCACCACCGTGACCGCCCGATAGGAATTGGACAGATGTGTTGGGTCAGGAGCCTTCAGACTGGAGTAGGGGAAGAAAGCTGGAAATGTAAGGTGGGGCGGGCAAAGCCTGGCAAGTGATGGACAGATACAGGTGAGGGGGGATGGTAGATGGGTGGAGTTTGTACGTTCTCCCTGTGACCAAATGGGTTTTCTCCAGGTGTTCTGTCTTCCAACACGCCAAAGACATTCAGATTTGTGGTTTAATTGGTTTTAGTAAACTGTTCCTCGTGTGTAGGATAGTGCTAATGTATGGGGTATCATAAAATGCTGGAGCAACTCAGCAGGTTAGGTAGCATCTAGGAGATGGAATGGGCGACGTTTCGGGTCGAGACCCTTCTTCAGACTGATGTCAGGGGGCGGGACAAAGATAGGATATAGGTGGAGACAGGAAGATAGAGGGAGATCTGGGAAGGGGGAGGGGAAGAGAGGGACAGAGGAACTATCTAAAGTTGGAGAAGTCAATGTTCATACCACTGGGCTGTAAGCTGACCAAGCGAAATATGAGGTGCTGTTCCTCCAATTTCCGGTGGGCCTCACTATGGCACTGGAGGAGGCCCATGACAGAAAGGTCAGACTGGGAGTGAGAGGAGGAGTTCTCAGCCACCGGGAGATCAGGTTGGTTAAGGCTGACTGAGCGGCAGCTCCGTCACAGAGGACTCTGTGATCTACGGACTGTTCCCAGGGACGCATTCCGAGACTGACATCGAGTGCTGCTGGAAGGTCATCAACTCGGTGAAAGACGCTCTTTGGTCTGCCCGAGCTTTGTTGGCCTCCCGGCAGAGCGAGCTGTCCGTCAAGGAATGTTTCCGACTGGCCCGCTGCAGACTGCAGGAGTACGTGCTGAGGGACGCACTGAAGCTTGGTGCAGCCAACGCCAAGGCCCTGTGGGGGAGGACCACAGTCTAGGGTCCTTCCGCTGCTGGACATGGGGGGCAGGGTGTGGTGGAGAGAGACGCCCCTCCAAATAAGGGATACTGGGTAAATGTCTGTAAATGTATGTAAATTTGGAAGTAAATGCCTGTATTGAATATGTAACCTCCGGAAATGTCGGATGGGTTTGTGTAAAAAATATGTTTTGTAAATGATATTTATTACTTGAATAAAGTATTTTTTGATATAAAAAAAAAGACTGAGCGGAGGTGTTGAGCGAAACGATCGCCGAGCCTGCGTTTGGTCTCACCGATGTAGAGAAGTTGACATCTGGTACGTTGACAGCTAGTGTATGTGGTGATCGCTGGACTGTGCAGACTCAATGGGCCAGAGGGCCGGTTTCCACACTGTCTCTAAACTAAATTAATGATTTTTCATTCTAGGTTCTTTTAATTCAGGGCGCTGGAATCTTGAACATAAACAACAGTGCTGGAGGAATGTGGTGGGTCAGGCAGCATCTGTGGAGCAAATGGATCGATGTATCCGGTTGGAATCCTTCGGACTGGAGTGGGGGAAAGCTGGGAAAGTGAGGTGGGGTGAGGCAAAGCTCAGCAAGTGCTGGGTGGATATGGTGGGGGGGTGATTGTGGAGTAAGTGACAAAGGCTAGAGATGAAAAGGTGAGAATGTGTCAGAAGGAGAGGAGGCGTGAAAAGTAAAGCTTGGGGAGGTGTACGGGTGTAATGGGCAGGGTGGGGGTGAAGGGGGTAAAAAGGGGAAATATGGGGATCTGAGAGGGAGATGAGCATACTGATGGAAACTCCCCTCTCACCCTGCACCCCCACCCTGGTGTACACACTTCCCCAACACCTCAGTCACTGCTCCTCCCCCCCCCCCCCCCCCTCTGTGCACTCATCTCTCATCCCTGAGTCCTGTATTTTCCTCCTTCCCCTTGCACCCATATCCATCCCTCTGGCTTTTCAGCCATGATCACATTGAATGGCGGTGCTGGCTCGAAGGGCCGAATGGCCTACTCCTGCACCTATTGTCTATTATCTATTGGTTTTACACTTCAATGCTCTCATCTCCTTATCTGATAACCTTTGTCTCCTTTCCACCTCGAGCCTTTGTCACTTACTCCATCCATTTGCCACCCCCCCCTCACCTGTATCCACCCATCACTCGCCAGGCTTCTCCTGCTCCCATGTCTCTCCTCACTTTCTCCATCCTTGTCCAAATTCTCCTTAAGTGCGGGTGTCCGGGGTTATGGGGAGAAGGCAGGAGAATGGGGTTGGAAGAGAGAGATAGATCAGCCATGATTGAATGGTGGAGTAGACATGATGGGCCGAATGGCCTAATTCTGCTCCTGTGTCTTCTGGTCTTCTCTGACATAAGGAAATGCGAGCGGTCACTTTGTGCAAACACCAATGAATCAACAGAGGGCAATTATTGACCCCCAGACAACTACTGCCCCCGGTGGACATTGTGATGTGTGCAACAAACATTGACTGGCCATTGGTGGGCGAAGGGTTAATGTGGCAAACGACTTGATTGAAGCTTGTTGGGATTGAGATGTGACAGGTAATTGCCAAGTCCTCTGTATAAAAGGAGTTGTGGGAGTGTCTGGGTGTAGTTGTCCTGGGGGTGTTGTTGTAACCAATGCTCAGGGTAGAGACAGGGAGTCTCCCCTTGTAACCAGTGCTCAGGGTAGAGACAGGGAGTCTCCCCCTGTATCCAGTGCTCAGGGTAGAGACAGGGAGTCTCCCCTTGTAACCAGTGCTCAGGGTAGAGACAGGGAGTCTCCCCTTGTAACCAGTGCTCAGGGTAGACAGGGAGTCTCTCCTTGTGTCTGATGTGGATCTGTGTCTCCAGGGCAGGAGGGAGGTGAGAACATTATTGCTTTCTCCTGAAATGTGTTTGCTTCTTTGATTAATTGTGCTGACTTTTCCTTTCAATTGTCATTTGAAGTGTCCAGGGTTTTTAATGATGATTTTTTTTCTGGTGCAACTGGAATTGTGCTGTTTCTGTGCTGCATCTCAAAACTAAAAGGATGTTTCCAGTAGTGGGAGAGTCTCGGACCAGAGGGCACAGTGTCAGAATCAAAGGATGTATCTTTACTAAAGTGATGATAGCCTGACCTTGACACGACTGAATCTGGGTGATGTAAAATGTAGAAACAAGGAACTGCAGATGTTGGTTTATACCAAAGTTAGACACATTGCTGGAGTAACTCAGCGGGTCAGGCAGCATCTGTGGAGATGAGTTACTCCAGCACTCTGTGAAACGTCACCTATCCATGTTCTCCACAGATGCTGCCTGACCCGCTGAGTTACTCCAGCACTCTGTGAAACGTCACCTATCCATGTTCTCCACAGATACTGCCTGACCCGCTGAGTTACTCCAGCACTCTGTGAAATGTCACCTATTCATGTTCTCCACAGATACTGCCTGATCCGCTGAGTTACTCCAACTGTCTATTTTTTTAAATCAGCATCTGCAGTTCCTTGATTTTGATTACAAATCTTCTCTGGTCTTGGGGCTTTTACAAACTTTGGCATCTGGGCAATGGGTGCATTTCGGGGAAAGGAAACTGGTCGCAGAGCAATGAAGAACCATTTTGCAGTAAAGAGCAGAATTATATCTAATTTGTGGACAACACTACCAATGTGCAGTGAATTCAAAAAACATGTAGCTCCAATTTGTGGTCAACACACCCACCGTGTGGTGATCTGTTGCACTGCAGGCCCGTCCAATTTGTGGTCAACACTCCCACCGTGTGGTAATCCGCTGCATTGCAGGCCCGCCCAATTTGTGGTCAGCACTCCCACCGTGTGGTGTAGGAAAATAACTGCTGATGCTGGCACAAATCGACTTGTTGAGTACTTCCAGCACTTTGTTTTTAGACTTGGCCATTGGGGGCCGTCTCCCATCCTGTATTCTCCGGGTTAATCTTTCCCAAAGATTTATCCCGATGAAACCTGAGAATTTTAAATGGGGTCTTACCTTTGTACTGCCTCCTTAAAGATCAAAGCCAGAGAGACATTGTTATACAGAAAAGTAAAATACGCCAGTAATGATGTGAAATCTCTTGACATCCTTCACACCCTCGCAAACAGCAATACTTAAACTAGTTGGGAGCCCATTTATCATGGACCTAAGCAAATTGGTGACTTTTTTTGCAGACGTTCAAAGCTTTTGGTGCATTAAGCAGAAACATTTAGCATAATAATATTGGTCAGTGCCTGTAGACAGGATCGAACCCGGGTCTCTGGCGCTAATATTACCAGCTGGTAGCACCGCGATGGCAGCCTCGCCAACGGTCTGTCTGTCTTTTCATCTTTTTTTAATGATGTTTTAAAAATATATGTTAATGTGCTCTGTTTTTTTTAATGTGGGGGGCGGTGGAGGGGTCAGGGGAAACTTGTCTCAATATCTTACCTTGTTTTCCAGATGGTATCTCCAGTCGCTCCGCAGCCTAACATCATGGAGCTGATGGCCTTGCTCGAGACAGACTTTGAGACCCACAGCGGGGCCATGGACTGACCATCGCAGCCTGCGATCCCTCGCCGGGTATCGACACTCCCACCACGGCCTGCGATCTTGAACATCGAGGAGCTTGCAGTCTCGGGTAGAGACCGATGTCGGGAAGCTCCAAAGAACGAGGAAGGTTCGACAAGCTGCGACCCGGGGTCTGATCGCCCGGCACGGGGAGCTTGATCACCCCGATGCGGAGGGCCCGACAGCCGGCTATGGGAGCCAAGATCGCCCTGTCAACGGAAAGCTCGAGGCCCCCGACCGTGGGAGGACAGAAGAGTGACGTTTTTGTACTTCCATCACAGTGAGGAATGTAGAGGAGTCACTGGGTGGATGTCCAAGTTAAAATGTTTTGTGTGTCTGTTGCTTTTTATTGGTGTGACTGTGACAAATGAAATTTCTCGTATGTTGCAAAACATACTTGGGTAATAAAGTATGATTACGATGGAAGGCAGCAACTCTACAGCTGCACCACCATGCCACACCCATGCTTGAATCGTGAGTAAATAACTCACGATTCAAGTAAATAAGTGCTGGAGCAACTTGGGGGGTTCGGCAACCTCTGAAGAAATGGACAGATGACTTATCGGGTCAGGAGCCTTCAGACTGGAATACGGGAGAAAGCTGGAAATGAGGTGGGGGTGGGGCACTGTCTGACAGGTGATGGGTGGATACAGGTGAGTGGGTGATGGGCAGATGGGTGGAGTAAGTGACAAAGGCTGAAGGTGAAAATGATAAAACATGTCGGACAAGGACAAGAGCTGTGAAATGTAAAGCCAGAGGGAGGTGGGTCGGAAAGGTAAAGGGGAAATATGGGACAAGGAGATGGGAGATGAGCGTACTGACGAGGAAAAGACCCTCTTACCCTTCACTCCCCACCCTGGTGTGCACATTCCCCACCACCTCACTAATCTCATTAACCTCACTAATCCTGGTCCTTTCCTTCCACTGACTCCATCTGTATGTTCATCACCCCTCACACCTATCCACCTATTTACTTGCTGGCTTTGTCCTGTGTGCCTCTACCTCTTTTCACTCTCTTTCATCAGTCTGAGGGAAGTTCCTGATCTGAGGTGTCATCTGTCCGTTCCACTTGCGGTCAGGCAGATTGTGTCTGAACTGCTGAATGCCTCCAGCACTTTGTCTTCAGACATAGCCATGTTCCCCGGTTAAAGTAATGGTAGTTGGCCCCTGTTACGAGGAAAGTAGAGTTTAATATTGAAATGCGTGTTGCACCTCGTGTTGTGCCCCATGTATTTTAAAAGTATGAGTTAATGTTCTCTTTGTTTTATGTGGGGGGGGAGGGGGTGGAGGAGGGGGTGGAGGAGGGTGGAGGGGTCAGGTGAAACATTTTTCAATCTTTTACCTTGTTTTCCAGATCGTACCTCCAGTCGCACTGCGGCCTAACATCATGGAGCTGGCGGCCTTGCTCGAGACTGACTTTGTGACCCATAGCGGGGCCATGGACTGACCATCGCAGCCTGCGATCCCTCGCCGGGGATCGAAGCTCCAAACTCGGCCTGCGATCTTCAACATCAAGGAGCTCGCAGTCTTGGGTGGAGACCGATGTCGGAAAGCTCCAAAGAACGTGGAAGGTTCGACTAGCCGCGATCCAGGATCCGATCGCCGGTTACGGGGAGATTGATCGCCCCGATGCGGAGGGCCCGACCGCCGGCTTTGGGAGCCAAGATCGCCCCGTCAACGGAAGGCTCATGGCCCCGACCGTGGGAGGACAAAGAAGGGAAGAGCGACATTTTTTTTACTCCAATCACAGTGAGGAATGTGGAGGAGTCATTGTGGTGGATGTCCATGTTAAAATGTATTTTGTGTTCTGTTGCTTTTTATTGGTATGGCTGTAAGACAAATGAAATTCCTCATATGTTGCAAAACATACTTGGCTAATAAAGTATGATTATGATGGAAGGCAGCAACTCTACAGCTGCGCCACCATGCCACACCCATGCTTGAATCATGAGTAAATAACTCGTGAGTCAAGTAAATAAGTAGATAAGTAAATAAGTGCTGGAGGAACTTGGGGGGTTCGCCAACCTCTGATGAAATGGACAGATGACTTATCGGGTCAGGAACCTTCAGACTGGAATATGGGAGAAAGCTGGAAATGAGGTGGGGGTGGGGCACTGCCTGACAGGTGATGGGTGGATACAGGTGAGTGGGTGATGGGCAGATGGGTGGAGTAAGGGACAAAGGCTGAAGGTGAAAGTGATAAAACTTGTCAGACAAGGACAAGAGCTGTGAAATGTAAAGCCAGAGGGAGGTGGGGTGGGAAGGTAAAGGGGAAATATGGGACTGGGAGATGAGCGTACTGATGAGGGAAAGCCCCTCTTCCCCTTCACTCCCCACCCTGGTGTGCACATTCCCCACCACCTCACTAACCTCACTAACCCTGGTCCTTTCCTTTCTGATATACGCTCAGTGCTCTCCTTATTTGCCATTTTGTCCCTTTCACCTTGAGCCTTTGGCACTGACTCCATCTGTATGCTCATCACCCCTCACACCTATCCATCTATTTATTAGCTGGCTTTGTCCTGTGTGCCTTTGCCTCTTTTCACTCTTTCATCAATCTGAGGGATGTTCCTGATCTGAGGTGTCATCTGTCCACTCCACTTGCGGTCAGGCAGATTGTGTCTGAACTGCTGAATGCTTCCAGCACTTTGTCTTTAGACATAGCCATGTTCCTCGGTTAAAGTAATGGTAGTTGGCCCTTGTTACGGGGAAAGTAGAGTTAATATTGTGGCTAAGTTTCACTATGTTGTTAATCCTGCTCTTCCAAGTACTGTAGTTTTGCATTTGGTTTAAATCTCAGATTTGGATACATCTGCATTGTCACAATTTCCTAGCCCCTCTTCCTCTGAAGGATTGACCAATTCCTGTTAGTTTCCACCCAGTGTCTCCAAAGACTGGGACATGTGCTGCTAGAAATATCTGCTAGGGTTAGACAGTCACTTCCCAATTTGCCGAAGTCTGCATGTGCTGGAACAAACTTCCTCCCCGGTTTAGCTGGAGTGTTGCTGTGCCAGTTTATCAAGTCAATGTATTCTGCTAACCTGCAGGATTCACTGCTGTAGTCACACCCAATGACCGATGTGCTGGGCCCCGTGTTTTAAAAGTATATGTTAATGTTCTCTGGTTTGTTTGATGGGGGGGGGGGGGGGGGGGGGAAGGGGGTCAGGGGAAACATTTTTCAATCTCTTATCTTGTTTTCCAGATTGTAACTCTGGTCGCTCTGCGGCCTAACATCATAGAGCTGGCGGCCTTGCTCGAGACTGACTTTGAGACCCACAGCCGGGACATGGACTGACCATCGCAGTCTGCGATCCTTTGTCGGGGATCGACGCTCCAACCTCGGCCTGTGGACTTCAAAATCGAGGAGCTCGCAGTCTTGGGCAGAGACTGATGTCGCGAAGCTCCAAAGAACGAGGAAGGTTCGTCTAGCCGTGACCCAGGGTCCGATCGCCCGGCGCGGGGAGCTTGATCGCCCCGATGCGGAGGGCCCAACCGCCGGCCATGGGAGCCAAGATCGCCCCGTCAACGGGAGGCTCGAGGCCCCCGACCGTGGGAGGAAAAAGAAGGGGTGATTGAGGGTTTTTTAAAAATTCCATCGCAGTGAGGAATGTGGAGGAGTCACTGGGGAGGATGTTCATGTTAAAATGTTTTTTGTGTTCTGTTGCTTTTTATTGGTGTGACTAAGACAAATGAAATTCCTCGTATGTTGCAAAACACACTTGGCCATTAAAGTATGATTACGATGGAAGGCAGCAACTCTACAGCTGCGCCACCATGCCACCCCATGCTTGAATTGTAAGTAAATAACTCGCGATTCAAGTAAATAAGTAGATAAGTAAATAAGTGCTGGAGGAACTTGGGGGGTTCAGCAACCTCTGAAGAAATGGACAGATGAATTATCGGGTCAGCAACCTTCAGACTGGAATACGGGAGAAAGCTGGAAATGAGGTGGGGGTGGGGCACTGCCTGACAGGTGATGGGTGGATACCGGTGAGTGGGTGATGGGCAGATGCGTGGAGTAAGTGATAAAGGCTGAAGGTGAAAGAGATAAAACATGTCAGACAAGGGCAAGAGCTGTGAAATGTAAAGCCAGAGGGAGGTGGGGTGGGAAGGTAAAGGCGAAATATGGGACAAGGAGATGAGCGTACTGACGAGGGAAAGCCCCTCTTCCCCTTCACTCCCCACCCTGGTGAGCACATTCCCCACCACCTCACTAACCCCGCTATCCTCAGTAACCCTGGTCCTTTCCTTTCCGATGTACGCTCAGTGCTCTCCTTATTTGGCATTTTGTCCCTTTCACCTTGAACCTGTTGCACTGACTCCACCCATATGCTCATCACCCCTCACACCTATCCATCTATTTATTAGCTGGCTTTGTCCTGCGTGCCTTTGCTTCTTTTCACTCTCTTTCATCAGTCTGAGGGAAGTTCCTGATCTGACGTGTCATCTGTCCACTCCACTTGCGGTCAGGCAGATTGTGCCTGAACTGCTGAATGCCTCCAGCACTTTGTCTTTAGACATAGCCATGTTCCCCGGTTAAAGTAATTGTAGTTGTTCCCTGTTACGAAGAAAGTAGAGTTTAATATTGTGGCTAAGTCTCACCATGTTGTTAATCCTGCCCTTCCAAGTACTGTAGTTTTGCAGTTGGTTTAAATCTCAGATTTGGATACATCTGCATTGCCACAATTTCCTAGCCCATCTTCTGAAGGATTGACCAATTCCTGTTAGTTTCCACCCAGTGTCTCCAAAGACTGGGTCATGTGCTGCTAGAAATATCTGGTTGGATTGGACAGTCTCTTCACAATTTGCCAATGTCAGCATGTCCTGGGGCAAACTTCTTCCCCATCATTGTTATTATGGTTTGTAGTTGGTTAAATTCAAAGGATGTTTTCATTTAAAGTAGTGTCTGTGTCAAGGGTGTGTTTTCACCAGATATTCTGATCACCCTGGATGCTGCTGTTGGTGTGCAGGCTTTGATGCCCATGGTATACACCAGCAGATGGCACAGTCACAGAACACTGTTTGTGTGAAGTGTTTGGTTTAGCTGGGGTGTTGCTGAGGCAGTTGACCAAGTCAATGTATTCTGTTAACCTGTAGGATTCACTACTGTAATCACACCCAATGAGCCTCGTGTTGAGCCTCGTGTTGAGCCTCGTGTTGGAAGGTATGTGCTAATGTTCTCTGGTTTGTTTTATGTGGGGGGAGGTGGAGGGGTCAAGGGAAACCTTTTTCAATCTCTTGTTTTCCAAATCCAAATTTGGCATTTTGTCCCTTTCACCTTGAGCCTTTGGCACCAACTCCATCCATATGCTCATCACCCCTCACCTATCCACCTATTTACTTGCTGGCTTTGTTTAAATTTCGCGTGACGGTTTTAAATGTCGGGTCTCGGTTTTAAATTTTACGTCTCGGTTTTAAATTTCATGTCTCGGTTTTAAATTTTGTCTCGTTTTTAAATTTCGCTGCTCGGTTTTAAATTTCACATGACGGTTTTAAATTTATTGTCTGTTTTCAATTTTGTGCCTCGGGTTTAAATTTTGAGTCTCCAAATGTTGTGTCTCAGTTTTCAATTTTGTGTTTCGATTTTAAATTTTGTGTCTCGGTTTTAAATTTCACTGCTCGGTTTTAAATTTAGTGGCTCGGTTTTAAATTTTATGTCTTGGTTTAAAATTTTGCTGCTCTGTTTTAAATTTTGCGGCGTGGTTTTAAATTTCTCGTCTCAGTTTACAACTTCGCAACTCGGTTTCAAATTTGGTGTGACGGTTTTAAATGTCGCATCTCGATTTCAATTTCGCGGCTCGGTTTTAAATTTTGTGTCTTGGATTTAAATTTCGTGTCTCGGTTTAAATTTCGTGTGACGGTTTTAAATTTTGTGTCTCGGTTTTAAATTTCGCGTCTCACTTTTAAATTTCATGTCCCGGTTTTAAATTTCACGTCTCGGTTTTAAATTTCACCTCTTGGTTTTAAATGTCGTTGTTCAGTTTTTAATTTTGCGCCTCAGTTTAAAATTTTGTGGATCAGTTTTAAATTCTCCGGCTCGGTTTTAAATTTCATGTCCATGTCGTGTCTCGGTTTTCAATTTTGTGTCGGTTTTAAATTTCGTGGCTCGGTTTTAAATTTTGTGGCTGGGTTTTAAATTTTGTGGCTTGGTTTTAAATTTTGGCTCGGTTTAAATTTTGTGTCTTGGTTTAAAATTTCTCTGCTCGGTTTTAAATTTTGGCTCGGTTTTCAATTTTGTTGTTCGGTTTTAAATTTCAAGTCTCAGTTTTAAATTTCGTGTCTCGGTTTTTAATTTCTTGTCTCGGTTTTAAATTTTGGGCCTTGGGTTTAAATTTTGAGTCTCCAAATGTCGTGTCTCAGTTTTCAATTTTGTGTTTTGATTTTAAATTTTGTGTCTCGGTTTTAAATTTCGTGGCTCGTTTTTAAATTTTGGCTCGGTTTTCAATTTTGTTGTTCGGTTTTAAATTTCAAGTCTCAGTTTTAAATTTCGTGTCTCGGTTTTTAATTTCTTGTCCCGGTTTTAAATTTTGGGCCTTGGGTTTAAATTTTGAGTCTCCAAGTGTCGTGTCTCAGTTTTCAATTTTGTGTTTTGATTTTAAATTTTGTGTCTCGGTTTTAAATTTCGTGGCTCGGTTTTAAATTTCCTGGCTCGGTTTTAAATTTTCCGGCTCGGTTTTAAATGACATGTCAATAGACAATAGACAATAGGTGCAGGAGTAGGCCATTCAGCCCTTCGAGCCAGCACCGCCATTCAATGCGATCATGGCTAATCACTCTCAATCAGTACCCCGTTCCTGCCTTCTCCCCATACCCCCTCACTCCGCTATCCTTAAGAGCTCTATCCAGCTCTCTCTTGAAAGCATCCAACGAACTGGCCTCCACTGCCTTCTGAGGCAGAGAATTCCATACCTTCACCACTCTCTGACTGAAAAAGTTCTTCCTCATCTCCGTTCTAAATGGCCTACCCCTTATTCTTAAACTGTGGCCCCTTGTTCTGGACTCCCCCAACATTGGGAACATGTTTCCTGCCTCTAATGTGTCCAATCCCCTAATTATCTTATATGTTTCAATAAGATCCCCCCTCATCCTTCTAAATTCCAGTGTATACAAGCCTAATTGCTCCAGCCTTTCAACATACGACAGTCCCGCCATTCCGGGAATTAATCTAGTTTGCACGCCCTCAATAGCAAGAATATCCTTCCTCAAATTTGGAGACCAAAACTGCACACAATACTCCAGGTGCGGTCTCACCAGGGCCCGGTACAACTGTAGAAGGACCTCTTTGCTCCTATACTCAACTCCTCTTGTTATGAAGGCCAACATTCCATTGGCTTTCTTCACTGCCTGCTGTACCTGCATGCTTCCTTTCAGTGACTGATGCACTTTCGTTGAACATCCCCTCTTCCTAACTTGACACCATTCAGATAATGTCTCCATGTCGTGTCATGGCTTTCAATTTTGTGTCACGGTTTTAAATTTCATGTCTTGGTTTTAAATTTTGTGTCTCGGTTATAAAAAATTTTGTCTCGGTTTTAAATTTTGTGGCTCGGTTTTAAATTTCCTGGCTCGGTTTTAAATTTTGCGTCTCAGTTTTAAATTTTGCGTCTCGGTTTAAATTTGGTATGATGGTTTAAAATGTCGTGTCTCAATTTTAAACTTCACGGCTCGGTTTTAAATTTCGCTGGTCGATTTTCAATTTTCCAGCTCTCTTTAAATTTTGCATGATGTTTTTAAATGTGACTTGGTTGTAAATTTCATGTCTCAGTTTTAAATTTTGCGTCTCAGTTTTAAATTTTGCGTCTCAGTTTAAATTTGGTATGGGTTTAAAATGTGTCAATTTTAAATTTCACAGCTCGGTTTTAAATTTCGTGTCTTGGATTTAAATTTTGTGTCTCGGTTTAAATTTCACGTGACGGTTTTAAATGACGCATCTCGGTTTTAAATTTTGTGTCTTGGTTTAAATTTCATGTCGTGGTTTTAAATTTCGCTCTCGGTTTTAAATTTCATGTGACGGTTTTAAATGTCGCGCCTTGATTTTCAATTTCATGGCTTGGTTTTAAATTTTGCGGCTTGGTTTTAAATTTTGCATCTCGGTTTTAAATTTCACGCCTCTGTATTAAATGTCACTGTTCGGTTTTTAATTTCGTGCCTTGGTTTAAAATTTCACGGCTCAGTTTTAAATTTCGCGGATTGGTTTTAAATGTCGCATCTCGGTTTTAAATTTCATGTCTCGCTTTTTAATTTTACGTCTCGGGTTTAAATTTTGTGTCTCCAAATGTCGTGTCTCGGTTTTCAATTTTGTTTTGATTTTAAATTTTGTGTCTCGGTTTTAAATATTGCGGCTTGCCTTTAAATTTTGTGTGATGGTTTTAAATGTCCCGTCTCGATTTTAAATTTCCCGTCTCAGTTTAAATTTTGAGCTTCCAAATGTCGTGTCTCGATTTTAAATTTTGTGGCTCGGGTTTAAATCTTGAGTCCCCAAATGACGTGCCTCAGTTTTCAATTTTGTGTTTTGATTTAAAATTTTGTGGCTCAGTTTTATATTTTGTGACTCGGTTTTAAATTTTGTGGCTCGGTTTTAAATTTTGTGTCTCGGTTTAAATTTGGTATGATGGTTTAAAATGTCGTGTCTCAATTTTAAACTTCACGGCTCGGTTTTAAATTTCGCTGGTCGATTTTCAATTTTCCAGCTCTGTTTAAATTTTGCATGATGTTTTTAAATGTGACTTGGTTGTAAATTTCATGTCTCAGTTTTAAATTTTGCGTCTCAGTTTTAAATTTTGCGTCTCGGTTTAAATTTGTTATGGGTTTAAAATGTGTCTCAATTTTAAATTTCACAGCTCGGTTTTAAATTTCGTGTCTTGGATTTAAATTTTGTGTCTCGGTTTAAATTTCACGTGACGGTTTTAAATGACGCATCTCGGTTTTAAATTTTGTGTCTTGGTTTAAATTTCATGTCGTGGTTTTAAATTTCGCTCTCGGTTTTAAATTTCATGTGACGGTTTTAAATGTCGCGCCTTGATTTTCAATTTCATGGCTTGGTTTTAAATTTTGCGGCTTGGTTTTAAATTTTGCATCTCGGTTTAAAATTTCACGCCTCCGTATTAAAGTTCACTGTTCGGTTTTTAATTTCGTGCCTTGGTTTAAAATTTCATGGCTCAGTTTTAAATTTCGCGGATTGGTTTTAAATGTCGCATCTCGGTTTTAAATTTCATGTCTCGCTTTTTAATTTTACGTCTCGGGTTTAAATTTTGTGTCTCCAAATGTCGTGTCTCGGTTTTCAATTTTGTTTTGATTTTAAATTTTGTGTCTCGGTTTTAAATATTGCGGCTTGCCTTTAAATTTTGTGTGATGGTTTTAAATGTCCCGTCTTGATTTTAAATTTCCCGTCTCAGTTTAAATTTTGGGCTTCCAAATGTCGTGTCTCGATTTTAAATTTCGTGGCTCGGGTTTAAATCTTGAGTCCTCAAATGACGTGCGTCAGTTTTCAATTTTGTGTTTTGATTTAAAATTTTGTGGCTCAGTTTTATATTTTGTGACTCGGTTTTAAATTTTGTGGCTCGGTTTTAAATTTTGTGTCTCGGTTTAAATTTGGTATGATGGTTTAAAATGTCGTGTCTCAATTTTAAACTTCACGGCTCGGTTTTAAATTTCGGGTTAGGGTTTAGGGTTTAGGGTTTGGGGTTAGGGTTAGGGTCAGGGTTAGGTTGTGATTTTTTTATTTTAGGGTTAGGGTTTTAGGGTTAGGTTGTGATTTATCGGACAGTGGGACAAAATGCCCTCTGGTGCTCAATGATCTCTGCCTGGAGATTCCTTTTCACCATGTACTGCCACTTTGCTCTGGCCCACGGTCTCATCACCCTCGTACAAATCTGTTGACCTTTGCACTTGCCCTTCTGTAGATTTTTAGGAGTCAGTCAGGGTCCACCCTAAGTTTGAGTTTATGCTTGGTTGAGGCCCTTGGCCTCTCGCGTCTAACGCTTCAATCCATATCCCCTCTGTCCTCTTCCGACACCCGGTTGACCAATTTATGTTTGTTTCTAGGCCCATGATCTCTAGGGACTGGGTCCCGTGCTGCTGGGAGTGTCAACTACTGGGTATGGACTTTATGTGTTGCTGAGGTGTCCTGTCAGGCTGACTCTGAGGCTGTTACCTGTTTCGCCTATGTACAGTAAGTTACACTCCTTACATTAAACTGCATACACCCCATTATTTTGCTCACAGGTTATCCTCTGTGCTATCCGGTCTCTCCTGTCACCCTGTTCTATGTTTTTGTCTATTACCCAGTGGGAGCAGGCCCCATATTGACATTAATTTGTATCCCTACTGCTCCCCTTGTCTGCTGGTTTTATCACAATCTCATTTTTATCCCTCAGCTCTGCCATGGTCTCCCTCTCTTTTCTGGTGAGGTTTGGCCTTTCCTTTGTCATGGGCATATCACAGGCTGTTTTGGTAATGTTCATTTAAAATGTGTCGTGTTTGTTTGGCTTTACCCACGTTCCAGCATTAGAGGCCAATTTTTGCAATGTTTCCTGGGTGGGATTTGCCGGTTTTACAAATTGTGTCATTATCTCACCCTGCCTCCTGATACCCTTATGGGGTCGGCTCTGTCCTTGCAGAACCCTCAGGTGGTGCAGAGTCTGGGCCTTGTTATCAATATCTTAACCTGCTTCCTGATGCCCTTATGGGGTCGGCTCTGCTACAAAAGCCTCAGGTGGTGCAGAGTATGGGCCTTGTTATCAATATCTTACCCTGCTTCCTGATGCCTTTATGGGGCCGGCTCTGTTCTTGCAGAACCCTCAGGTGGTGCAGAGTCTGGGCCTTGTTAGCAATATCTTACCCTGCTTCCTGATGCCCTTATGGGGTCGGCTCTGTTCTTGCAGAACCCTCAGGTGGTGCAGAGTCTGGGCCACTTTATAAATAACTCTGCCTGCGACTGCAAAGGAATCTCTCGGTCTCGGTTGACTCCTGTGCTGGTCATGATTCACATTAATACTGTTGTTAAACAATCACACTCATCCCCTCCCCCTGCATGTAATTACTCATTTCTGGCTCAGTTAGTACAATGCAATACTACTGCAGTAAACTATAAACATCAAGTATCTCTAGTACAGTTTCTACAATGCAATACTAGTGCAGTAAACTATAAACATCAAATATCTCTAGTACAGTTTACACCCAGGTGCTCCACAAGTCTTTGGTTTTTTCCGGCTTACGGAGACCACTTGCTGAACTTTTCCCTGGTGAAAGGTAGGGTAGGTACGTCATCGGGGTCATCAGGTGGGTACCCTCCTTCCTCGACGTTTCATTGATAAGCCCACAACGTCTCCAGAGGGCTCAACGGTGAAACCTGGCGTCCCAGGTACACCCCCCTCAGTTCCATACCCTCCTGTTTTAAACTTGCAGCTCAACTCGCAGCTCTACTCAACTTCTAGCCGATAAGGGGTTTTAAAGGGTAGGTTGATGTCCCTACCTTTCTGGATTTACTCCTCCCATGTGCTGAGTCCTGGGACCGCCGGTGACTGGGTAACAAGCCTCCAGTTTCGCTCTTGCTGTAGCTTCATCAGGGAAAAATCAATAACTACTACTGGTCGGTGGGGAGTTTTAAAGGGTGGGTTGAAAATCCCTCCCTTTCTGGGTATGTCCTTTCCATCTGCTGACTTGGGACTGGTCACTTTGGTTGGGACTGTTGATGTCATCCCTATTCTTTGTGTTTGTTTGATTGTTTGTGTTCCTGGCCTCCTGCTGTTTTATCTGCTGTTAATGTTTTCAGCATTCCTCTGGCCTCCTGTCTTTATCATGTTCTGAAAGTCTTTGTTGTGAGTGAGTGGGCTTTGCAAACCTGCACCTGGTCTGTGTGGAGCTAGTGGCCGTTGTGTGGTGGGGGGGGGGGGTCTCTGAGGTGGGCTGAGGTGGGAGTGGGTATCGTGTTGTGAGTGTGTAAGGGTCCTATCACTCCCTTCAATTGTCCGTCTTTTCTGGGGGAGCTAGGTGTGTTCCAGGTGTGATGGGGTGGGGGGTCTCTGGGTCTAGAGGGTACTCGGATGGATCATCTATTTACAAAGGTTTAAGATCCTCTTTTGGGGGTCTTTTGGGTTGTTTGGGGAGGTCCTATGCAACCCGATGTTAGGGTTAGATTCTGTGGGTGGGGGTTATTTCCTATCCTTGTTGAGTTGAGGATAGGTGCCAAGAGTCTTTTTGGGGCTGTTTGGGGTGATCCACTGCCGTTCCGTGTTAGGGTTAGGTTTGGTGGGTGGCACAGGGGCCACCTCTGGCGTGCCGTCTACCTTGCTGGGGTTTGAGGGTGGGTGCCTAGGGTTTTTTGGGGACTGTTTGGGGTGGTCTAACCCTAACCCTAACCCTAACGTGTCCAACCTCTTAATAATCTTATACGTTTCGATAAGATCCCCTCTCATCCTTCTAAATTCCAGTGTATACAAGCCTATCCGCTCCAGTCTTTCAACATATGACAGTCCCGCCATTCCTGGAATTAACCTAGTGAACCTACGCTGAACGCCCTCAATAGCAAGAATATCCTTCCTCAAATTTGGAGACCAGAACTGCACACACTACTCCAGGTGCGGTCTCACTAGGGCCCTGTACAACTCTGCAGAAGGACCTCTTTGCTGCTATATTCAACTCCCCTTGTTATGAAGGCCAACATTCCATTGGCTTTCTTTACTGCCTGCTGTACCTGCATGCTTCCTTTCAGTGACTGATGCACTAGGACACCCAGATCTCGTTGTACGTCCCCTTTTCCTAACTTGACACCATTCAGATAATACTCTGCCTTCCTATTCCTACCACCAAAGTGGATAACCTCACACTTATCCACATTAAACTGCATCTGCCATGCCTCCGCCCACTCACACAACCTGTCCAAGTCACCCTGCAACCTCATAGCATCTTCCTCACAGTTCACACTACCACCCAGCTTTGTATCATCTGCAATTTTGCTAATGGTACTTTTAATCCCTTCATCCAAGTCATTAATGTATATTGTAAATAGCTGCGGTCCCAGCACCGAGCCTTGTGGTACCCCACTAGTTATTGCCTGCCATTCTGAAAGGGACCCATTTATCCCCACTCTTTGCTTTCTGTCTGTCAACCAATTTTCTATCCATGTCAGTACCCTACCTCCAATACCATGTGCTCTAATTTTGCCCACTAATCTCCTATGTCGAACCTTGTCGAAGGCTTTCTGAAAGTCAAGGTACACCACATCCACCGGCTCTCCCCTGTCAATTTTCCTAGTTACACCCTCAAAGAATTCCAGGAGATTAGTTGAGTTTGTTTAGACTCAACATCGGCCAAGCTGAAAGGTGTAACATCGTTGAAGACGACCTTGTGTTTGTGGAGATGGACCAAGGCTTGGTGCATTTTAATCAAAGCTTTCACCATTGCTATTTATTCTCTGTACTCTCGCACAAATTGCTGATATATTTGGAGAATTTGTCTTCCCATTTTACACTCCAAATAAAATGGCAACTGTTACCATGATGGCGGGTGTTGTTCTGCAGGCCTCCTGTGTCACTGAATATAGGCAAATATAGACTGAATATAGACAGAAATCTGTTCTTGCCAGTCCTTGCCACAGTGGGACCGTGTTGAAAGTGGGCTTTTCATTCCTTTGGTGTTAATTTATTGGAAAAACTGGAGCCTTTTGTCACACAAGGCCTATTCTCTGCATTGCCTTCCTATTTGGGATTAGCAAACGAGTTTTGGAATTGTGCTGGGGAGAAGTGTGGCAGGAATCGGTCAACTGGGCAGCACAAATACGAAAGGTGCAATCAGTCTAATGTGATGATACTCTCGGTCGAATAGCCAGCCACAGACAAAGGAATAGATGTAGTCAGATCACAGAAAGATGCAAAAGATACAGTTATTGTGATTGGTGACTTTAACTTTCCCAATGTTGACTGGGACCTCTAGGCGGTGCAGAATTTTCTACTTGTATCCAAGTGGATTTTTAAAAACATGTGGAGAGTCCAACCCAAGGAGGGACCGTAGTGGACCTTGCACTGGGAAGTGAGTGCGGACTGGTGCCTGGTGTTTCAATGGGATAGCATTTCAGCAATAGTGATCACAACTCCTGACTTTTGGGACAAAGACCCATCATTTATTTATTTGCCCCTGTATTCCACAATTTGAGATTTGTAATAGAAAAAATAATTTCTACATGGTGAAACCGCAATGTATAAAAATACCCTTTAATAAAATCTGACAATGTGCACTTTAACCACTCGTGATTTTTTTTTCTATTACAAATCTCACATTGTGGAGTACAGAGGCAAAACAATAAATGATGGGTCTTTGTCCCGAACATTATGGAGGGAGTATGGAAAGTACTAACCTGGGGAAAACAAATTACATAATTAGGCAGGAGCCAGGGAGAGTAGATTGGGTGCTGGGGGATATGGGAGATGGCAACATCTGGCATGTGGGAGACATTTAGAAACATAGAAACATAGAAAATAGGTGCAGGAGTAGGCCATTCGGCCCTTCGAGCCTGCACCGCCATTCAATATGATCATGGCTGATCATCCAGCTCAGTATCCTGTACCTGCCTTCTCTCCATACCTCCTGATCCCTTTAGCAAAAAGAGCCACATCTAACTCCCTCTTAAATATAACCAATGAACTGGCCTCAACTACCTTCTGTGGCAGAGAATTCCACAGACTCACTACTC